>NC_088244.1:26648238-27023238 GCF_036934945.1 Oncorhynchus masou masou
GATGAATCAATCCTCCAATACAGAACAGGAACGATTATTGATCAAGCGAGGTGTGTGAACTTCTACCAAAGCTGAGCCAGAAAATAATGAGCATGTATTTGCTTTTTCTTTATTTCGTCACAATGTGGAATTTTGGCAGCCTTTTGGACTCTGTTTTCTTGTCATGTATCTTTTTTCTTTCAAACAGATGTCTGTCTCACATCATAGTCATCCTACCTGGAAGAAACCCTCCCCAATCTGTGTTTGGCAAAGCATTTTGGATTGTACTTTATCGTTAATCATCCTTTGTAATGTTTGGTTTGTTTTCCGAAGGGCTTATGCATTAAAAAAAATTGATCTATTTTAATCTTCTATTTAATTTTTCTATTGTAAACTTCCAGTGACAGGGGTTTTGTAACATTAGATCCCAACTTTGGGAGAGCCAATTAAGATGTACATTTGAATGTCAGAAAAATGTAACCTGTAACCTCTGCCTTGTAAAGCTGCGTGGGAGAGAGGAAAGTAAGGTTTACTCAGAAGTACTACTAACGTTGCACCAGTGCCAAATCTTCAAAGGGATGTGCGTGGCTCTGGTAAAAGGTGGTGCACTACATAGGGAATAGGATGTCATTTGAGACGGCGCTTCTGATTAAAAGCTGATATTAAAGAATTCTGATCCAAAGTATATCAATCAAAAAAAAAATGTGGAGCCCAAACATTTTTTTTTTTAGTCATGATGAGTATAGCGAGCATTTCTGATTGAATGAATTAGATAATCAAATATTGTCATCTGGGGTCATGTGAGTAGTCTCTGTGCACAGGTAAAGGTAATAATACTTTAGAAGAGCCAGGAGGTTTTGAAATATACCACTAGAGGTTTGCTATGAGAAGTACATACATAATATTTAAGCAACAAATGTTACTATTGGTGTGTGTACAGTACAGCACTTGGAGTTCTGTTGGCCTTACTGTCCATTCTTATGTTAATGTTTTTTTTTCAGTTGTATTCTGTACAAAAAATATTTTGCAATAAATATGGAACTGTTTTGTAAGGATTGTGTTCTGTGCTTAATCAGTCACTGTCTCCTCCCAACATGTAA
Source organism: Oncorhynchus masou masou (assembly GCF_036934945.1). NCBI lineage: Eukaryota > Metazoa > Chordata > Actinopteri > Salmoniformes > Salmonidae > Oncorhynchus > Oncorhynchus masou. Next base: position 26,649,318 of record NC_088244.1, read on the forward strand.
TTGGCATGTCACCCATCTAACTTGAAATATGTTTATCCAACTCAAATAGTATATTCATGTTTTCTAACTCAAATTTAGTTTACTCACAATAAGTGTAAATTGGGGTAATTAGAGTTGGGTAAAGGTATTATTTTGAGTTGGATAAACTGATTGATTGGCATGATGGTTTATCATACTTTAATATTTTGAAATGTTTTGTGCTGAAGCTCGGATCCACCTGGCTCTCCCTTGGGCCCAAGGTGCAGAAGCCCCGCTCCAGGTAACTCTGGCTCAATTAAACCACGGTTTGTGACTGAAGTTTCATGCTCGTTGAATGACAACATTTAAAGCTTTTCTCTTGAACACAGTAGTACCGTGTTCAGCTAAATGCTGCTGTGTGCCAGTTCTTAGGCCTAATTGTCTACACTGCCACCTGGTGAGGTTAGCATAGGGCTAATGTGCCAGGTTATCTGATGGGACCAGCTACAATGTAGCGTTCTATCACATGCGAGTAAATCAACAATTTTAAATTGTAACTTTTTCTCATTTTCAAATCCACAAGCGGCTCCCGGCATTATACCTAAAGCGGACATTGCCATTGGCTGAACGGAAATCCCTCGTAGCCTTGTTTACATCTCACATTCCAGTGTTCAAACTTGTAATCTACACAATTCAACTGATATAATCCTGAATTTAATGATTTTCAATTTGAGCGTCATTATTTCTATATAGCCTAGACTTTCTAATTCGGAACTTTTGTGAGTTGGAGGGGTGTAGATTTCTGACAATGATCACAAGAGCAGCTGCTCACAGATTTGACCGCTCCGACACCGCCAAAACATCAGCTATGTGGGTGTCAGTTGTTGCTGGTTATTGCTCAATCCAATTGAATTTAGGCCTTTCACCTCTGTATCACCTCTGTAAGTCATTGAGGAAGAATAATTGAGAAGGATCCCTAGAATTCTGCCCAAATGAGTTTTCCTCATTCAGGTCAGGATTAAATTCATATAGTGTCTTTTCAAAAAACATTTTTGATTATGTGGTCAAGATCAGATCATTATGACTACATTAACACAGGCAGCAGCCTAATCTTTTTTTTCTCCATTAATTGGTCTTTTGTCTAATCAGATCAAATCTTTTGCCAATAATTGGGCAATCGATCACAATTGAGTTGCCTGTTTAAACAGCCTACAATATGAAACACTATGTATTTCTGAGCCCCTCCAAGACTTGATACCTACTAATGGTTTAGTTACTATAGACAGAAACAAAAGTAGGGTTAAAGAGGGTGGGTGGGTGTAATCGGCGATCTTCTAGCAATCTCAAGGTTCCATGTTCGAGGAGAGTCGGGGACAACTTTAGCTAACCTTTGCCCTTATTCTAAGCTTAGGTCAATTCACCTAATTGGCTACGTAAATTCACATAACTTTTGTGATTTTAGTTCTAACCTTTTCAAATAATCCTAACTTTTGTTGTTAGTTCCCCTAACCACCAATGTGAATTCTCCCCGTAATTCTTTGTTGTTAAAGCACGAGGTACCTGTATGGTAAGTCAAATTTATTGAAATCAAATCAAATGTATTTATATAGCCCTTCTTACATCAGCTGATATATCAAAGTGCTGTACAGAAACCCAGCCTAAAACCCCAAACAGCAGGCAATGCAGGTGTAGAAGCACGTTGGCTAGGAAAAACAGGAAGCACGTCCGGTGAACAGGTCAGGGTTCTATAGCCGCAAACTTACCTCATCCAATTTGTATGCTATTTTACGTCCAGGTAAGATGTATGATATTGTACGACCGCTATTCCATTCATAATGAAACCTAATATTTCATACTAAATGGGGTGTCACAGATTTACATACAAAATAAGACGAAATGCCCTGAGACCACGTTAGTGTAAACGCAGCCTATCTGTTTAAGCTTAAGCTTATATATGTCGACACATGGTAATGTCTCCACATTGAGCCAATATTTCCTGGTCCCTACCTATATGTATGAAAATGATTTGAGATGCACTGTTTCAAAATGATAATTTTTATTTGATATTTAAGACAAATATTGATGTCTTGAGTCAATGGTGTCACCTGTCAACAAGTATTGAAATATCATACTCAAGTAGAAGTACTGCTCCTTAAATTACATTTTAATCAAGAAGTAGAATTACTTAAAAAAAGTACAAGAAAAGCTACTCAATAACAGTAACAAGAGCCGTTGTAATTTGTTACTTTAGATCTCTGCTTATTGATAATTACAGAGCTGTGTAATGAAATGACACCATTATCCTCAACGGTAGAGTTGGATAATGGTGTAATAAGCAACGGTAGAAATGCAGACAAAACATTGTGCGAGCGCCTCACTATTCCCAATTCAGCGTCTGTGCTTTTAATGGGTCAATTATCTCGCTCTGCTGCAGAGCACACTGATGAGGCTAGACAGCCTGTTCTTAGCAAGGCCTGTATCATAAACAATCCCTGTCCTTAGCCGAACATAACAACCTCATGCCCACTTCATCAGGAACACATATGGTACAAACACACAAATTGACTTGCATATGACAAACTGCTCATGAGTGGATGATGACAGAGCCACATGAGAGCAGGGGCTTAACTCAGGTGGTGGAAGCATTTTGAGCAGTGCAGATAGAAATGTGATGAAATAGAGGAGACATTATGATTTTCTTATCATGGAGTTTAGATCTTTCTTTTCTTTCAAGGAGAGTATAATTATTTTATTGAGATGGACTAGATATTCCCGAATAGGCCCCAGCCTAACCAGAGCAATAATTGTCTCAAGGAAGAAAGGAAAGATGGAGGAAAGAGCATTTGGTCCAGTGTGGCTCAGTTTATAAGAGCTTGTCGCTAGCAATGACAATGTGGAGGGTTCAAATCCTGCAGGTATGCACTCAAACTTTGGATACAAGCATCTGCTGAGTGGCATATTTATGTATTTGTAAAGTTGTTATTCATTATTAAATACAACTTCAGTTGTAAAACATTGAAATGGTGGATGGCTATTATGCACCTGGTGGGGTGAAGCTGAAGCGTTAGAACTGCAAAAGGTTGTCTGTGGTTTGGTTGAACAAATAACCTTTTTCTCTGTTTGTACCTTTTATTCAGATAGGCAATAAGTAGAGGGGGTTCTATACTAAATGGTAGATCTATACTAAAGTTCTATACTAAATGGTAGGGTGTGGCGATAAATAGCCTTTTAAAGAGGCGATCTGCAGTTGAAACAATAACAAAGCTCATCCCCACCCCAGTCCCCAGTTTAGGTCAAAGGTTGAGGGATGGGGTTGGAGAAATGTAACCACTCTCAAATTAATAGACAGAGCTATGGATGCAAGACTGACCATCCACGTTTTCAACATTAGTTTTACCCATGTAGTGAGGCTATACACAGTGTACAAAACATTAAGAACACCTTCCTAATATCAAGCAGCACGGGAAACAGTTGAGCGTGAAAAAAACAGCAACGTTGCAGTTCTTGACACAAACCGGTGCGCCTGGCACCTACTACCATACCCCGTTCAAAGGCACTTAAATATGATTTATTTCCCATTCACCCTATGAATGGCACACACACAATTAATGTCTCAATTGTCTCAAGGCTTTAAAATCCTTCTTTAACCTGTCCCATCCCCTTCATCTACACTGATTAAAGTGAATTTAACAAGTGTCATAACATTCACCTCGCCAGTCTGTCATGGAAAGAGCTGGTGTTCATGTTTTGTACACTCAGTGTATGGTGTTGGTTTACATTGACTTTATTTACAAACATTGGTTTATGTTGGCTTCTGATGGGGTACAACAATTGAACTAAGCTCATGAGGCATTTCTAAGTTATATTCTTCAAGAATCAATGGGTACAATATTATTAGTTTGAAAACATTTATGTAGCAACTACAGATTGCTCTTTTAAATTATACTGGTATGGCTTTTTACAACACCGTCTATAAAGGCATTTCTACATTTAGTAAGTTAACATGATGCATATTCTTACCATCAGACTGAGTAGTTTGGCTGACAAGTCCAATGGTCATGTCCCAGTCCTGTTCCATATAAAACACAAGTTATTTACAAATGGATACAAGTCAATCAATCAAATGTATTTATAAAACCCTTTTTACATCAGCAGATGTCACAAAGTGTTATACAGAAACCCTGCCTAAAACCCCTAACAGCAAGCAATGCAGATGTAGAAGCACAGCGGCTAGGAAAAACTCCCTAGAAAGGCAGGAACCTAGGAAGAACCCTAGAGAGGAACCAGGCTCTGATGGCAGGCCAGTCTTCTTCTGGCTGTGCCGAGTGGAGATGATAAGAGTACATGGCCATTAAGGCCAGATTGTTCTTCAAGATGTTCAAACATTCATAGATGATCAGCAGGGTCAAATAATAATTACAGTGGTTTTAGAGAGTGCAACAGGTTAGTACCTCAGGAGGAAATGTCACTTGGCTTTTCATAGCCGAGCATTCAGAGGTCGAGACAGCAGGTGCAGCAGAGAGTCGAAAACAGCAGGTCCGGGACAAGGTAGCACGTCCGGTGAACAGGTCAGGGTTCCATAGCCGCAGGCAGAACAGTTGAAACTGGAGCAGCAGCACAACCAGGTGGACTGGGGAATGCCAGGAGTCATCGGGCCAGGTAGTCCTGAGGCATGATCCTAGGGCTCAGGTCCCCCGGGACGAGAGCGAGAATTAGAGGCAGCATACTTAAAATTCACACAGGATACCAGATAAGACGGGAGAATTACACCAGATATAACAGACTGACCCTAGCCCCCTGGCACATAGACTACTGCAGTATAAATACTGGAGGCTCAGACATGGGTGGGTCGGGGGCAACTGTGACCCCATCCGACAATACCCCCACCCACTTTGCCAAAGCACAGTCCCCACACCACTAGAGGGATATCAACAGACCACCAACTTACTACCCTGAGACAAGGCTGAGTATAGCCCATGAAGATCTCCTCCAACACATAAGCCCGAGGGGGAGCAAAACCTCCTGGCTTCCAGAGGATTAATACTGTGGGCTTGCATATCTAATGATTAGCACTGGCTCCAATTGGTGAATTGAGGTCTTATTCAAACCTGAAGTTTGGAGCTCAACAGAAAGCTGTGGCAGAGTATGGGCACTGGCCCCATTTACAATGCATATTTCAAAACCCTTTAAAAAAATGTACAGCTATAGTCTTCTCTGAAATAGTCAAAAAGGATTTCAATATCAAATTCTGACAGCAAGAACCTGAAGTAAATAAATAAAAACATTAAATGTTTTGCTGTTTTTTTTAAATGTCATTATGTGAGGAACAAGACAAAGACAATAGATGTCATTTCTTAATGAATCCATAACTTCCCAAAACATACATTTAATAGTAAAATCCTAAAAGATCACTAACTGGTCCGATGCAAATTAGGCTGAGATTTGGACCATTAGGGGGCATTTCCATGTGCATTAATTGATATTTGTTTATAGACTGGATCGATTAATGGTTGCACTCCTCTGTCTAACAAAATAAAATTTGAAATTCCAAACCATGACTGCAAAACCTGATAATTACAAGGCTACCATCTCATACCCCCCCAAATAAAAACATTGCAATTCATCATTTTAACCTCAAAACCTGACTAATAAATCAGGCTATTGTCTTAACTTAAAAGAAATACATTTAATTTCAATTTACAGAGATTAAATGGTTTAGATTTTGTTTTATTGACATTTTTGAAGAATTGCATCACCGGTAGCAAGTCTGAGGGCCCGCTGCAACCCATGGCAACCGTTTCTTCAATGTCTGTCCTCATTTTGAGGCATCAGGACTTGAAATGTCCTCTGTACTGTAGTCTTATACCAAATGAGTCTGAGCACCTCTGACTTCAGTCAATACACAGAACTATGCAAAATACTGGACCAGTTATGCATCTGGTTATATCTGTCAGTATTAAAGAAAAGTAACTAAACTGTTTCTCTGGACGTATAAATTAGACAATACATTAAAGCCTTTGAACTCAAGTAAATAATTACAAATACAAAGACGTACATAAACTAGTCTGCATTTCAACAACAACAACAAAAAGCTATAAAAGCTGCAATTCAATCACAGTAGCGGTAAGCTGCCTTGAGGTGCCAGAATGATCCCAAAGACATAGAAAAGTCCCATCAGGAGGTTGAGCTTGGCTGTCTTTTGGGGGATCTTGGAATAGCACTGGCTGCGGAACTGCCTCTCCAGGGGGAAGGCCATGGGCAGCGTGAGCAGGGGCAGGGCCATGCTGATGGTGTAGTGGGTGGCCAGGATGCAGAAGAGCACATAAGGGACAAACAGCAGGAGGTTGAAGAGGATGTAGGACAACGTGGGCCCGATGAGAATGGCCAGAGTGACTATGCCCGCCTGTTTGTCAGAGTCCATGTCTCTGGTATTGTTGCTGTGGAGGATAGCCTCTGTGTTGAGGGCCAGGGGGACGGCGTAGACCAGAGGCAGGACAGACAGGTAACCCACCTGCACGGCGTGGGCAAACATGACCGCCAGGGGGCCAAACGTGATCAGGATCACCACGTCCCCCAGTGCCACATACTTAAGACCAATGCCTGGAAACAGGACAAGGAAGGTATCGTAAGAATCTGGATATTAGTGTGTGTACTTGTAAATAAAGCGAGGGTAATAATGTCAGTACATTTTGAAACAGGTTAATGCCAAGCTCACCTCCCGTGTACAGAAAAGAGCTGGAGAGCCCTCCAAAATAAATAAGGGCCAGATGCTCCATCCTCAACGTGGAGAGAAAGTAGAGCAGGGTGGCACACAAGCAGCCCAGAGAGTAGAGCAGCGCTCCGAACATGACCACGTCCTGCGGCGCCAGGATCTCATCCACCAGAGTCCTATCGTCGCTCTTCTTGTGGTCAATCCCTTTGGAGAAGTCATAGTAAGTGTTAACCAGATTCCCTGCCCCGTGCACCACCAGCACTGCCACGGCACACACCATGAGGATGACCAAGTCCACAGAGCCCTCCAGCTTGTAAGCCAGGGCACTGCCCAGAGCCACCGGTGTGAGGGAGGCGCTGAAACTCCACGGCCGCAGGGCCAGCACATAAGCAGCACACTTGTACCTCATGTCGCGTCTGACTCTGGCCCTCCCCGAGCTTCGCTGGTCGGCAGAGTGATTCTGCAGAGTGTCATTCAAACCGGTGTGCCTTGTCTCACTATGTCCATTCAATCCAGCCAAAACAATTGTCTCTGCACTGCTTGGTTTCTGCCCCACAGCCATACCTCTGCCAGGGTCCACAAAACAAAGAAACAGAAGGTAAACCTGTAACAGAATTACAGAGGTCACACATAGAATGTCATTTATGTACAATGAACATCTCATTTAATGAACGAGAGCATCAGAATACAGGCTCTTTAAGTTATTGAAAACCAGTATGGAGTAGTTTTTGTATTGTCCGTCATAATTGAAGGGTTGCAAGAGCGTGAGACCAGAATGTTTTGCTGTTGTTGAGCAGGATTAAAGCGTGCTACTACATGCTAAAACGTAGGTAGCAAACGAGTCTGTTTATTTGCAGTAGTTCCCGAGTAGCTAGATATATGCTAGTAGGATCACCTGAATTTCAATGCACCATGTTGTGAATTGTACAACACACCTGTTGGATGGCCACATTGCTTGCTCCCTACAACCTCGCAAAATTGGCATTTAAAGCATTGCACTGCTGGATAGTCAACTCCATAGATTAAAGGATTAAAGCTAACTATCCAGTGTGCTATTAGCAAGCCAAAAACCAGGGCCAAATTAAATGTCCGAAACCAGACTTTACCTGTTTTATGTATCCGTTATCTGATAAACTATTTCACGCCATGTAACAACATATTTATGTGACCGCTACCTAACCACAGGGCTGACCCTACTCCATTGGTAAACTTGCTACGTGTCAATTTCGAGAATATTTCACTGGCTGATCACAGTTAACCCTGACGGACGACATTTCGTCCAACCCTCTTGAGTGAGTGCAGACGTAAATAGGCGCCGTCAGAAACATACTTCAATGTGATCTGCGTTCCGGGTGTTGTAGATGACATGTGCAAGAAGAAGCCTTTCCTCAATAAGAACATTTAAATAAAATAAGAAAAATATCTTGAAAATTGTGGGATGTAAAATATCGCTTATTTTTACACTCGCACCAACGGATGTATTAGAAATACTAAGGCAGGCCAGGAAGTTATTGATTCTCTGGTGGTGGTTCAGTGCGATCTCTCACTATCCCACCCAGATTCGTAAACGGAGGACAACGTTCAACTAAATTAAGACCATCATCGCAGGGCAAATGCCATACTCTCTTAAAAAACACTTGTGAAGTAATTTGTTTTCCAATCATTTTTGAACGTTGCTGGATACGAATGCAGCCCAGACTCAAATTGCGTGTTTTGGGCCTTCACAAACGCACGAGTTTTACACAGATCTGTAGAATATATGCCTATTAGCATAGGCCTACTGACATACATTTTCACAATTCATTTGATGTAGGTAATTTACTCCAATTAAAATATAATTTGAGAAATATTTGTTGTTTGCATCAGGCTATAGCCTGTCGCAGATATACCATTTTCCTATGCAATTAGAACAAAAAAATATAGCATTTTTAATTAAGAGTCAGAAAATATTTAAATAAGTTTCAATAAAAATGAAAGTCAACCTATTGCCCTATGCGTATTCCTCAGCTAAAATGAGAGACCCACACATAGGTATTTTAGCAGGCCTACATTTTTTTAAATCCATGATCAAATCTCTGTTATGAACTTCTAGATTAATAAGCATGCAAAAATAATAGTTAAATCAAAATATAAGATTGTCGACTTGCAAAAATAATAGTTACATCAAAATGTAAGATTGTCGACTACGTGCAACTGGTATCCTTTCCATTTAAACTTGTCAAACTCTGACCTCCATTTAAAGTAATGTGAAACCATTTGGCAGACTGCGGAATAGCGCTGCGGCCGAAGGTTGTATAGAAAGCTGCAACGTTTGATGCAGCCTGGAGCTGGCGACGGGTGACCAAGGATTCCAGCCTTAACACCGTTATCCTCCGTTAATTTGTCAAATAAAAGGATGCATTGGATGGCCATTGATATCCATACGGATAGATGGTGGTGAAATTGACTAGTCTGTCTTTGTTTTGGGATTTTTTTAATGGAAGGTGATATCGCAACGATGGTGTGTCAGACGTTCAGAAGTTTACAAAGAGGCGACTTCAGTGCTCTTCTGCTGGCTGTGGCGGTGCTTGGGATTCTGTTTGAAGGGATGCAAGAAACCACGGCGTTTCCCACCTGGAGAATAGAGGTATGGTGTGAGAATTCAACGTTCTAACTTGATACCTCCTTTAATTGCACTGCTGAATACTTCATTCAGTTTCTATACTGAACAGGTTATGCTGGAATAAATTATGATCAAAATGTTGGATGATTAAACCCGTTTAGGGCAACAATATTTTCATTTTATTTTAACTAGTTTTTTTCAGTGTCTACCAAGACATCTGCTTGGTGACAACTGAGCAAATAATAAATAAATAAAATGTAATTGTAATATAAATCACATTTTTGGTTAAACTTCATCAGACAGAAATGCCTTCAAAAAATCAGTAATTATACATATAATTTATAATGTAGCCTATTCATATTATATAATTGGAGTAATTCTTGGTTTTGCCCTGATTTTTGTCCCGGTTGAGGAAAAAACAACTATTCTTATTGCATTGTAGCCACAATAAAACTGGTTTGATCTGGCTGGATGAAGTCTTAATCCTCACTTATGCCAAGTTAGCTATTCTAAAAGTATCTTATATTGTTCATTAATTCACACTAAGTCAAATGCAGATGTCTCAGAATCCTTGATTAATAAACCAGGGGCAAACAGTTTGGGAATCTTCAAAGGAGAGCACAGTAAGAGGAGCTTAGCATGTTGGTTGAGCACTGAATGATCAGGTTCTAAATGTTATCTCTAGTGTACATGCTTTGGAACATTTTCAGTTGTTTTCCATAGGAAGAAATGGTGTAGCAAATAGTACAGCTTAGAACAACATGTAGCTTCAAGAAATCATGGACTGTTCTCACATTGCTCCAATTTAAGTGGAATGCCTGCTCCAACTTCTAGGCTATGTCCTCTTCTTTTGTAGTGCATGTTTCCTTGACTCTGTTATCAGTGTGGCAGGAAGACTTCAGTCTTCTGCAGGGCTCCTCTGGTGTTTGTCTGGGTGTCTAGGCCTCAGCTCTTGGCATAGCCCTTGTTTTCCTGAGAATTTAGGAACATTAAAAAAGGAATGCATATGTAGCACATGGGGATCTGTGAAACTTACTCCTCAGCCTGAAGTGTCCCCACTTGTGCCAGCGAATAGCTTTTTCCGACTGGTAAGACACTTCAGGAGGGCGGTCACGTGTGCCAGCATGGCCGAGGCCCCGAGTTAGCTCCAGGTATGGGCCGAATCAGCAGCGTGGCAAGCAGCGTGACGTCCTTTACATATAGTATCTACATTATTTCTCTGAGAAAAAAATAATAATTTTCATATAGATATTTTAATAGTATAAATTCATATTTTTAGAAATAGCCATTTTTGGGGGTTGTATTTCCACTGTATTTGTATGTAAATGTTGAACTTGGTCAGGTCATGTTGGTCCAATCCCATATCGTTGATGATAAGGACTATGTAGTAGATCTGTGGATAGGCTAAATTAGCTCATTCACTTGTTATAAAAGTCCCCGATAATGAAGTCACCTAAAGTTATTGGATAATCAGTCAAAGTGTACACAACCGTTCAAAAGTTTGGGGTCACTTAGAAATGTCCTTATTTTTTGAAAGAAAAGCACATTTTTTTTGTCCATTAAAATAACATCAAATTGATGTGTAGACATTGTTAATGTTAATGTTGTAAATGACTTTTGTAGCTGGAAACGGCAGATTTTTTATGGAATATCTACATAGGCGTACAGAGGCCCATTATCAGCAACCATCACTCCTGTGTTCCAATGGCACGTTGTGTTAGCTAATCCAAGTTTATCATTTTAAAAAGCCAATTGATGATTAGAAAACCCTTTTGCAATTATTGTTAGCACAGCTGAAAACTGTTGTTCTGATTAAAGAAGCAATAAAGCGGTCCTTCTTTAGACTAGTTGAGTATCTGGAGCATCAGCATTTGTGGGTTCGAGTACAGGCTCAAAATGGCCAGAAACAAAGACCTTTCTTCCGAAACTCATCAGTCTATTCTTGTTCTGAGAAATGAACGCTATTCCATGCGAGAAATTGCCAAGAAGCTGAAGATCCCGTACAACGCTGTGTACTACTCCCTTCACAGAACAGTGCAAACGGACTCTAACCAGAATAGAAAGAGGAGTGGGAGGCCCCGGTGCACAACTGAGCAAGAGGACAAGTACATTCAAGTGTCTAGTTGAGAAACAGACACGTCACAAGTCCTCAACTGGCAGATTCATTAAATAGTACCTGCAAAACACAAGTCTCAACGTCAACAGTGAAGAGGCGACTACGGGATGTTGGCCTTCTAGACAGAGTTGCAAAGAAAAAGCCATATCAGAGACTGGCCAATAAAAAGAAAAGATTAAGATTGTCAAAAAAACACAGACACTGGACAGAGGAACTCTTTCTAGAAAGCCAGCATCCCGGAGTTGCCTTTTCACTGTTGATGTTGAGACTAGTGTTTAAACTGGCGAGTTGGATTATCTAATACACAGGAGTGATGGTTGCTGGTAACAAGTCTCTGTACGCCTATGTAGATATTCCATAAAAAATCTGCCGTTTCCAGCTACAACAGTCATTTACAACCTCAATGTCTGCACTGTATTTCTGATCAATTTGATGTTATTTTAATGGACAAAAAAGTGTTTTTATTTTCAAAAACAAGGACATTTCTAAGTGACCCCAAACTTTTGAACGGTAGTGTATACTGTAACTGTACATTTTACATTCTATTAGTATTACATAAAAACAAAGTCACAACATATTTCTAAACACTCTTAAACAGTAAGCACCTATAGCTGGCCTTTCACAGCTGTAAAACAAGAATAGAATCCTTGTGTTATTATTTGGAGAGTCTCATTTGCCCCTCCCCAAAGGGACATCAGACATATTGTACCTGCAAAATGTATCATACTTAAAGTTTGGAAAGCAGTTTTACTGCTGACCACTTCCTTTTCTAGAAAATGGAATGCCCTTGCATTAAAATGTAACATGTAACATTCACATGCAAGGCATTGGGATAATAGCTCTCGAAACTGCAGAATCACAATAGAGTTGAGTGTCCTCAGCTGGTCTCGTCAAACCAGAACCCTTGCAGCATGGAACTGTTGATTGTTTAGATTTTGAACATTATAACTATAAATACTGTATAAATTAACGCCATGAATCACAACTGTCAGTTCAACTAACCGTGTAAGTAGATTACAGTACAACGTTAATTCTGTGCTGCTCTCAGCCTGCTACTTAAAGTGTGTCATAGGGTTGGGTGCTGTGGCAGTAAAAAGGCAAATGACGTCGAATAAATGTGTTATGCATTTTTTAATGAATGATACTGCAGACACTTGAATGAAGGTGTATTGACTAGTATCATAAAGGTATTATGCATGCTTCATGTATACCCCCTTCAAGTAAAGTGTTACTACGTTTTACTTCTTGGGAATCTCATTTAACATTACATTTACATTTAAGTAATTTAGCAGACGCTCTTATCCAGAGCGACTTACAAATTGGTGAATTCACCTTCTGACATCCAGTGGAACAGCCACTTTACAATAGTGCATCTAAATCATTTAAGGGGGAGGGGTGAGAAGGGGTGAGAAGGATTACTTTATCCTATCCTAGGTATTCCTTGAAGAGGTGGGGTTTCAGGTGTCTCCGGAAGGTGGTGATTGACTCCGCTGTCCTGGCGTCGTGAGGGAGTTTGTTCCACCATTGGGGGGCCAGAGCAGCGAACAGTTTTGACTGGGCTGAGCGGGAACTGTACTTCCTCAGTGGTAGGGAGGTGAGCAGGCCAGAGGTGGATGAACGCAGTGCCCTTGTTTGGGTGTAGGGCCTGATCAGAGCCTGGAGGTACTGCGGTGCCGTTCCCCTCACAGCTCCGTAGGCAAGCACCATGGTCTTGTAGCGGATGCGAGCTTCAACTGGAAGCCAGTGGAGAGAGCGGAGGAGCGGGGTGACGTGAGAGAACTTGGGAAGGTTGAACACCAGACGGGCTGCGGCGTTCTGGATGAGTTGTAGGGGTTTAATGGCACAGGCAGGGAGCCCAGCCAACAGCGAGTTGCAGTAATCCAGAAGGGAGATGACAAGTGCCTGGATTAGGACCTGCGCCGCTTCCTGTGTGAGGCAGGGTCGTACTCTGCGGATGTTGTAGAGCATGAACCTACAGGAACGGGCCACCGCCTTGATGTTAGTTGAGAACGACAGGGTGTTGTCCAGGATCATGCCAAGGTTCTTAGCGCTCTGGGAGGAGGACACAATGGAGTTGTCAACCGTGATGGCGAGATCATGGAACGGGCAGTCCTTCCCCGGGAGGAAGAGCAGCTCCGTCTTGCCGAGTTTCAGCTTGAGGTGGTGATCCGTCATCCACACTGATATGTCTGCCAGACATGCAGAGATGCGATTCGCCACCTGGTCATCAGAAGGGGGAAAGGAGAAGATTAATTGTGTGTCGTCTGCATAGCAATGATAGGAGAGACCATGTGAGGTTATGACAGAGCCAAGTGACTTGGTGTATAGCGAGAATAGGAGAGGGCCTAGAACAGAGCCCTGGGGGACACCAGTGGTGAGAGCGCGTGGCGAGGAGACAGATTCTCGCCACGCCACCTGGTAGGAGCGACCTGTCAGGTAGGACGCAATCCAAGCGTGGGCCGCGCCGGAGATGCCCAACTCGGAGAGGGTGGAGAGGAGGATCTGATGGTTCACAGTATCGAAGGCAGCCGATAGGTCTAGAAGGATGAGAGCAGAGGAGAGAGAGTTAGCTTTAGCAGTGCGGAGCGCCTCCGTGATACAGAGAAGAGCAGTCTCAGTTGAATGACTAGTCTTGAAACCTGACTGATTTGGATCAAGAAGGTCATTCTGAGAGAGATAGCGGGAGAGCTGGCCAAGGACGGCATGTTCAAGAGTTTTGGAGAGAAAAGAAAGAAGGGATACTGGTCTGTAGTTGTTGACATCGGAGGGGTCGAGTGTAGGTTTTTTCAGAAGGGGTGCAACTCTCGCTCTCTTGAAGACAGAAGGGACGTAGCCAGCGGTCAGGGATGAGTTGATGAGCGAGGTGAGGTAAGGGAGAAGGTCTCCGGAAATGGTCTGGAGAAGAGAGGAGGGGATATGGTCAAGAGGGCAGGTTGTTGGGCGGCCGGCCGTCACAAGAAGCGAGATTTCATCTGGAGAGAGAGGGGAGAAAGAGGTCAGAGCACAGGGTAGGGCAGTGTGAGCAGAACCAGCGGTGTCGTTTGACTTAGCAAACGAGGATCGGATGTCGTCGACCTTCTTTTCAAAATGGTTGACGAAGTCATCTGCAGAGAGGGAGGAGGGGGGGGGGAGGAGGATTCAGGAGGGAGGAGAAGGTGGCAAAGAGCTTCCTAGGGTTAGAGGCAGATGCTTGGAATTTAGAGTGGTAGAAAGTGGCTTTAGCAGCAGAGACAGAGGAGGAAAATGTAGAGAGGAGGGAGTGAAAGGATGCCAGGTCCGCAGGGAGGCGAGTTTTCCTCCATTTCCGCTCGGCTGCCCGGAGCAATCTCCACTGTTTTTGTCCAGTTTCTCAAGTTCCTTCCATGAATACTTCTGTTATTCCATCTCATGTTGTCAGCAATGTTCTCCTGGTCCTTGGTTCTTTGGTCTGGTTCAGACACTGGATCAAGTCAGTCATATCATAATAATCTGTCAGTCAGCCACGAAGACAGGAACACTAAGAGTGATAAAATACTAAGCACTAGCTATGTGTAGTTCATAAACACAAAGGCAAACACTAGGTTAATTACCTACTGAACAAAAATCTAAACGCAACATGCAACAATTTCAAAGATTTTACTTAGTTATAGTTCAAATAAGGTAATACAGATAAGCGTTTCCATCTCCAAGTTACTGTTACAGATAATACAGATATGCATCTGTTGGTCACAGATACCTTTAAATAAAAGTAGGGGTGTGGATCAGAAAACCAGTCAGTATCTGGTGTGACCACTATTTGCCTCAAGCAGCGAGACATATCTCCTTCACATAGAGTTGATCAGACTGTTGATTGTGGCCTGTTGTCCCACTCTTCTTCAATGTCTGTGCAAAGTTTCTGGATATTGGTGGAAAATGGAAAACATTGTCGTACAAGTTGATCTGGAAAACGCTGTTGTACATGTCGATCAAGAGCATCCCAAACATGCTCAATGAGTGACATGTCTGGCGACTATGCAGACCATGGAAATGTTCAACTTCCAGGAATTGTTAACAGACCCTTGTGACATGGGGCCATGCATTATCATGCTGAAACATGAGGTAATGGCGGTGGATGAATGGCACGACAATGGGCCTCAGGATCTTGTCACGGTATCTTTGTGCATTCAAATTGACATAGATAAAATGCAATAGTATTCGTTGCCTGTAGCTTATGCCTGCACATACCATAACTCCCCTGCCGCCATGGGGTACTCAGTTCACAATGTTGACACCAACAAACTTCTCACCCACATGGCACCATACACGTGGTCTGTGTTTGAGGCCAGTTGGACTTTCTGCCAAATTCTCTAAAACGATGTTGGGGGAAGCGAAATTAACATTCATTTTTCTGGCAACATGTGTGGCATTGTGTTGTGTGACAAAACTTCACACTTTAGAGTGGCCTTTTATTGTCCCATGCACAAGGTGCACCTGTGTAATGATCATACTGTTTAATCAGCTTCTTGATATGCCACACCTGTCAAGTGGATGGATTATCTTGGCAAAGAAGAAATGCTCACCAACAGGGATGTAAACAAATTTGTGTACAACATTTTAGAGAAATAAGCTTTTTGTGTGTATGTAACATTCCTAGGATCTTTTATTTCAGCTCATGAAACATGGGACTAATAATTTACATGTTGCGTTTATATTTCTGTTCAGTATAATAAAAAATAAAAAAAGGTTCACTTAAGGCCAACCCAGTGAACACAGAATGTATCTGTAATGTTTCCTAAAGGTTATCCTTTGACAAATAACTTTCACACAAAGTTTTGGAAACCAACATTTGTTTGCTGGGAATCCAGATCCCGATCATAAATATAAATTACATCTGGATGTTGATGTGACACGTGTCCAGTAGGTTGAAACTCCTCTCCTCGCTCCTAACTGGTAGCGCCAAATCTCTGGTGGTTAATCTACAATTTTTTTTGTCCAAGGAAGAAGTTCACACCTCTGGTGTGTTAATGATTGGGATTCGCAAAGATGCCCGCACGCAGGTCCTCCACCTCTCCAGGAACAAGCGCTACACCCTCACCCCTGAGAAACTCAAATGGGACAAGTTCAAGCTCACTTACAAGTTTGGAGATTATTTTATTTCACCCTCCTTTCTTACCAAATATTTACTGTCTAAAAACAAAAGGAAATGCTGTTTGAATTGACTTCAGACATATTCACAAGGGACAGCTGTCTTAGAGCATTATGATAGCTCCAATTGCTTTTACTGATTTCTGCTGTTGTAATATGCCAAGTGGTTTCCCCAGATAATGGCATTGTGTCTGTGCAGGCTGCTCTCTTTCCCAAGGAACCTGATGAATGCCAGTGACACGCGCCGTGGCATTGCCAAAGCCTTCACTATGTGGAGTGATGTCTCGCCCTTCAGCTTTAGAGAGGTGCCCGCTGACCAGGAGGCAGACATCAAGATAGGTATATGTTGTTGTGCCCCCACCTAAAGTATATCAGGCATGATGACTGGCATATAATATAGAAGGACTATACAGTGACATGTGTTTGAAATGCCCTAAGCATTTGAAATGAACAAATCTCCCTCTACTGTCTAGTTATCTATGTTCAGCATGATTCATGGCTCTATTTGTATGATAAAGAGTCCTGTACACCTTCCAAGCATGTGTAATAATTTTAAAATGATCTAAATCATGCTGAAGCCATCAGAGTGGGAGTACCATGATCTGGGAGTCTTGTTCCAGCATAAATACTTGATGCAAGTGTGAAAAATGACAGTCATCCTCAGTGGGTTAAGAAGTTTGAAATCCATCATCTTCTAGACTCTATTGTATGTAGAATGAGATAGAGGCTGGAGAGGTTCCCCTCTTGGTTGCGCTGTCTGAGGCACAGCTCTGTCTCTTTTTGGCAGGCTTCTACCCCATCAACCACACAGACTGTCTGCAGTCCTACTTGCACCACTGTTTCGACGGTATCACCGGCGAACTGGCACATGCTTTCTTCCCTCCGACGGGCGAGATCCACTTTGACGACCATGAGTATTGGATTCTGGGAAACATGCGCTTCAGCTGGAAAAAAGGCAGGCACCTTGGTTGATCTCTTTCCTGATTTTTGTAAGCTGCTGTTGTGCCCTCAGCACCAAAGCTACTTGCTGGATGTCCAGTTGAATTCGTCAAATGCACAGGGTTGTAAAGTGAAAATCATGGACACTGTAGTTGGTAATTATGTCTTGAAGCTGGAATAGTCCACAGTGTAATACTGTGCCTAATTGTGTTATGGTTGGAAGATACTGTGAATTTAGAAGCGTAGTTTGAGTTTGCCGTTGTTGTTAGATCAACTGTGTCTCAGTAGCCGTCTGCTTCATCGACACTGATCTGAAAAGACAGGCATAGGTGAAAGCCATATGTTGTTATGCCACTTTGAACAAACTTTCATGTGTATAGTTCAGTGGATGAGGGAAAGGACTTTAGCAACTTTCAACTATTGAGATGCACCCCAATTACTAAGACAAAATGAACTGTTTTGTGTTGTTGGTTTGTGCAGGGGTGTGGCTGACAGACTTGGTCCATGTAGCGGCTCACGAGATTGGCCACGTCCTGGGCCTCATGCACTCCCTGAACCCCAAGGCCATCATGCACCTGAACGCAACTCTAACAGGGCGCAAGCTCATCACACAGGACGAGGTGTGGGGCCTGCACCGACTCTATGGTAAAGCCAAGCACCCACAAGCAAAGTGCCCTGTAAAACAGACAATAAACCGTGTCATATTGTTTTGTAGCACAAAACGATCAGCGGTAGCATATCTTTCAAATTAAATAAGTCTTCATTTAAAATAATGGTCCCACTTTAAAAACCAATTCATACAGACTTTATAGACTATTCATGATTTCTTCCTAAGCACTATATAGATGCTTCACAAATAATTGATTTACTACCTGCTGCAAGTAAACGTGGCCTTAATGAGTATTGTTGAACCTTTAATACAGTGTGAGTCATTATAAATGTGAAGTCAGATTGTCATCCCAAATTCCTTTCTGTAGACTGAAATTAGTACGCTCATCCCTCTTTCCTCCTCCCCTGTAGGATGTTTGGATAGGTTATTTATCTGTCCAGCCTGGGCGCGGAAAGGCTATTGCGACAGCAAGCGCAAGCTCATGCAGAAGCACTGCCCCTCGAGCTGTGATTTCTGTTACGGTAAGAGCAGCACTGCAAAGGAAAAAAAGATTACTCCCAATCTACTGGTGCAAGGAATAGCATCTGTACCATTTGCCAATGCATTGTAACGCAGCCAACAAAGTCCAGCCATGCAGAACCATGATGAGGGTTTGCAGCCCTTTGGATTTAAAGTCAGATTAGATACTTGCCACTGGATGAGACTCATTCAGAAATAATTACCTCTGGATGGATTTTGGTCTGCTTTATAGCAAGCGAGCAGAGCGTCTTAGTGTACAACCTCGACAGCTTAAATCCCCATAACCTCCGCAACCAGTCTCATCAGGGCCGAGGCCTCCGGTTGCACAACAGGATATGACTCCTCCTCGCCATGGCAGCCATAGATTGTGGGTTTGTCCGTTTTATATGCGTAACAAGGGAGAATGTGGAGAGGAGAAAGGATACCATTCCTGGCTCCTAATCTGTTCCTCATTGTTGATTGGGAGACGTTGTACGGCTGTGGAAAATTCCAGTATGACTCCAAACCACTGGAATTTCAGACTGTGGCTTGAGTGTTAGACGTGGAAGGTCAATTTGGGATTTCTGCGGGCCAAACTAGTGGCTGCCTTTTAAACAGACTTCCAACTGATCATGAGGCACAACATCGTGTTTACACTCATCAAATGGCCGTAGCACTAGGGTAAATTAACTAGATAGAGAATGTCCTTAAACATCTACAATGGAGTTGCCATGAAGTTTTTTGATGCACATGTAGGCAGATATACCCTCAAACTATGTCTTGGGGGATCATTTTAGGTATGATCCAGATCAGATTAAACAATAACTAAGAAGACATTTTCTGGGCGCTTCTTTGTTTACTTTTTGGAGTAAACATTTCATGAAAAGACATTAACATCCGTTTGTGAAATGAAAGCCATACCACACAGTCATGTCTGGTTAAGACGAAGACTATACAGAAGTAGATACCCCAGCCGTTAACCTTGTGTTCCCTAACTTTCCTCAGAGTTCCCCTTCCCCACTGTGGCCCCCACCCCCACCCCCCAACGGACCAAACACAAGCTGGTGGCTGAGGGGAAGAAGCTCACCTTCCGATGTGGGAAGAAAATTGCAGCAAAGGCAGGCAAAGTATAGTGAGTATGTCTTATTTAGCCCAATATCACTTCTAATAAATCATATACCAACAATGGGCTGAATTTAAATGTATTTTTACTGTTTCTGTAGCTGGTACAAGGACGGAGAGATTCTGGAGTACTCCCACCCTGGCTACATCTCCCTAAAAGACGACCACATCAGTATCGTGGCCAACGCCATCAACGAGGGCACATACACCTGCATCGTGAGGAAAAAGAACAAGGTCCTCACCAACTACTCCTGGAGGGTACGAGTGCGCTTTGGAGGGTGATGCCCCCATCCGCACATAGAAGCACTGGGTATTAGCACAGAGAACACACAACCATAGAAACATAATTACCAGAAGAGGAAAGCCCTTAGACAACTGCATTTTCACACATTGACTTGAATGGGATGTCCGTTCTAGGAATTATATTTCAAAGCACACCTTCACTCAAACATTGCTTGATCAAAACGGGGACCTCACTCACTTGGGCACATATTTTAATGTATGTACATTGTCTAAACAATACCCTCAAAACAATCATGTTTTAGGTCTGTTTTTTTGTAATGCATTTTCATATGTGCACAATAAACCCTTTTGTTCTGTGGTAAGTAGTATATAGAATCAAGATGTAAAACTACATTGTGTCCAAGGGAGTATTCGAAACACTGCTGGCATTGTTTCTGTTATGTATTATGTGAACAATATACTTTTCATTGAAGTTAGAGCTCACTGACACAGGGTAGCCTCAAACCTTTCTAAATATTGTCCAGGAATTTCAAATAAATGTAACTAGCCTGGCTACTTTATGCCATGGGTAATGCATTCTAAAGGCTACTGCATCAATGCATGACACCTACAGTATAAACAACATGTTGGTTCCATGTTTCATGAGCTGAAATAAAAGATCACAGAAAAGTTCCATATGCACAAAAAGCTAATTTCTCTTAAATTTTGGGCACGCATTTATTTACATCCCTGTTTGAGCATGTCTCCTCCTTTGCTAAAATAATCTATCCACCTGATGGGTGTGGAATATCAAGAAGCTTAAACAACATGATCATTAAAACAGACGCACCTTGTGCTGGGGACAATAAAAGGCCACTAAAATGAGCAGTTGTCTCACACACACTGCCACAGATGTCTCAAGTTGAGGGAGCATAAAATTGGCATGCTGACTGCAGGAATGTCCACCAGAACTGTTAAATATCTCGACCATAAGCCGCCTCCAATGTAATTTATTCAAATTTGGTAGTACGTTTAACCGGCATCACAACCGCAGACCACTTATAACCATGCCAGCCCAGGACATCCACATCCGGCTTCTTTACCTGGGGATCGTCAGACCAGTCACCCGGACAGCTTATGAAACTGAGGATTTGCACAACTGGAACTGGCACAACTGGCACAAACTGTCAGAAACCGTCTCAGGGAAGCTCATCTGCGTGCTCGTCGTCCTCAACAGGGTCTTAACCTGACTGCAGCTCGGCGCCGTAACCGACTTCAGTGTGCAAATGCTCACCTTCGATGGCCACTGGCACACTGGAGATGTGTGCTTTTCTGCAAACAGCATGTACGGCGTTGTGTGGGAGAGCGGTTTGCTGATGTCAACGTTGTGAACAGAATACCCCATGGTGGTGGTGGAGTTGTTGTATGGACAGGCATAAGCTACTTACAACAAAACACAATTACATTAATTTGAATGCACAAACATACTGTGAGGAGATCCTGAGGCCCATTGTTGTGCCATTCATCTGCCGCCATCACCTTATGTTTCAGCATGATAATGGACAGTCCCATGTCGCAAGGATCTGTACACAATTCCTGGAAGCTGAAAATGTCCCAGTTCTTCCATGGCCTGCATACTCACCAGACATGTCACCAAATTTGGGATGCTCTGGATCGAAAATGCGTAAACCAAAAACATTGTTTGCAGTCATATGAACTGTTTTGACCTTTATTTAGATATGAAACACCTACGACATCCAGCTAGGTTAGTTATCCTTTAGGTGGCCACAATGCTTCGCCTACTCATTTGACACATCAGGTGTAATACTCCACAGAAGGGCTTAGAGGGGACTTGCAGATAAACTGATTAATGCATGTAAATTTCTGCTGATTCTAAGGAGTACCCATACGAGGGAAAGTTTTTCAACTGTTCCAGTCCGAGCAGCCAGCCGTATCCCAAGAATGAGAATGTAAGGTTTATTTTCCTCTCGCAAGAAATCAAATAACTTGATGGTTTAGTCCTAAAAATCATGAGCCACTTCAATAACAAAGACAATCAGGGGCTCCTTCCCCTGAAATCTGCCGAGACATAGCGTGCAGGGCAAAGGAGGACATCACTCTTGGACGGTTACTATAGAGCCGGGTTCAAGGCTGGAATTTTTGTTGGACTCGACATCCTTTCTTTTTTTCTTTGGCAGGCAGTGTGTGGTGCTGTTTGCTTAGCTCAGACAGCATTTATAAATGCCAGCAAAAGAGTTTTACATTTTATTTCTAGCAAAAACATGTCCTGGTATGTTAACCATCAGTCACACAGTTAAGTCCTTACAATATGATGGATTGACATGGATCTAACGCTGCTTCATTATTATACAGTAGCTCCAGTACTCAAAAAATACCAACCACTTAAATTCTGGTCCTTTTCCGCAGTGTAAAAAAAAGACTGAATACAAAAACAAAAAGCCAACATGAGCTAAGCTACTGACAAATTGTAGTTTGGTTTCGATGCACTTGTCAGAGTCGAGAATGTTAAAAGAAGTGACTGTTTAACTGTTGGGATTCATCCATACGGAAAGAGACATTAAGCGGATTTGTCCGTTGTTCATGTCATGACCAGTCTGTACCCTCACAGTGTCACAGTGAGGGCAGTAAGCTGACCCCTGACACCGGAGGTCATTCCCACAATAAGCCCAGCCACATTAAAACCTACATGTCCCATGATTCATTGTCTGGTCAGGTGACCATGCTAGTCTCTCTTTTTGCATACACAGGGTGTCCTGTCCTCCATGTGCAGCTCAGAACTTGAGGCTGAACCCTGGGCCCACAGCAGAAGCCCCTTGGTTGCTGGTGGTCAGATGGAAGCCGGTGTCTTTCAGGTCATCGTCACCCTGGAGAGACGACAAGCCACACACATTAGCTGATGAGGTACATTGCTGTTATGCCACGGAAATAATGTATTCTTGAAACAGAAGTAGTAAGCAGTGGGAGGATGTCTCGACAACAGAGTGCTGTAGGTCTATAATCTGTGTATGACAGAAACTGAGCTCAGATGTTAAACCCTGATCAACATGGGGATGTAGAGTTCAAACCAGCCTCACCAGCTGACTGTAGCCCAGGCCTCCCTCGGGGGGGCGCGGGCTGGTGCCCCTCTTCACTCTCTGTTGCTCGCTCTTGGCGGGCCAGGTGGGGAACATGGACGGGTCGATGGGCTGCGGCGTCTCCCGGAAATACTCGTGCTTCAGTGCCTCATCCGACAGGATCCTCTTGCTGGGGCAATAGGTGAGGAACCTTGGGGAAAGGGAAAAAGTCAAGGCCAGGGGTGGCAGAGGTCACTCAAAACAGGCAGCACTTCTGCATTAAAGCTTTCATAGAGCACATGGGGTCCCTCTCCATAGTCTAAAACGGCGTCCTTTCCCTCATCTCATCTGAACACATAGGGTAAATGAAAGCAACAAGCCCGACAATGAAATTGACCTTCCGGGATTAATAAAGTTGTTTTGAATTGAACGCCTTCCAAGAGTTATTTTACATCGGAGAAGTTGGAGAGAAGCCGATGAGAAGAAGTTCCCTTTAAACTCTTGAGATTAGGGCTGACCCTATTTAGTCGACTGGTTGATTGTTTGATCGACCAAGATTTATTTAGCTAAGCAGTAGCAAAAATGTTTTAAATAAAGTATTGTGTACAACACACCTGTCTGATTTGCGCCTGTGAGTGGACTGATCTATTGTGGAGGCCGTGAGGATGGCACAGTCGCATCAGTCTACAACATATGCTACTAAAACTGTATACAGTTACATTACATAAGAACAATGGTGCAACACTAACACAAATAATATTATTTTAGAACAAAAATGTGCCTTCTCCCGCGTTGGATAGTGGTCGCTGTCCTCGTTTCAGAAGCACATCTGTGCGCTGTGGAATTGGCGCCTTTCCCTAGACCATGTTGCTATGTGCCTAATAGCAACGTTAACCAGCATATTGGTATTGAGAACAATGAGGCGGAGGCAGCAGCAGAATGAGACGAGAAAACAGCCCTTGACTTGTCAATGAAAAATGAGAGAAAACCCCAACTTAATGAGGTTATTGATTATAGACCTATCTGTTAAATATGCCTGGCTTTATACATCATCAATATATCTACAGAAATAAGACAGGTCCTGCTTCTGTTGCCTGTATGTTTAATAGCCTACTGATTCCGTGAACGCCAACCCTCATGCAACATATCAAGTAAACAATTTCACAAATTCAGCTTTAAAAAAAAACAATCTTTGCTGTAATAAAGGACTTACACTTTCCCTTAGAACAGCCTCTATGGTATTATTTATCATTTAGTGTTTACACTGTTCCAAAATGTTATTATAAATATTAATATCGCTCCTTTTTCTTGATCTCCTTATTGTTATTACTAGTATTATTATTAGGATTAGGACTTTATGATATGCTGTAGGTCAGGCCCCATTGTGCCCTATTCGGACTGGATTATGTTTCATATGGAGGTCGGGAAACAAATTGTGCACGAGCACAAAACACCACATCTGTAATTTTAGTTCTGTTTGAATCCACGTCAGTAATTTTTACATGGCTGGAGAGTAACAATTCCAGCCAGAATAGCCTACTGTTCTTTGTCAAACTCCAAAGTCCTCTCATAATACTAGACCTGTGCTAATCAACATCTTTGTGTTTTGAGAGAAATGTCTTGATAGGTGAGAAAAGTTTGACAGGTGTTGCTTGCGGTTTTGCGCATGAAAACAATAACTGAATCGATAAATTTAAGTAGTTCACATAAATTATATTTGAAATGGCCGACATGTAGCCTATCAATGTTTACAGTGAATGCTTTTGTTTATATGTTTTGTGAATATATATTGATTGAATATCGCCAAATGAATCAAAATTGCGCCATTTAAAGCAACTCTTGATGTTAAAATTTACGTTTAAAATCACACTGCCAAAGTCATTACATTTTGCGACACCAGAATTACATTCATTTCCAATTAAACGCTGTGTTTGCCTTGCAGACGCAGTTGCAGTGCGTTCGGTGTGGCGCATACATTGGATTTATCGAGCGTATGCGTCAAACTGTATGCTTATATGGCTTGACAGAAGTGGTAGCAGAAGGTGAATGTTGAACTTTTGTTGCATACATATCCTGATGATGCTGCATACTATCGCGCAGTGACTCTAGGTGTGATCTAAGCATAAGACTTTCTCATCCATAGATTTAAAATGCATCGCAAGTGTAATTGCACTGTTCAGCTCACATCTGAAGGCTGGGAGGCATTTAGAACGTACTGCGGAACGCTAAAATATCCTAAAGATTATGATCACACTTCCTCAATGTAAATATTATCACGACACCACACAAAAGATGGTTTCTAAACCAAACCAAGCTTGAGTTATCACCTGGACATGTTGAAATACTGTATATTCACGGCTAGAATAAAAACCTCCGTCATAACTGTCAATATATTGGAAAAAAATAATTACAGGGGGCAATTTGGAAATAAAATCACGTCTGAATTGTCCTCTGGAATAACAGACATTCTGGAGTAATAATTACACAACCAACGTTTTCTAGTAATACTAATCCTGTGCGAATAGCTAGTCGGTCACGTGCACGCGATGCATACACATGTCACGTAAAAGAGAGCGGGGGTTGAGGGAATAAGGAATATTTTTCCTAAACAAATTAGAGATTTTTTTTCAGTCAGAAATGTCTATGTTGCAACTTCAGTAACACGGACAGCGTGATAAACACTGATGTTCAATGGTGGTCACTGCAACAGGGAGGAGAAAGACAACGGGTGCTGGTCAGTCACGGTCTTATTTTTACACAGCGCAGCAAGCCCAGCACAATCAAATCAATTGCTGGTCGGACTCCCTCTAGTCTTTTGTGTGTCTTAATTATTTAATCAAAACAGTGTGCTTAAAGCATCAGACAAGCTCAGTGAATATAGTTGATTTGATTAAAACACATAGGATGTGTCAATATATGAAAAAATACCAATGGATTGGTGGAAATAACTTTTTTTGTTGTTGTCAGGGACATCCCTAATTGAGATGCATACTTCATCTGCAAGGTCATCATTCAGGTCACAGCACTAAACGCCCCCTACAGCCTGGTGCCATGGAGGAGTGTGATGTTCCAAACTGAAACGGGTCTGCCATGTCCACCCAGAAAGCCTACACACTCAATGAATAGACTTACGCCAGTCCAGTTCTGTGGCTGAAGGAGGTCCAGCCTCCAGTCCAAACATAGCTCACAGGGGGGTCAGGGTCTAATGAGACGGCTAGCAGCCACTGGCCAGGGGTCATTGCACTTCCTGGGTCATGTGACTGTTGCAGCATTCCACTCAGTTGGACTGGTGTCAAAGTTCACCCAAAAGCTGACCCCAACCCCTCCCATGGCCATACATGGTCACCCATTACAGGTGTGTGACGCAAATAATAGGGGCGTGAATGTTTAAACTAAATTGAGATAGTTTGTGAGAAATTGTTTTTCAGTTAGCATTTAGAAGAAAAAAAACTAAGTCACTGTGCTGTTATCACAAAACATATTCCTAGGGAAAGTTGTGTATTTAAATAAAGGTGAACTTAAGGATACTTTGGTAAATATGCGAGATACAGATTACCAAGACATATGCGCACGGTTCTTTCTGCCTCCCTCATCCTGCCTCCCTCATCCTCTCTCCATCTTGCTGGCTCGCCTGCTACTTTTCTTTGCCGTTGATGCGAGTGTGTTCAGTCTTCGGTCAGTTGAATGTAAAATATCCTAGCATATTAATTTATGATAGGCCCTGCTTTAATGCAGTTGTGAGACACGCAAGCCAAGATGAAAAAAAACAAGTCTGGAGGAGGGCTGAGGTACTTTGATGCAACGCCAAAAATGATACTTCTCCATCCTGTTTATAGTCAGCTTGCCAAGAGTGCAGTGACTGAAGCAGAAGACATGTGGAGCATATCACAGGGCAGACCTGACAGCATACACACATTACATCAAGGCATAACAATGCTGATGTTAAACCCCCCGCTGAAAAAGTAAAGACCACATCGTCACAGACACACACAATAGTCTTTCAGGTTGATGGATAATTAAGAATTAGGTACCACAACAACAAAAAATGCATTCTCTCACTTTAGATACACTGCTCAGTTGAGGTTGAATTTCAAGTAAGTCTGAGGTTTGGTGTAAAGGTGAGTTAGGTCAGGTTTTTTTAATAGGTTAGTAATGAATGGTGTTGTAACTAACCATGCGGTTGAAATGGTTAGGGGTAAGTGCAAGTCTGAAGTTGAGTAGACGTACTTGTTCATGAGGTCAAAGCCCTGGTCTGATAGCAGGGCTCCGAAGCGCTTGCGCATGTTGTTGTAGGGGTACTCTGTGAAAGTCATCTTCTTCACGGCAGGGAGCTCGTTGTAGCCCGGCCAAATCTTCTCGCTGGGCGACCCCAAGTCCTGGTGAGAACACGCATCAGCACAGAGTTATTATGTGTATATGAGGGGTGGTCACCATTTTGTATGGTATGTTCAGAACTGCTAAGTAAGGAGTACTGGAGCACAGTCAAGACCACATCTTTTAATCTGAGTTCTACGGTTTAGCCCAGTCAGACAAGCGCCACAGACAAGACCGTTATGTCACACTGTCTAAAAGAGACTGGGTCATTGAACCGCAGTCCCTTTCTGAAAAATAGATTGTGACGTCAAATTAAATCCATTTAATATGACTATATTATATTACTAACTGCAACCCTATGGGGAGATCAAAAAACTGCAAAACTTTTACGGACTACTATTACGGACCACAAAAGGGAAGCACAGCTGCGAGCTGCCCGGTGACACGAGCCTATCAAATCTCTATTACACTCCACACTGCCCTTTCACACCTGGATAAAAAGGAGCACCTACGTGAGAATGCTGTCCATTGACTACAGCTCAGCGTTCAACACCATAGCGCCCTCTAAGCTCATAACTAAGCTAAGGATCCTGGGAGTAAACACCTCCCTCTGCAACAGGATCCTGGACTTCCTGACGGGCCTCCCCCAGGTGATAAGGGTAGGTAACAACACGCTGATCCTCAGAGGCTCCTCAGGGGTGCGTGCTCAGTCCCCTCTTGTACTCCCTGTTCACGCATGACTGCATGGCCAAGCACAACTCCAACACCATCATTAAGTTTGCTGACAACACAACAGTAGTAGGCCTGATCACTGACAACGATGAGACAGCCTATAGGGAGGAGGTCAGAGACCTGGCCGTGTGGTGCCAGGAAAACAATCTCCCTCAACGTGATAAAAAAAAGAAGAAAAAAAAGAGATGATTGTGGACTACAGAAAAGGAGGGCCGAGCACGCCCCCATTCTCATTGACAGAGCTGTAGTGGAGCAGGTTGAGAGCTTCAAGTTCCTTGGTGTCCACATCACCAACAAACTACATTGCTCCAAACACACCAAGACAGTGACGAAGAGGGCACGACAATGACTATTTCTCCCTCGGGATACTGAAAAGATTTGGCATGGGTCCTCAGATCCTCAAAATGTTATAAAGCTGCACGATCGAATCATGACTGGTTGCATCACCGCCTGGTAGGATAACTGCTCGGCCTCCAACCGCAAGGCACTACAGGAGGGTAGTGCGTACGCCCAGTACATCACTGGGGCCAAGCTTCCTGCCATTCAGTACCTCCATACCCGGCGGTGTCAGAGAAAGGACCAAAAAAATTGCCAAAGACCCCAGCCACCCTAGTCAAAGACTTTCTCTCTGCTACTACACGGCAAGCAGTGGAAGAGAGCCAAGTATAGGTACTTAACAGCTAATCAAATGGCTACCCGGACTATTTGCCCTGTCCCCTCCCCCATTTTTACATTTTGTACACTGCTCCTACTCTGTTTATTATCCATGCAGTCACTTTACCTCTACCTACATGTACATATTACCTCGACTAACCGTTGCTGTATATAGCTTGTGTATAGCTTCGCTACTGTTATTTTATTGTTGCTCCTTAGTAAATACTTTAACACATTTTATTTTCTTAAAACTGTATTGTTGGTTAAGGGCTTGTAAGTAAACATTTCACTGTAAGGTCTGTTGTATTCGGCGCATGTGACAAATACAATTTGACTTGATTTTGATGGCTAGTTTACCGTCACTGTGGTCCAATTCAAACTCAATTGGGTTAAGGTTGGGTGATTGTGTAGGCCAGGTCATCTGATGCAGCACTCCATCACTATCCTTCTTGGTCAAATAGCCTTTACACAGCCTGGAGGTGTGTTGGGTCATTGTGCTGTTGAAAAACATATTATAGTCCCACTAAGCGCAAACCAGAGGAGAGCATATTGCTGAATGCGATAGTAGCCATGCTGGTTAAGTATGCCTTGAATTCGAAATAAATCAGACAGTATCACCAGCAAAGCACCCCCACATCTCCTCCATGCTTCATGGTGGGAACCACATTTGCGGACATCATCCAGTCACATACGCTGCGTCTCACAAAAAAAATCTCAAATGTGGACTCCTCAGACCAAAGGACAGATTTCCATTGGTCTAATGTCCATTGTTCGTGTTTCTTGGCCCAAGCAAGTCTCTTCTTCTCATTGGTGTCCTTTAGTAGTTGTTTCTTTGCAGCAATTTGACCATAAAGGCCCGACTCAAGCAGCCTACTCTGAACAGTTGATGTTGAGATGTGTTTGTTACTTGAACTCTGTGAAGCATTTATTTGGGCTGCAATTTCTGAGGCTGGTAACTCTTAATGAACTTATCCTCTGCAGCAGAGGTAACTCTGGGTCTTCCTTTCCTGTGACGATCCCCATGAGAGCCATTTTCATCATAGCGCTTTATGGTTTTTGCGACTGCACTTAAAAGTTCTTGAAATGTTCCAGATTTACTGACCCTCATGTCTTAAAGTAATGATGGACTGTTGTTGCTCTTTGCTTATTTGAGCTGTTCTTGCCATAATATGGACTTGGTCTTTTACCAAATATATCTCTTCTATATACCATCTCTACCTTGTCACAACACAACTGAAAGGCTCAAATGCATTAAGGAAAGAAATTCCACAAATTAACTTTGAACAAGGCACTCCTGTTTATTAAAATGCATTCCAGGTAACTACCTCATGAAGCTGGTTGAGAGAATGCCAAGAGCGTGCAAGCTGTCAAAGGCAAAAGGTGGCTACTTTCAAGAATCTTAAATATATTTAGATTTGTTTAACACTTTTTTGGTTACTCCATGATTCCATGTATTATTTCATAGTTTTGATGTCTTGACTATTATTCTACAATGTAGAAAATAGTACAAATAAGAAAAAACTCTGGGGTGAGTTGCAGTGTCCAAACTTTTGACTGGTACTGTAGGAGTGGGGTAAAGTGCTATTACGTTCCAGACAGTATGAAGTAAAATGGGACTTCTTGATCAAAATTAGCTAACCTTAAATATCTTGTTAATTTGGTCGATTTCAGATTTTCCAGGGAAGAGAGGTTTCTGGGTAAGGAGCTCTCCAAATATGCAGCCCACAGACCACATGTCCACAGCTGTGGAGTACTCCTGTGGAGAGAAAAACACACACCAAAACCACAGTATTCCAAGAAACAGACAGGACTACATGAGTCTGGGTTGGAGTGTTTAGTCTGGGTGAGGACAAGCTTTGACTTGGTGCTATGTGTATGCAGTCTTGGGATATGTTCAGAACCCTACTTCTACAATATTTGAAGGTGTACGAAGTATGTTGTGATGTCTGGGTGTTGTAAGGTTCACAGTCAGGCAGGGACTTGTTTAGGGTTTAGAATGGCACCATTTTGACTGTAGAGGGTCTTTGATGTTTGAGACATTTTGACTCAGTTGCTTTGCGTCTTTGTAGACCAGAGGTATTCTGACATTATTCTTGTCTCTCTGAATACAGGTGTGTAATCTCGTTCATCATTAGGATTTGGGGAGGGTAAACTGATTCCAGATCAAGTTCTGACTCACTTTGGCTCCCAGCAGCAGCTCCGGCGAACGGTACCACAGTGTCACCACCACAGGTGTATAGGGCTTCAGGGGAGAACCATACTCACGGGCCAGACCAAAGTCACCCACCTAGAAGAGAGCAACAAACATTTCAAAGATGCCTATGAGGCAAGCACACCCTCTCACGCACATTAACGTCATTATTTGTCGTCATCAGCAAGCCTAGAGCCTAGAATTTCTTTATCCGAGCCATGGTTGACCTAATCCTCATCTGAAGTTCCCAACCCAGTGGTTTTAATATAAATGGAACATAGCATAATTCAAAACAAGAAGACATCTATGGCACCTTAAGGATCCCCTTGTGACTGAGCAGCAGGTTGGAGGTCTTCAGGTCGCGGTGGAGGATCCAGTTGTCGTGGAGATGGCGAACACCTCGCAGCAGTTGGATCATCAGGGTCTTCACTTCACCTGAGGCCAAAGAAAAAGAGGAAACGAGACATGAGTTCATAAACATTAGAACAATCCTTTAAACCCCAGACCACATCGTCTGGGAAGAAGTACTAACCCTTTTGGTAGTATGCTCACCACAGAAGCATGACAATATTTGCTAGGTAAACAAAGGGAACCCACCAGATAACACGTTTAATTTCTATTCCAAACAGAGTACCTCTTACCTAGCCACATGATATGGGAAAATGGCTGGTGGATATTTGCATACCGCATGTAGTCCAACTCAAACTGTATCCCACAAAATTACCTGGCAGGAAAGGCTGTTTCATGGTCTCCATCAAGCTCTTCAGGTCGTGCTCCACGTAGTTCATAACAATGTAGATCTTGTCCATGTTGCTTCCAACAACAATTTCCTAACATGGGAGAAAACGGGATTAAGTACGAGTTCTGCTATCACTAGTATACATTGCTTGTTTATCCATTTTTTTACTTGAATTTGTGCTACACTTTCAGATGAAAGGAGCTAAACAAAACAAATGTCTAAATATTGGAGGGGGGGCTTCCTCTAAATCAGGTGTGTGCCGCTCACCATAGAAATAGAATACCAATATGTATTTCTATGCTCCTCACCCTGACAGTGACGATGTTGGGGTGCTGGGCCTTCAGAATGGTGTTGATCTCTCTCAGAGATGTGATGGGGAAACCTTCTTTCTCCTTCTCCATCTTCAAACGCTTCAAGGCCACAATCTCATCTGAAAGAGAAAGGTGTGTTTTAGTGTGTGTCCGAGTCCAGGGATTGGAAATCGATTGCAAGGTAGCCCACAGTGACTTCGGAAAGTATTCATATCCCTTGACTTTTTCAACATTTTGTTACGTTACAGCCTTATTCTAAAATTGATTTGTTTTTTCCCCCTCATCAATTGACACACAATACCCCATAATGATAAAGCAAAAACAGGTTTTTAGAAATGTTTGCAAATGTAATTTTAAAAAAATCACTTAAGGATTCAGACCATTTACTCAGTACTTGGCAGTGATTACAAGCTTGGCACATCTGTATTTGGGGAGTTTTTCCCCATTCTCGGCCAATCCTCTCAAGCTCTGTCAGGTTAAATGGGGAGCGTTGCTGCAAACCTATTTTCAGGTCTCTCCAGATATGTTTGATCGGGTTCAAGTCCGGGCTCTGGCTGGGCCACTGGGACATTCAGAGACTTGTCCCGAATACACTCCTGCGTCGTCTTGGCTGTGTGCTTCGGTCCGTTGTCTTGTTGGAAGGTGAACCTTTGCCCCAGTCTGAGGTCCTGAGCAGGTTTTCATCAAGGACCTCTCTGTACTTTGCTCCGTTCATCTTTCCCGACTTGTCTCAGTCCCTGCCGCTGAAAAACATTCCCACAGCATGATGCTGCCACCACCTTGCTTCACCGTAGGGATGGTGCCAGGTTTCCTTAAGATGTGATACTTGGCATTCAGGCCAAAGAGTTCAATGTTGATTTCATCAGACCAGAGAATCTGGTTTCTCCTGGTCTGAGAGCCCTTCCGATGCCATTTGGCAAATTCCAAGCGGGCTGTTATGTGCCTTTTCCTGAGGAGTGGCTTCCGTCTGGGCACTAGCATAAAGACCTGATTGGTGGAATGCTGCAGATATGTCCTTCTGGAAGGTTTTCCCATCTCCACAGAGGAGCTCTTTCAGATGACCATTAGGTTCTTGGTCACCTCCTTGACCAAAGCCCTTCGCAACGATCGCTCAGTTTGGCCGGGCGGCCAGCTCTAGGAAAAGTCTCGGTGGTTCCGAAGTTCTTCCATTTAAGAATGATGGAGGCCATGGTGTTCCTAGGGACCTTCAATGCTGCAGACATTTCTTGGTACCCTTCCCCAGATCTGTGCATCGACAATTCTCTCGGAACTCTACAGACAATTCCCTCGGAACTCTACAGACAATTCCTTCAACGCCATGGCTTGGTTTTTGCTCTGTCATGCATGGTCAACTGTGGGACCGTGTATATAGACAGGTATGTGCCTTGTCAAATCATATCCAATCAACTGAATTTACCGCAGGTGGACTCCAATCAAGATGTGGAAACATCTCAAGGATGATCAATGAAAACAGGATGCACCTGAGCTCAATTTCAAGTCTCAAAGCAGAGTCTGAATACTTATGTAAATAAGGTATTTCTGTTCTTCAATTTTTAATACATTTGCAATTTTTTTGTGTGTAGAATAAGGAAAACAGTTAATATAATAAATTTTAGAATACGGCTGTAAAGTAACAAGATGTAGAAAAAGTGAAGGTGTCTGAATACTTTCCGAATGCACTATACCTGTTTTTTTGTCCTTGGCCCTGTACACCACACCGTAGGTCCCTTCCTCGATACGATTTAGACACTGGAACTCCTCGACACTACGACACCCCTGGAAAACCAATGTCAATCAATACGTCTCTATACAATTTGCATGTGTGTACAGGTCTCGGTCAAATATGTTTTTGTTTTCTGTTAAATACTTGAGCATTTCTTGGAATATTCTAATGGGCCCCAATATGCATGGTAAGCTAGGTCAAGCGCACCTCAGGTGTTTGAAATAAAACAAACATGTATTTGACCCAGGTGTGGTGTGCTGCCAAACACAGACCTGTAGAGCTGGCAGGTACTTGGGCAGCTCCTTCTTTAGCTCCACCGGGGAGATAGGAGGAGAGTCAGGGATGTAGTTCTCCTCTAGTTCAGGGGTGGCTGAGTGGGAGTGAGACACCGACTGGGGGGTGACATCACCCTCCCCTGCTTCTTCCTCCTCCTCCTCCTCGTCCTCTTCCTCCTCCTCCTCCTCCTCCTCTCCACTTTCCTCAGTGTCATGGTCAAATCGGGACTCAGGCACTGGGATGGTTAATGAGGGGGCAGTTACAACTTATAGAAACAGGACAAAATAGCATCTGGTTGAGAATACCTCCTAACATTTTTAGATAAACAAGCTTCAAGACCAGTCAAAACAAACTTTACTCTTAGACATGACATAATAATACATGTTCAAATGACTGCCACCAGACAAATGGAGTACGAAATGCCTACCTGGGGCAATATGGTTGCTGTTCTCTCTTTCTTCCTCAAACTCTTCCTCAGACCGCTCATCTTCACTCACGTCACCTGAAACACAGACAATGGGTGGGTCCAAGCCATGTCACCGTGACAACACCGTAATGGTAGTCCGGGATAAGACATGCGCACGATCACGCACACAATCACAATAACAGAGAGACATAAATTCAGCAGACCTGCAGTCTGGTCAGATTCTCCTGAGCCCGAACCCGATTCCTCTTCCTCTCCCTCGCTGCTAGATCCATCATCATTCTCCTCATCAGAGCCTGACCCTGAACCTAGGAAAGAAAAATCCACTCCGTGTCACCGCCAAACTACCCACATTAACATAACACAAGGAGAAGTGTCTTGACTGAATATCTATAACAGAACTCCGTTACTGATTAAACATCAGTAGGAATGTGCTTTGTTTTCATTCCTTTTTTGTTATGCCAATCTGGTGTAAAGTGACAGTGGGGTATGTTGCGACTGTAAATGAGTGTGTCTACCTAAGGAGGACTCTCCTGTACTGGTCTTCCTCTCGCTGTCACTGATGTCCTGGAGGTCAGAGAGAAGGTCCTTGTCCTCAGGCTTCTCATCCTTTGCTGCTGGACAACAAACACAAGCACCCCATTATAAGTCATGGATTTAATTTATTTTGAAGCTAACTACCACCAAAGCAATATTTTATAAAAACAACTTGATTGGTTAGTCTCACCACCAGTTCTGTGTGGCTCGCTGTTTTGCTCCAGTCTATCCCGGGGAGTCTGGTTGGGGTTGGGGTTGGGGCTGCGACTGCGGTGGCTCTGTTTGGGCTTGTCACCGTACTCATCGGGCAGCGCACGGTGGTGGGACGGAACTGTCAGAGGGGGACAACAGATTTAGCTTCCTTCACCAACAGCGTGCCCTTACATACATCAAAAGACATACATCATTCACGCACACTCTAAAGCAAAAACTTTAACCTTGTGTGTGCGAATATGCATTTGTGAAGCCTGACCTTCTCGGCGCACCTCGCGCTCTTTCCGGCGCTCCTCTGCCCTTCTCTCCCTCTCCTTCTGCTCACGCTGCTCCTTCTGCTGCTGCTCGCGGAGCTTGCGGTCCCTCTCGCGCTGGCGCTCCACCTGCTCCAACCTGTCCCTGTAGTCCGGGGAAGACGGGGGAATCCTGTCAGGAGCTCTCCAGAAACCCAAAAGCCACCCACCCCACACCGTTAATGTCTGCTTCAGTGAAGAGTACAGTATACAGTGTGACAGGTAACTGCACAGTAAACGTGATGACTGAGCAGTGATTGAGGATCTGCAAGTTTAAAAGTAGACTAAGCAATATGACATCACAAGACAGTGAGGCGATACGCATTAATAACAAAAATGCTGATGTATTTTTTGGGTAGTCTTTGCTCTTGAAACTTTTGTTCCAACTTGCCCCACTCTTGGGGGTCATATTCTGATACAGGTGTACAGTATGAGATGCCACTGATTAACAGACATGTTGAGAACTTCATACGTTTGAACACAAGTGATTTGTTCTGTTGTACATATTAGCTAATACAATCCACGCTAATACACCCAACTGTGTGTGTGTATGGTCACAGTAGTCGGTGGTCACCTCTCTCTGCGGGATTGTGCTCTGGCCTGTTCCCTGCGTTTCTGCCTCTCCCAGTCTCGCCGGGCCTTGTCCTGCTCCTCCCACTGCCGCTTTCTGCGCTCACTCTCCCTGTCCTTGTCTTTGGGCCGAACGCGTTTCCCTGCTGCTGTGATAAATACAAAATGTGATAGAGTGCTAATAGGTGCTACATATGCATAAATACAGTTTAACACTACATGATCCAGTCCATATGAAGCATTCTATAGAGATACACGTCCCAGGATGGCAACATACCTCCTTCAGCAGAGTGACTGCGGCGGCGTCTCTTGTCCTTTCTTTTCTCCTCCTTTCTGTGGTGAGATTTGTCTTTTCTGGTAATTTGCTGGGGAGGCTTTATTGCCAGCGATTCATCCTCTTCTCCCCTGGAATTGGGAAGACTGTCTAGTGCCAACGACTCAACAAACAGGCTGCCCCTGTGCATAGCAGGGTGGCGTTCAGTTGGGACAAAAATGGGAGAAAATGTATTCAAAAGGAATAAGTTCAGTTTTGAAACACATTTTTTCTCCATTATCTGGCCCGCCTGAACGTGACCCTAATTCCCACAGCTCTTTTTTCGTATCCTCTTTACCTGTCCTCGGTGGAATCTTCCCGTATGTACGGGGAATTCCGGATTGTTATTTCCATTTTTTTATCCCGTAGTTCTCCTTCTTCCGGAGTGTCCCGTTTGGCTTCCCGATCATCCGTCTGTGGAACAGGGCACGGAACGCACTGGACAAGACATGAGAAAGAGGGGACATTATACCCATTCCCCCCAAAAAACACATAGGGGAAAAAAAACAGTATGGTAACCATAACAATGATTGATTGCACATATGGTAATATTACAATAAAGTTTGAGTCACTGGTACAGGTATAGCTGTAGTCTGTGATACATTTCGATAAACATGATCTAATCAGAATGGGAACCAGCATCCTCTGATGGGGGAAGAGAAACAATGTGCCCCAAATCAACCCCTAGACCATCGTCAGGTGGAGATCTGAGCTATCGGATGTGTGTAAGCAATATGGCAAACATTTCACCTCGTTTATCAGGGGGAAAGGTGGAGCCATTTCCACATTCCTTATCCCAATCTTTTTTCAGATCTCCCCAAGTGTATAGGGGGTACTAGGGTCAGTTTGGGGCACCACAGAATCTCTCTTCCGTTTACATTTTTCAGA
Source organism: Oncorhynchus masou masou (assembly GCF_036934945.1). NCBI lineage: Eukaryota > Metazoa > Chordata > Actinopteri > Salmoniformes > Salmonidae > Oncorhynchus > Oncorhynchus masou. The sequence goes on from NC_088244.1 coordinate 26,686,452, forward strand.
CGTTTGGGCTCCGTACTCTCCTCCAGCTCCCGTCTGCGTTTCTTCTCTTGGAGAATTTCGTCGAGTGTTTTCACTTTCCAGGTGTCCTTTTCGTCCCCCATCAGCACCCGCTCGCCGCCTGCTACAGAGACAGAGATCCCCTGCTTCAGACTAACATGAAGGGCAATGGAAGAGCAGTGTGCACTGGTGTCATGTTAGTGGCAACTGTGGTATTCATGTGCAAATATTTAATTTCTATTCATTAGGTGATGTAGGCCTGCATGTAGCCTTTGGACAATACATTCCACAGTTCAATGCATGCGTTTCATGATTTGCGCAAAGGTGTACATAGCTACACACACTATTTCACACCTCGGGACAAGAGGGTTGTACGAATAAGAATTTGATGGGTTATAATAGTCAAGATGGGTCTTGCCCAGGATATAGAAAAAAAGGTCCCATCGTATAAGGATTGTATGGGAGAGGAGGCTCAAGTTTGTAGCCTATAATTTCTGTTGTTACCTGAGTAGCGCCTCGTATCTTATCCATAGCAGTTTCACTGGTACAAAATAAAAAAAAATCCAAAAATGGAAGGAAAACGTCGGTGTGATAGAAGGGGGAGAGAAGTCATACGTCCAAGTCAAATAGAGATATCTACACACACGTTGCGTGAAACCGCACTGTGTAATGCTAAATGTGAACTGAATCTATGAAATATTACTCGCCGACACTCCTTACATCATTAGTATACAGCATAATTGGCTTTAATTCATTAGTTAGCTAGCTAGGCCCGTTGTCATAAATAAACCAACTCTAAACGTTACGTGATACCAATTAACGTACTATATCTTACAGCTAACCGTAGCTAGCGTAAGCAAACTTCTCAATTACTAGTAGCTACTGTATAGTAACCCGTGGCGGTCGTTAGTTAACATCTGAAAGTGTATCTAGCTGCATGCGTCGTGTAACTAGTAAGCTAGTCCGTTGCAGTCAGAGCCATATATATAGAAAAGCTCTGGTGCTAACGTATGCTAATAAGCTAACATTAGCATTGGCGAGAAATTAAGGCGCTGATGACAATAGGTATTAGTTTTTTCCCAGGAGAAAATTATAATTGAAATCCGTCTCCTCTCAATAAATCTGAAGTGGGTTAACTGAATTTTTTAATCCTTTGCATTACAAATTATTAAACAAACCTGAAATATACTCCGCGCAATCTTGGACAACCGGAAGACTCAAACGCTTCCTTCTTCTTCTTCTAAAGGTCATACAATTACTTCCAGTTAATATTTTTTCGCTGGGTTTTAAAGCTAAGAGAACACCTTACTGCTATCACCTGGACAGGACTTGCAACTGTTTCAAGGTGCAAAACGACAGATGCAGTACAAGCAAACAAAAAACAATATAAATGCGGAAGAAAAATATATTTTATTAATCATGTGCATAACATTATCGATTATTAAACACCATTACATCTCAGATAAAATTCACATGAACAGCTCCCCAAAATATACAATTAGCATCCTCACTGACAATTTTTATGAACATTTCCCCTTTTCACAATACATTTTTTTGTTATATTAGCTGGTCTATTTTGATATATTTCCATCCCTTACCAGGAATTAAAATTAAGGGTTGCCCTATTGCCTGGGGCAAGTGAATTGAGTAGTCGTGCAAGCCTGCCCTGAGGTTGCCCCATTGAGTAGGTGATTATTATTTTTTTGATTGCTACCCTATGTTTAGGTGCAAGGCAGACAATATATGGCATTTCTGCAAGTAAATAGCTCATTTACATTTTCGGCAAATGATCATAACCTTCAGGCAGCCAAAACTCCTGTCTTGCCCGATGGTTAAGTGCATTTCAGACTTGAATGTCAATCTCTAAGTACTCCTACACAATACTTTTCCCTTTAATCCTTGTGACTCAGATTTTGAGAGGTATAATATTGTGAATTGTGACATATTGCTATTAAATTAGAAAAGTGGTGATAAATCAGTGTAAAACTATGTCTGGTTCATATGACAAGCAACACAATCATTTTGGGGAATGCATCAACATGAAATCTTAGTCCACAGGTTTCTTTTAAAAAACGACAGAGGCCTCTCTTTTATGAGTGATACAGTACTTAGAAAATACAACCAAAAAAACGAGGTTCTGAGCAAATTCTCAGAGAATGAGATGAAAAAGGTCACCTGGTGAGAATTTCACTTAACAGTAGAAATTATGTAGCCTTCGATATACCCCATCGGTTAAACATTTTGAAGTCTACAGTAAATATCTTAATTACAGTAATCATATCAACACTGGACCATCAGTGAAAATCACATTTTGGCAAGAACATGAATTCAGAGAAACAGCCCTAAAGGAACAATTCATGTGCAAGTAAAGTGGCACTTGTAAAATAATTAAGTAAACAAAATCAGTCAACAGGAGTCAGAAAGAAATTTCAACTTGTAGCTATAAACATTGATTGATTACAATAGTCAGGGAACATAAGATTACATTCTAGTCAAATTCACATAAATGATCTGTCCAAACTTGAGACATCCACATATTGGGAACTTTTCTTTGCTGAACTTGTTGTTAGTCTGAGAAAAGCACCACACTATAACAAAAACCAAGGAAATGCCAGTGCCATTCACTCAAGCAAACAGACATTTCTTTTTTACAAAATGTAGTCAGTTCGGTAGTTTCGCTTTATCCTATCCAACTGACCACACTTTCACTATAGACAAAGGACAAAAATGAGATCCAGTTTCACTAAACCTAAGCTCAATAGAGAGGTTGAATAAGATTAGGTTGGATTTCAAGCCTTGCACCTAGCTCTTTCAACCCACAGGACCGCCATTTTCTAATTAAGTTGGCAACTCCATCTATCCAGGATATTCTGGGTGTAAATCAAACACACCCAAAAAATCTGCAAGGGTTGAATTCCGGCTGTGTCAGGGGTGCAAAACTCCAGGGAGGTATTCATTATGCCGATTTTGTTGATTTTTTGGGGGATTTTTTAAAATGGAAGCAAACAGAACGGAGGAACCTACCTAAATTTGTCCAATAGAAAATTTTGTTTTAATTTATTTTGCTTCCGATTAGTTCTTAAACTGTTTCTGGAATGAATATGCCTGTCCTTGGGGGCCGATGTACTGCTGGTTTTTGTTTCTCCCTGGTGCTTAATTGCTAAAATAGCGAGGAAAGTCACACACCTGGTTATGCCGGTATTATTCAGTTACAAGGCAAGGACGAGAACCAGGATAGAATGCAGGAGATGTACACCCACTGTCTGCTCGCTTATTCTCGGTCTACAGGCAGGCAGTGGAGTAAACCAGTACTTGTAGATTCCTCAACAAAATTTATATAGTTGAGCTTGTTTAATGCAAATATTAGATTATATCACCCAAATGGTAATATATAGAAATTACAGAGGAAATGGTTAAAATGGTTGAGACCTTGGGCGTTTCACAACCCGAATGACTAAAATTAAATGCGCTGTTAAAAAAGAATGCAAAGACAAAGGAATGTACTCAAGACAAATAACAGTTTCATGTACAGTACTTGAATTACAGCACTTTAAATAAAGTACACCAAGTCATTGGCACTTTACAGTGAAGTCCCTTTTAAACCAAATATTCAACTGACTCATAGTGAATAACAGGATTCAATGTGGCACATAAAGTAAGACATGGGTGTGGAAGGCTACACAATGCCACAACATATCAAATCAATCTACCTTTCAGGTTTTCGTGCAAGAAAAAGAACAAACAATATTATCAGAGAAATCTTTGAGAATATTTTTTTTTTTATAGGTGAATTTATAAGAACTGCAGATGATATGATCTCTGCAGACTGCGCTCAAGGCTTTCAAATATTTCACATTGCTGTAAGAAGTTCAGTGTCAAAAGTGAGCTTTGGGAAAACAAATAAATACCACTCTCCCTACCTCTTCTCCCCTGAGGGTAAGACACACCTTTGTAGTCAGACTAATGCCTCAAATATTTGCTTTTCACTTGTGACTAGTTGGTAAACAGCTGAGCTAATGCCCTATTGGAATTAATAAATGCCTTAACTGTTCTACATTATGATGGACGGTGGCAAATGAAATCGGGAGGATAAAGCCGTTTTGTCAACGAGAATATGTGCCTATAACCAATTTTTTTAAAGACCAATGGAAAAAATAAAATCCTAAAAGGCAAGTATGCAGAAAAAATAGACTTGTATTGAACCACTTCCACCAATGAACATTTAGAGAAATCCTGAGTTTTCACATGATTTGAAAACAGGCGAAGGAATGAAACAACAAAAGGAATTGACAGTGTAACAGTGAAGTGAAGACTGAAGATCTGGCCATCTGGCCGAGTGCTTGACCAGGGGCCTCATTTATCAACTATACATACATTTCTTACTCAATTCTGGCATACTTGGGAGATTCTAGGATTTACGTCAGGGCCGGATTACCAAACGGTCAAACAGGGCACATGCCCAGGGGCCACTAACCTTTTTTGGGTTGTGGGTCCCCTGGAGGTCAGGGGCCCCCCAGATAGCATATGCATATGATAGAACAAATATGTACAATTGCTGGAAATATGCTTTAAACTGCAACATTTTCTCTCAGCCTCATGGAGAAAATGTGAGCATGAGATGAGCTATTGAAAAGCACATTTATCACTGACCCATGTCAAATAGTGTAGAATTGCAGGAAATTAGCTTTAAAACTTGTTTAGCATTATTAAACAGAATTATTATTATTTAAAACAATTCTGGGGGCCCAAATGCGGTAGTCCGGCCCTGATTTGCCTGTGCAACAAATTATTGCGATGTGGCACGGAACATAATCATGTTTTCATTGATACACTATAATTTGTGAGTTCGTGAACAACCCTGCCTGTAAAACTTATTGATTCACTTATGGTAACAACAACGCCTTCATTTGCGGTTTGATTTGGTGATGTTGGAACTGGGCCATGATAGTTGCAAAAGAAAGCTCAATGGCAAATGTGATCACATTTCTGTAGAGGTGTGGGTAGAATGTTTCTTTACAAAACATGCATACCGCGTATAGCGAGTGCCAAACACTAGTCGCACATTCTGCAAGATTTATTGTCTATTGAACAATTTAAAATTAAATGCTTCCTACAGCCCACACTTCCATGAAAAATACAAATTGTTGTTCAATATTTTGTTTATAAATACGTGATTGTGTTTCTATCTCCTGCCTTGGTATATGCTTGGAGATTAAGGGTGTGTTCATAAATTCAATCTAGAGTGTCAGAGGGGGCGCTCAGAGGGCGATCGTAAATTCAGTTGTCAGATTGTCCGTTCGTAAATGTTTCGCTCTCAAGAGTGCACACTGGACGTTCTGGCCAAGTAGTAGGGTTGATTCGAGCTTTCTGACCACACAATGGCAGTCAAGCACCCAAGCTAACTGGCTAATTTTGGCTAGCTTGCTAACTATTTCCAGACACAAATGAGAACTCCTCACTCTGACCATTTTACTGGTCCTAGCAGAGCTTGTTAGGCTGTTTTCTTGTTATCCAGAGGGTTGGTGACTGTAACTGTGCTGCTGGCAACAATTTAATTACGCTTTTTTGCCGACGTTTACTGACACCGGCCATATTCATCGGGTGTTGAGCGTTCGTAAATTCAACAGTTATTCTGCGCTCTGGCACACTCAGGCGAGAAAGAAATAAGAATGTTTGCTTGCAATGTAGTTGATCAACCATTAGAAGTAGTGTGTACGCTTGGCCTGAGATGTGCGTGGAGATACTCACACTTTCCCGTCAACTTCAAAATGGATAAACACCAAACTTTGAGGCCTAACTGGCGCAGGAAAGTTTAGTCTTTTTTTGTGCGCATGCAACTTTGATAAATGAGGCCCCAGGGCTGGGAAAACTACGGCCTGGCCCATGAGCCCATTCAATCCGACCCACAGGAGGTAAAAATAAACAAATTAAAATAAGTTGTTTTTTGGGGAGGTGGGAAATTGTTTTGGGTAAAAAAAAAAATTTAAAAACACTCCAGGCCACACTTGAACGTCTAAAACTAGATAGAAAGTATGTCGAAATATATAAATGGACCTATATATTTAAAAAATAACTGGAACGTTTCTGGCACAAAAATTGATTTTGACAAACATATCAGTAAAAAATAAATCTGTGTGGCCCCCGTTCAATTTAGAAATCCGGATGTGGCCCTCAAGCCAAAAAGTTTGCTCACACCTGCTGCACCAGTCCACTGTCAAACAGTGGTCCATGGTCAGACCACACACTAAGACAAGTTCACATAGGTATCAGAGAATGCATCAAAGTGAGGCCGAATGAAACCTCAAGAGAAACCAGCCTCTCAAATGGACCATTCCTACTGAACGAAACCTCACTTGAGTGACAGATCCTTCTACTGTGCTATGATGACCATTGACTTCCCTCATTCGTAATAATGCTGGCGCGAGTCAAAACATGGTCTAGTCAAATCGTCTGCGTATCAGGTTCTACATTATCAAAGTTAGAGAGAAGAGACCTCTGGTCTCTCCCCCCTTATTCTCCAGGGGAGTCTATCGGTCCGATGCTTTGAGCTTGTGATCCTGCAGTAGTGGTTTGTAGTTGTGGCCCTGAGCCTGGGCGTGGGCCAGGGCCTTTAAGGTGTGTCTTTGAAACTGCTTGGCCTTGTTGTACAGCAGCACGCCCACAAACACCAGGGCCGTGCCGGCAGCGCTGAGCACCGTGATGTGGTTACTGAACAAGATGATGCTCAGCCAGACAGACAGGGCGTGCTTCACTGTGCTGGCTACACTGTGGAGGCAAGGGGAGGGTGTTAGACGCTGCTGCAGGCCGCACTAAATATTTATTGAATGTGGCTTCTGTCTGACAGACTGTCTGCCTGTCTAAATGCAATGACTGTCAAGGATAGTGCCACCTGAAAGGGCAATAGTCCCACCTGAAAGTGAGTGGGTGGGGGGGGGGACATCTCAATAAATTCACGTGGCTCTCTATCCTTATCTACTTTCCTTCATCTGTACTGAGATAAAATAACTGATGGGAATGATGGCTAATTGTATTGAGATGCCCCCTGCCTGTGTGTGTCAGACTCTTACCTAAAGGTGACGGGAGAGATGCGTCCCATGAGGGCGTAGGCGGTGACACTCTGCAGGTGGAACAGGGCCCCATCAAACAGCAGCAGCAAAACAATGTCTGGACTCCAGCTGAACGAACGCCCACTCTTCCCAATCACTGAAATGTCCTGGAAACACAAAGGAGCATGGGAGAACATCTTCAAACTGTTGGCACTCTCCCAAACCAAATATCAGGTAAGTTGCTAACTTACCACTTTCATTCCAACTTAAAAAGGCTGACACACGCAGTGCAATTATCATTTTAATTGCTTGTTTTTAAAGCAACAATTTGTCAACATAATACCAGTGTTTTGGCGATCATAATGATAGTAATAGTATTTTATAATTTGCATCTGCCATCAGTAGCTTTGGCTGCACAACACAATACTACACTGAACAAAAATATAAAACGCAACTTGTAAAGTGTTGGTCAAAAGTTTCATGAGCTGAAATAAAAGATCACAGAAATGTGCCATACGCACAAAAAAACATTTCTCTAAAATGTTGTGCACATTCATTTACATCCCTGTTAATGAGCATTTCTCATTTGCCAAGATAATCCATCCACCTGACATGTGTGGCACATAAAAAAGCTGATTAAACAGTATGATCATTAGGTGCACCTTGTGCTGGGTACAAGAAAAGGCCACTTTAAAATGTGCAGTTTTGTCACAAAACAATGCCACAGATGTCTCAAGTTGAGGGAGCTTGCAATTGGCATGCTGACTGTAGGAATGTCCACCAGAGCGGTTACCAGAGAATTGAATGTTTAGCATCCAATGATCAAAAATGACGTTGGCCCATTGAAAATTTGTCAGTAAGCCCAACCAGCTCACAACTGCAGACTACGTGTAACCACGTCAGCCCAGGACCTCAGCCACCTTCTTCACCTGCGGGATTGTCTGAGACCAGCCACCCGGACAGCTGATGAAACTGTGGATTTGCACAACTAAAGTATTTCTGCACAAACTGTCAGAAACTGTCTCAGGGAAGCGTGCTCATTGTCCTCACCAGGTTCTTGACTTACCTGCAGTTTGGCTTGGTTACCGACTTCAATGGGCAAATGCTCACCTTCGATCAATCAATAATATGTATTTATGAAGCCCTTTTTATATCAGCCAGCCAAAAGCCCCCAACAGCAAGCAATGCAGATGGCCACTGGAGGAGTGTGCTCTTCACGGATGAATCCCGGTTTCAACTGTACCGGGCAGATGGCAGACAGCGTGTATGGCGTTGTGGGAGAGAGCGGTTTGCTGGTGTCAACGTTGTGAACAGAGTACCCCATGGTGAAGGTGGGGTTATTGTATGGACATGCATAAGCTAAGGACAACAAACACAATTACATTTTATCAATGGCAATTTGAATGCACAAAGATACCGTGACGAGATCCTGAGGCCCATTGTCGTGCCATTCATCCACTGCCATCACCTCATGTTTCAGCATGATAATGTACAGCCCCATGTCACAAGGATCTGTACACAATTCCTGGAAGCTAAAAATGTCCCAGTTCTTCCATGGCCTGCATGTTCAGCAGACATGTCACCTATTGAGTATGTTTGGTATGCTTTGGATTGATGTGTACGACTGCGTGTTCCAGTTCCCGCCAATATCCAGCAACTTCTCACAGCTATTAAAGAGGAATGGAACAACATTCAACAAGCCACAATCAACAGGCTGATCAACTCTATGCAAATGAAATGTGTCGCGCTGCATGAGGCAAATGGTGGCTTCACCAGAAAACCGGCTGGTTTTCTGATCCACGCCCTTACTTTTTTTTTTAAGGCATCTGTGACCAACAGATGCATATCTTTATTCCCAGTCATGTGAATCCATAGATTAGGGACTAATGAATTTATTTAAATTTACTGATTTCCTGATATGAACTGTAACTCAGTAAAATCTTTGAAATTGTTGTATGTTGCGTTTATATTTTTGTTCAGTGTATATTCAAAACAAATGGAGACCGGTATACACTATGCTACACAATATACTCTAGGGTAGAGCGCTGCATTGTGGGCCCTGCACAGTCGTTTTTCCATGGACATGAACTTCCTAAACATAATAGGCTATCATTTAGGCTCCAGCATTGACTGGAAAATAAATATTGATAACACGTCTGCCTGCAAATTGTCCCGCCTCTATCAAATTTATGCCAGATTATTTTAAAATGTTTGTCTTTGTTTTGTAGGCTATTCATTATCTATTGTATTAAACAGAATAGTCAAACTCTAATAACCTACTTTTTGCTGATTTACGTTCAGTATTCTACCTTATCTTTTGTTGGGCGTGCGAGATCAAGTGTTCCTATATGTGTGTTCTCAATTACCACAAAAAAAATACTCTTATTCTGTGCATTTGTGTTCTTTTCACTGTCTGGGTAGCTTAATACATAATTCACAGCATGATTATTACCTTGACCATGCTTAAAGAGATATTCAATTGTGTTATTGTTACCCATCTACCAATCACTGTTCTTCTTTGAAGCTTTTGAAAAGCTCCCTGGTCTTTGTAGTTGAACCTATGCTTGACATGTATTGTAGACAGAGGAAGGGTTAGTCATTTAAAAATCATGTCAAACCCTAAGAGTGAGTCCATGTAACTTTTTACTCCTGAACTAAGTCTGGCTTGCTTAAACAATGGGCCTGAATTCTTATGCAAGTAATATATTTTAGTTATGCATTTTTGTATTCATGTTTTCTTTTTAAGCAATTTTTTATGCCACTGACAGAGTATTGTGAATATTGTTGACTAAAAATTACAATTAAATCCATTTTAATACTACTTTGTAACACAAAATGTGAAAAAAGGGGTCTGAATAGTTTTGAAAGGCACAAGGATATTTAATGAATTTATTTGCAAATTATGGTGGAAAATAAGTATTTGGTCAATAACAAAAGTTCATCTCAATACTTTATATACCCTTTGTTGGCAATGACAGAGGTCAAATGTTTTCTGTAAGTCTTCACAAGGTTTTCCACACACTGTTGCTGCTATTTTGGCACATTCCTCCATGCAGATCTCCTCTAGAGCAATGATGTTTTGGGGCTGTTGCTGGGCAACACAGACTTTAAGATCTGGAGACTGGCGAGGCCACTCCAGGACTTTGAAATGCTTCTTACGAAGCCACTCCTTCGTTGCCCGGGCGGTGTGTTTGGGATCATTGTCATGCTGAAAGACCCAGCCACGTTTCATCTTCAATGCCCTGGCTGATGGGAGGTTTTCACTCAAAATCTCACGATACATGGCCCCATTCATTCTTTCCTTTACACGGATCAGTCGTCCTGGTCCCTTTGCAGAAAAACAGCCCCAAAGCATGATGTTTCCACCCCCATGCTTCACAGTAGGTATGGTGTTCTTTGGATGCAACTCAGCATTCTTTGTCCTCCAAACACGACGAGTTGAGTTTTACCATAAAGTTATATTTTGGTTTCATCTGACCATATGACATTCTCCCAATCTGCTTCTGGATCATCCAAATGCTCTCTAGCAAACATCAGACGGGCCTGGAGATGTACTGGCTTAAGCAGGGGGACACGTCTGGCACTGCAGGATTTGAGTCCCCGGCGGCGTAGTGTGTTACTGATGGTAGGCTTTGTTACTTTGGTCCCAGCTCTCTGCAGGTCATTCACTAGGTCCCCTCGTGTGGTTCTGGGATTTTTGCTCACTGTTTTGACCCCACGGGGTGAGATCTTGCGTGGAGCCCCAGATCGAGGGAGATTATCAGTGGTCTTGTAAGTCTTCAATTTCCTAATAATTGCTCCCACAGTTGATTTCTTCAATCCAAGCTGCTTACCTATTGCAGATGCAGTCTTCCCAGCCTGGTGCAGGTCTACAATTTTGTTTCTGGTGTCCTTTGACAGCTCTTTGGTCTTGGCCATAGTGGAGTTTGGAGTGTGACTGTTGGAGGTTGTGGACAGGTGTCTTTTATACTGATAACAAGTTCAAACAGGTGCCATTAATACAGGTAACGAGTGGAGGACAGAGGAGCCTCTTAAAGAAGATGTTACAGGTCTGTGAGAGCCAGAAATCTTGCTTGTTTGTAGGTGACCAAATACTTATTTTCCACCATAATTTGCAAATAAATTCATTAAAAATCCTACAATGTGATTTTCTGGATTTTTCTCTCATTTTGTCTGTCATAGTTGAAGTGTACCTATGATGAAAATTACAGGCCTCTCATCTTTTTAAGGGGGAGAACTTGCGCAATTGGTGTCTGACTAAATACTTTTTTGCCCCACTGTATATTGTGATTCTCACAATTCTATATCTATTGCGGTTCGATACTGAAATTTTATTGCGATGATGTTCCAAACATATTGCTCAATATGTGTCTGCTGCAGAGAGATAAATGAGAGCAATAGTCAGGGAAGTAAAAGCACTGAAAACATGTTGGCTCACCATTTCAAAAGAAGATGGCGCAGGTACAGCACACTTTTTAAATATTGCAATATGTAACTGTCAATATTTTCCCCCCGTCACTAATTATCACCTGTAGCCCAACTGATGCAGCATAGTGGCTATAAAACATGTACATTGGCTGAAGCATGGTGTTTGTCCATCTGCATTTACTCCATTGGAACAAACTTCACATGAAAATGTAGGGCCGCCGTGCTTCTAGCCTCTAGGCAACTTTGCAGTATTTTGTTTTTTGAGAAACAGCTTCTATCTCAAGGCCATCAGATTGTTAAATAGCCATCACTAGCACCTTAGAAGCTGCTGCCCTATATCCATAGACTTGAAGTCACTGGCCACTTTTTTATAATGGAACACTAGTCACTTTAATAATGCTTACATATTTTGCATTACTCAACTCACACGTATATACACTGTATTATATTCTACTGTATCTTAGTCTATGCAGCTCTGACATTTATTTATTCTTAATTCCATTCCGTTACTTTAGATTTGTGTCTATTGTTGTGAAATTGTGAGATATTACTGCACTGTTGGAACTAGAAACACAAGCATTTCGCTACACCCGCATTAACATCTACTGAATATGTGCATGTGACCAATAAAATTGGATATCCTGATTGTTATTATTAATAATTGTTATATAATTCTGAATTATGATTTACTATATTTGTTTGTTTTTTTTATAAAGTAGGCCTATGTCATTGCCCATTTAACCCCTAAAGTCGATGTCCATACTACCCCAAAAAGACGAGTTAGCATAATAATAACAAATAAAAAAAGCCAAAAATCTTTCAGTTTAAGATAGAGAGATTTTTAGGTAACAGAGCTAGATGAGAATTCCCAAAAATCGTCCTTCTCACAAAATCGTCTGTAGCATCCGATCGGTTTGGCCTACAAACTATTATGACCCCTCAATGGGAAATTTAGACTCTCACAAACACAATGGTTGTCCCCAGTTTTGCTCTAAAGTGGGTACAGCCGATCTAACTTCCGTCTCTAGTGTCCGAACAGTTTGGGCTACACACTAATATGATGGTGAGACTCCCACGAACATGTCACTTGTATTGCTCTAGGATGCCCACAGGCCTCACAAGACTCATCTGAAGGTACCCCAGCACCAGTTGAAAAATACATGAATGGAAGTATACATGTACACTCTTTCGTGCCAAAAATAAGGGGTTAAATATATATATCTATATATTTTTTGAAATGTATCCTGATCTTTACATCTCTCAGATATAGGACAGACACTTCAGAACAAACTTTCTTTAGATTGTTGAGGGGGTCTATCTGTTATTCAGATCTATCTGTTAGGAATACCTAGGATAGGATAAAGTAGGATAAGTAAGTAGGATAAAGTAATCCTAATCCTTCTCACCCCCCCCCTCCCCTTAAATGATTTAGATGCACTATTGTAAAGTGGCTGTTCCACTGGATGTCATAAGGTGAATTCACCAATTTGTAAGTCGCTCTGGATAAGAGCGTCTGCCAAATGACTTAAATGTATTCAAAGAGTTTGTAAGGGCTAATAGCAGTAAAGCCAAAATGTATTTATCCTCAAATCACCTTTTCATTTATTTATTTTATACTTCAAGGGGTCTTACAATTCTAAATCAAATAGCTAAATTATCCTTGGTATTACCTTCTTAAAACAATTCCATATAACTTAGTAGTATCCTGGTCAGTGAAAGGGGTACACTTAAGAGTACCCCTGTCAAGAGTTTGCAAAGCTGCCATCAAGGTAAAGGGTAGCTATTTGAAGAACCTCAAATATATTTGTAATTTGTTGAAGACTTTCTTGGTTACTAAAAATGATTCCATTTGTGTTATTTCATAATTCTGATGTCTTCACTATAATTATACAATGTAGAAAATAGTAAAAATAAAGAAAAACCCTGGAATGAGTAGGTGTTCTAAAACTTTTGACAAAGTTTGGGGTCACTTAGAAATGTCCTTTTTTTTTAAAGAAAAGCACATTTTTTGTCTATTAAAATAACACATTTTATCAGAAATACAGTGTAGACATTGTTAATGTTGTAAATGACTATAAAGCTGGAAACGGCTGATTTTTAATGGAATATCTACAGAGGCCCATTAACAGCAAACATCACTCCTGTGTTCCAATGGCTCCTTGTGTTAGCAAATCCAAGTTTATCATTTTAAAAGGCAAATTGTTCATTAGAAAACCCTTTTGCAATTATGTTAGCACAGCTGAAAATTGTTTAAAGAAGCAATAAAACTGGCCTTCTTTAGACTAGTTGAGATATATCTGGAGCGTCAGCATTTGTGGGTTCAATTACAGGCTCAAAATGGCCAGAAACAAAGAACTTTCTTCTGAAACTCGTCAGTTTATTCTTGTTATGAGACTATAAGACTATTCTATGCGAGAAATTGACAAGAAACTGATCTCGTACAAGGCTGTGTACTACCCCCTTCACAGAACAGCGCAAACGGGCTCTAACCAGAATCGAAAGAGGTGTGGGAGGCCGCAGTGGCCAACTGAGCAAGAGGACAAGTACATTAGAGCGTCTAGTTTGAGAAACAGACGCCTCACAAGTCCTCAACTGGCAGCTTCATTAAATAGTACCCACAAAACACCAGCCTCAACGTCAACAGTGAAGAGGCGACTCCGGGATGCTGGCCTTCTAGACAGAGTTGCAAAGAAAAAGCCATATCTCAGAGGAAGATTGGAAAAAGGTGTTATGGACAGACAAATCTAAGTTTGAGGTGATTGGATCACAAAGAAGAACATTTGTGAGACACAGAAAAAATGAAAAGATGCTGGAGGAGTGCTTGACGCCATCTGTCAAGCATGGTGGAGGCAATGTGATTATCTGGGGTGCTCTGGTGGTGGTAAAGTGGGAGATTCGTACAGGGTAAAAGGAATCTTGAAGGAAGGCTATCACTCCATTTTGCAACGCCATTCCATACCCTGTGGACGGCAGTTAATTGGAGCCAATTCCCTCCTACAACAGGACAATGACCCAAAGCACAGCTCCAAACTATGCAAGAACTATTTAGGGAAGAAGCAGTCAGCTGGTATTCTGTCTATAATGGAGTGGCCAGCACAGTCACCGGATCTCAACCCTATTGAGCTGTTGTGGGAGCAGCTTGAGCGTATGGTACGTAAGAAGTGCCCATCAAGCCAATCCAATTTGTGGGAAGTGCTTCAGGAAGCATGGGGTGAAATCTTTTCAGATTACCTAAACAAATCGACAACTAGAATGCCAAAGGTCTGCAAGGTTGTAACTGTTGCAAATGGAGGTTTATTTGACGAAAGCAAAGTTTGAAGGACACAATTATTAGTTAAATTAAAAAATAATTATTTATAACCTTGTCAACATCTTGCCTATATTCCTATTCATTTTGCAACTCATGTCGTGTGTTTTAATGATAAACATGGTAATTTCTAAGTGACCACATACTTTTGAACGGTAGTATATAATTTGAATTATAAGAAAGGAAGACGTGTGTGTGTGTGTGTGTGTGTGTGTGTGTGTATGTGTGTTTGGACAAGATTTCACAATGGGAGCCAAAAGCAGTAAGGGAGAACCTTGTCTGCCCGTTCCGTTGATTGGACCGGTGAAGGTACTGGCAGATGAATGGGGCAGGGACATTCTGGTACATATTTTTCCCTTAAAAAGGCACATTGAGTGAAGTTTTATTAGCAGAATGTAGAAAGAAGTTAGAGAAGTTTGAGGAAACCAAGAAAGGCAAGAAATGTCAAATAGATTGGGGCAGGTTTAGAAAGTGGGAGAGGGGAGCCAAAAGACAGGAAAGTTAAAGGAATATTGGTGAAAGAAAGTAAGAAGAAGAAACAGGGATGTTGATGATAATGACTTTCCACCCTCCTATTATACCCCTTTATCCACTGCACCAGCCCTGGTTGTCCGACAGCCGCTCGCTAAGCTGTCACCCCAGCCGCAGCTCTACCCCCAACAAGACCTGATACAATTGTGGGACCAGCAAACCGCTAGGAGGTGGCCCATGAGCAGTGGAAACACATCGACCCTGGCTTGGACGATGGACAGAGGGAAAGAGGAAGGGGTAGAGGAAAGGGGGGGGGGTGCTGACAGACGGGCTGGACGACAACCACTACTGGGTAGGAACATCGCTTGGTACAACAGGAAAGGAGGTACATTTCGCCAGAACATGTTGAAACGAATCTAACTAACAGGGGTCAGCAGAGGAAATGTTGGAAAACCGGACCTCCACCGAAAACAACCCTTTCCAACCCACATATGGATTGACACAAGGTAGAGACAACTGACAGCATAAGAGACCTTAGACAGCATTTCAAGATTTTTTTAAACCCCTGTGAGGAGCCGATGGTTTGTTTTTCGTCAATGGTGAGTTAATCAATTTTGTAGTAGATACTGACGCTGCAATGTCCGTCATAAACTCTAAATCTATGTCCGAACCTCCCATGCCAAATGAATCAGTCAGCACTGTGGGAGACTCAGGGGTGACTATGAAAGAGTTGCTCACGATGCCCCTACCTGTTAAAGTTGATAACACATACATCAATTAATTTACTCTGCATGTTTTCCTGTAAATTTGTCAGGAAGAGACCTTTCTGTAAATTGGGGATTAATATTCTTTGCAAAGGAAAAGGCCTCAGTGTTGTACAGCCTCGTGAGACATGTCATCTCATGATGCTGTTCGACACGGTCTCAACATGTGATTGGTACTATGCATGGGACATACAGGATATTGAGCGGTCACATTATGACTCTATTGGCAAAATTTTCTCAACTGCTGGCAGCTGTTGGAAACAGAAAGGCAGTTATGTCACAGACTGGCTTACATTGCACCGCAAATTTCTCACCATTGACAAGAGATTTATATTATGAACAGAATTGGCTGACAGGGACCATACCCAAAGACAGCCTCCTGTGCACGAACATGTATAGGTGGGCCCCAATTTTGCACTCTGAGTGTTAAATTGATAAATTAACTATATGCCAACTACCCAACGTTCATTATTTATGTCATTCTTAGCTTAGATAAATGGTATAGTCATTGTGCGTTCTCAATGAACATTGTAAAATCGGATGCTTCGTAAATTCGCTCTGGCCATCTGCTCCGAGCGCAGATTAACTGTTGAATTCACTAATGCTCAACACCCGTTGAACATAGCCGGTATGTAATTGTATTCGAACACAGCTTGGGTATGTGAGTATGTTGATCAAATTTGTACGTATGCTTTGACGGGAGGTTTGAAACATTTTTCATTGGAATGAAATAGTAAAGGAGGTTGAGTAGAATGCAATTCTGCTCTCTTGGCAGCCGTGTGTGTGGTTAATACAGTCACAGTGAAAGTCACCCTGTTTAAGGTGTGGGGCCGTTGGTCATTGGAAAAGTGAGTAAAGGCAATAGAGTTGAAATTGGCTAAATGTACCACAGGAAAAGTATTATATTTAGTGGGGAAACAGACAGAATCAAAAGCAATAAGACTACTATCCATAGGACCAGTAACAATACCCGGATAATGTTACATGGCGACAGAATTGGAGCTGGTATTAGGGTTGGATAATCCTTGCGAGATTCAAAGACCGTGTATACTAATAGGTAACATATTAAAATTGTTAGTATATATGGGCAAGAGCAGGAATGATGTTTACAAATAGTCCAACTTTGTATCACGCCGCAACGAAGCAATCGCTAAAACTGTGTTGAGGGTTTTGTGTTGTATATAGTTCATTTGTACAGTATATAGTTCATTTGTTATTGGTGTAAAAAGACGAAGAAACTTGCCAGACATCATATTCAAAATAAAGAAAAACCCTGGAATGAGTAGGTGTGTCCAAACTTTAACTGGTACTGTAGTCATAAATCTAAGATTTATGAGACACTTGGGCGTGACGGCAGTATGTGACGACCTGTTGTTTACGATCGGCAGTAGGAACAGAGGATGGTGGAGATATTAGCTCTCCTGATCTACACAGAAGAGCTAAATTTATTTTTACAACTATTTTCCCAGGGCCTGTTTCTGCACATCTGCTAACTGTCACAAAGATTAAAGAGTACTTTCTATAAGAGGAGAGTGACAACTCAGATCGTTGGGCATTCAACTCTGAACTATTCTTAGTTATGGTTGATTGCTTCAGTTTTTGCAAATATTATAATACATTTGTTGTTTGTAAGAATCTGCAGTCTCTCTTCCTATAGAATTTCTACCACAAGCTACACCTAACAATGCTTGAAACACTGGTTGCAACTGTATTTGTAAAAACAATGCCACTTGTGCAATTGTGCAATTGAAGGAGTTTAGAAATAAATGCAGTAGCAATGGAAAACTGGGATCCCCTCTTGACTTAATTAACAATGGCCAAAACTGTCTTCAAAAGTGTTTTCCCACGATTGCATTAAGAATGGTTGTGCATTGCCCGCTTGTCAAAATACATGTTTTCCTCCGCCTTGAGGAGTGTTTCTCTCACATAGAACACACAGGCTGACCAGGTAAATAGGTCAACTATTCTACTATGGAGTTGTCTGATTTAGTTTTAATAACAATAGGCTACATGGGAAAAATAGTAGCACTGGAAAGTTGCATTCTGAGTGATGAAGTATAGGCTTTGAATTGCTTTGCCAGCAGCTACACACCACTGTTGAGTTGAGCGTCGCGCGGTGAAGCGCATTATAGACTAATTCTTCTTCTGAACATCGGAGTGTCAGCAACAATCATGCATATCAGTTCAGAGCACACAGCGTAACAGAAAAAATAAAATATTTGAGAATAGATTTGGGAATATATTTCGTAGAACAGACAAGCTTCTATATTAGGCCATTTACAAATGTAATATACTCAACAGTACATTAGTATAGTGCCTTCAGAAAGTATTCATACCCCTTATTCCACATTTTGTTGTGTTACAGCCTGAAATCAAAATGAATTAAATATATTTTTCCTCACCCATCTACACACAGTACCCATAATGACAAAGTGAAAACATGTTTTTGCAGATTTATTGAAAATGAAATATCTAATTTACTTAAGTATTCACACCCCTGAGTCAATACATGTTAGAGTCACCTTTGGCAGCGATTACATAAAGTTAATTTCTTTGCCACATGTTTTGCAGTTTTACTTTAGTGCCTTATTTGCAAACAGAATGCATGTTTTGTAATATTTTTATTCTGTACATGCTTCCTTTTCACTTTGTCATGTAGGTTAGTATTGTGGAGTAACTACAATGTTGTTGATCTAACCTCAGTGTTCTCCTATCACAGCCATTAAACTTTAACTGTTTTAAAGTCACCATTGGTCTCATTGTGAAATCGCTGAGCGGTTTCCTTCCTCTCCGGCAACTGAGTTAGGAAGGACGCCTGTGTCTTTGTAGTGACAGGGTGTATTTATACACCATCAAAAGTGTAATAACAACTTCACCATGATCAAAGAGATATTCAATGTCTGCTTTTAAATGTTTGTACCCATCTACAAATTAGGGGATGTGAATACTTTCTGAAGGCACTGTACTGTATATGTGACTGACCATGAGGAAGACCCAGGCAGGTATGAGCATAATGACTGCAGCTGCACTGGTGTAGAACTGCAGATCTGGAGGGCTAAACAGGACACAGGAACAAGTATTTTATTCAGTACAATTTCACATACTATAATCGACAGTAAACATCAAATCAAACTCCTCACATTATTTACACATCTGTTAATACACTGATGTATTGTGCTTTTTTATTCCTACGATACAATTAAAACAGGTATTATAATCTAGTACAGGATATAAAACTGGCATAACAGGCCTACATTAATTTACTAAAATATGGAGGAACTAAAAACAACTTACCTGAATTTGTAGGTGTCTCCACTTAGTAGCTTCTTTGAAAAAACATTCTGTAAACTGAAAGGGAATATGAAGAGAACAATGAAAACATGTGGTGTTACATTGCCTTAGAAAAGACAAAACTGTGAAATGTGAGAAAAGTTATCAATGCTGGTACTATTGTGTGTGTGTCTCTACCAGTCCATGATGTTGGTGGAGAGGGCTGCGGAGAAGCCCAGCATGTTGAAACTGATCTCTGTTGCAGTGCAGAGGGCCAGACCAGCCATGACAGGAAAGAGGGACAGGTTCACCCACATACCTACAGTAGTTTACGTACGTACGCACGCACACACACGCACACGTCAGCTATCTGCACAACACTTAAGGACATAGTCATACTTCATTAATAAGTGCATCGATGACGTCGTCCCCACATTAACCGAACATACATATCCCAATCAAAAGCCATGGATTACTGGCAGAATTCACACTGAGCTAAAGGCTAGAGCTGCCGCTTTCAAGGAGTGGGACACTAATCTGGACGCTTTTAAGAAATCCCGTTACAACCTCCGACGAGCCATCAAACAGGCAAAGCATCAGTAACGGACTAAGATCGAATCCTGCAAAGTTGGCTCTTTAAAATCTTTATTTAACCAGGTAAGCTAGTTGAGAACAAGTTCTCATTTACAACTGCAACCTGGCCAAGATAAAACAAAGCAGTGCGACAGAAACAACAACACAGAGTTACATGGAATAAACTAGTGTACAGTCAATAACACAATAGAAAAAAAGAGTCTATATACAGTGTGTGCAAATGGCATGAGGAGGTATGGCAATAAATAGGCCATAGTAGCAAAGTAATTACAATTTAGCAGATTAACACTGGAGTGATAGATGAGCAGATGATGGTGTGCAAAAGAGCAGAAAAGTAAATAAAAACAATATGGGGATGAGGTAGGTAGATTGGGTGGGCTATTTACAGATGAACTATGTATAGCTGTAGCGATCGGTTAGCTGCTCAGATAGCTGATGTTTAAAGTTAGTGAGGGAAATGTAAGTCTCCAGCTCCAGTGATTTTTGCAATTCGTTCCAGTTACTGGCAGCAGAGAACTGTAAGGAAAGGCGGCCAAAGGAAGTGTTGGCTTTGGGGATGACAAGTGAGATATACCTGCTGGAGCGCGTGCTACGGGTAGGTGTTGTTATTGCGACCAGTGAGCTGAGATGAGGCGGAGCTTTACCTAGCATAGACTTGTAGATGACCTGGAGCCAGTGGGTCTGGCGACGAATATGTAGCGAGGGCCAGCTGACTAGAGCATACAGGTCGCAGTGGTGGGTGGTATAAGGCGCTTTGATAACAAAACGGATGGCACTGTGAGACTGCATCCAAGTTGCTGAGTAGAGTATTGGAAGCTATTTTGTAGATGACATTTCCGAAGTCGAGGATCGGTAGGATAGTCAGTTTTACTAGGGTACGTTTGGCGGCGTGAGAGAAGGAGGATTTGTTGCGAAATAGAAAGCCAATTCTTGATTTGATTTTTAATTGGAGATGTTTGATATGAGTCTGGAAGGAGAGTTTAGTCTAGCCAGACACCTAGGTATTTGTAGTTGTCCACATATTCTAGGTCAGGACCGTCTTGAGTAGTGATGCTAGTCTTACACTCGTCGGATGTGGCAGGGATAGCAAACTATCAAGGAATACAAAGGGAATCCCAGCAGCCCGGTGATGCGAGCCAACCAGACGAGCTAAATGGCTCGCCTGGCAATTTTCAAAGATCTTTAGTTTTTTTTGCAATTTCTCATTTGGAATAGCCTTAAATTTCTCCAAACAAGAATAGACTGACGAGGTTCAGAAGAAAGTTTTGTTTCTGGCCATTTTGAGCCTGTAATTGAAACCACAAATGCTGATGCTCCAGATACTCAAATAGTCTAAAGAAGGCCAAATGTATTGCTTCTTTAAATCAGCGCAACAGTTTTCAGCTGTGCTAACATAATTGCAAAAGGGTTCTCATGATCAATTAGCCTTTTAAAATGATAAACTTGGATTAGCTAACACAAGGAGCCATTGGAACACAGGAGTGATGGTTGGTGATAATGGGCCTCTGTATGCTGTTGGATTCTGGGTAAACTTTGAACATTACTATACTAGAGACATGATAGATCAGAAGTAATACTATAGTATCTGCGGGGTGATAGAGCATGGTTGTTACATCAGAAGGCTGGCTTTGGAATGTGGCTTTGGAATGTGCTGGGTGGACGGAAACAAGTCACAGGAGTGCTATAGGTGCTACGGGTGGAGAGCTTTGGATTAGACATCAAGGGGGTTGAGGTCAGGTCACCTTAAGGGAGACAGAGTAATTAACCGTTCTATCACTTCATCTTCCTGTCAGACCTAAGACATAAGGATTGGAGAGAAGGAGGAGTGTTTAAATTGGAGTGGTGGAAACGTGATGTCTGAATGCAGCTGTATCAACCCTTAGGGAAGAATTAAACTTGTTAAGCTTTTCTAGTGTCCGTTGAGTTACTTACTCTAAAAATAAGAACCTAACAATGCCTATGTAGATATTCCATTAAAATCATATGTTTTCATCTACAATAGTAATTTACAACATTAACAATGTCTACAATGTATTTTTGATCAATTTGATGTTATTTTAATGGACAACATTTTTTGCTTTTCTTTCAAAGTGACTCCAAACTTTTGAACGTTAGTGTGTGTGTGTGGTGTATATATACAGTGGGGAGAACAAGTATTTGATACACTGCTGATTTTGCAGGTTTTCTTACTTACAAAGCATGTAGAGGTCTGTAATATTTGTCATAGGAACACTGCAGCAGGGCCAAAATCCCTGCTGCAGTGTGTGCAAACCTGGTCAAGAACTCCAGGAACGTATTATCTCTGTAATTGCAAACAAAGGTTTCTGTATCAATATTAAGTTCTGCTTTTCTGATGTATCAACTACGTATGTCATGCAACAAAATGCAAATTAATTTATTAAAAATCATACAAAGTGAATTTCTGGATTTTTGTTTTAGATTCTGTCTCTCACAGTTGAAGTATACCCATGATTAAAATGACAGACCTCTACATGCTTTGTAAGTAGGAATACCTGCAAAATCGTCAGAGTATCAAATACTTGTTCTCCCCACTGTGTGTGTGTGTGTGTGTGTGTGTGTGTGTTATATATATATATACATATAATATATACACACATATACATTTATATATTTTAATTTATACACACACACACACACACACACAGGGGAGAACAAGTATTTGATACTCTGACGATTTTGCAGGTTATATATATATATACACAGTGCCTTTGGAAAGAATTCAGACTCCTTGACCTTTTCCACATTTTTGTTATGTTACAGCCTTATTCTAAAATGTATTAAATTGTTTCTTCCCTTCCTCAATCTACCCACAATAACCCATAATGACAAAGCAAAAACAGTTTTTTGAAAACAATTAGCTAATTTATTTAAAATAAAAACCAGAAAAATTACATTTACATAAGTATTCAGATCCTTTACTCAGTACTTTGTTGAAGGACCTTTGGCAGCGATTACAGCCTTGAGTCTTCTTGGGTATGACGCTACAAGCTATACACACCTGTATTTGGGGAGTTTCTTCCATTTTCTGCAGATCTTCTCAAGTGCCGTCAGGTTGGATGGGGAGCGTTGCTGCACAGCTATTTTCAGGTCTCTCCAGAATTGTTATATCAGGTTCAAGTCCAGGCTCTGGCTGGGCCACTCAAGGACATTCAGAGACTTGACCCAAAGCCACTCCTGCGTTGTCTTGGCTGTGTTCTTAGGGTTATTGTCCTGTTAGAAGGTGAACCTTTGCCTCAGTCTGAGATCCTGAGCGCTGTGGAGCAGGTTTTCATCAAGGATCTCTCTGTGCGTTGCTCCGTTAATCTTTCCCTCGATCCTGACTAGTCTCCCAGTCCCTGCTGCTGAAAAACATCCCCACAGCATGATGCTGCCACCACCATGTTTCACCGTAGGGATGGTGCCAGGTTTCCTACAGATGTAATGCTTGGCATTCAGGCCAAAGAGTTAAATCTTGGTTTCATCATACCAGAGAATCTTGTTTCTCATGGTCTGAGAGTCTTTAGGTGCCTTTTGGCAAACTCCAAGTGGGCTGTCGTGTGCCTTTTACTGAGGAGTGTCTTCTGTCTGGCCACTCTACCATAAAGGCCTGATTGGTGGAGGGCTGCAGAGATGGTTGTCCTTCTGGAAGGTTCTATCTCCACAGAGGAACTCTAGAGCGCTGTCAGAGTGACCATCCGGTTCTTGGTCACCTCCCTGACCTAGGCCCTTCTCCCACAATTGCTCAGTTTGGCCGGGCGGCCAGCTCTTGGAAGAGTCTTGGTGGTTCCAAACATCTTCCATTTAAGAATGATGGAGGGTACTGTGTTCTTGGGCACCTTCAAAGCTGCATTTTGTGGTACCCTTCCCCGGATCTGTGCCTCAACACAATCCTGTCCCGGAGCTCTACAGACAATTCCTTCGACCTCATGGCTTGGTTTTTGCTCTGACATGCACTGTCAACTGTGGGACCTTATATAGACAGGTGTGTGCCTTTCCAGTTCATGTCCAATCAATTTAATTTACCACAGGTGGACTCCAATAAAGTTGTAGAAACATATCAAGGATGATCAATGGAAACAGGATGCACATGAGCTCAATTTCAAGTCTCATAGCAAAGGGTCTGAATACTTATGCAAATAAGGTATGTTTAGTATTTTTAATACATTTGCTAACATTTCTAAAAACCTGTTTTCGCTTTATCATTATGGGGTGTTGTGTGTAAATTGATAAGGCTTTTTTTATTTAATCCATTTTACAATAAGGCTGTAATGTAACAAAATGTGGAAAAAGTCAAATGCACTGCATCTACCTCCATTACCTCGTACCCCTGAACATCAACTCTGTACTGGTACCTCGTGTATATAGCCAAGTTATCGTTACTCATTGTGTATTTATTCCTTGTGTTATTGTCTTTTTTAATTTCTCTCTGCATTGTTGGGAAGGGCCCGTAAGTAAGCATTTCACTGTTAGTGTATACCAATTGTTTACGAAACGTGACAAATACAATTTGATACTAGAGAAAGGAATGTTTACAGAATGAAACCCTGACAGAATCCTAAGAACATAATGAAGGGTGCATATAAAGGGGATAGTGAAGGGTTTTCTGGATTGGAACTCAGCCAGGCACTTCACTGTGTGTATGTCCTTTACCTGTATATTCCCCCAAGATCAGCCTTGACATGATGACAGTGAAGATGGGTGCAGAGCTCTTCACCGTCTCGGCAAAGGAAACGGCCACATTCTTCAGGCTCACCAGACCCAGCACCACACTGGTGAACCTACAGAATGGAACAGGTCAGTGGCATTCAGACCAGAAGACAATGACACACTACATCCACTCTGAACCTGAACCTCTGCTACACAAAGTCTGTTTCAATTTTCCAGATTGTCAAACTGTTTACCTGTAATGATAGGAGCTGATATTGAGGTGCAGCATCTCACTTCCCTAAAATATACCCATTTAGTGGCCATTTAAGTTCAACAACCATTTTGGTAGCACTGATACTTCTACTATGGAAACAACACTCAAATGATCACAAAATAAACATTGATCAATTAACATTAGCCATTACGGAATTAAAAGCTAGTTATGTATTAGTCCAACTTAACAAAAGGAAACAAACCAACCAAATAACTTCAACAATGCAGCTGAAAGTAGAGTCATTAGAGTACAGACCCACCTCATGAGCCCCACAAACAGCATGATCATGAGGAAGTTGGGGGGGTACTCAGTCCTGGACTTGTGCTGGTATAGGCAGCAAGGCACATACATCTTCAGAAAGCCTATGATGGTGGTGGAGACCATTTGAACAGCGCCTACAAATCAATTAAAACCAATAAACCATGGTACAACAACATGTAGGAATTGAGTCATCTACCCCTGAGGCACTTAGTACACTGATTAGAATCAACCAACTATCATCTATGGATTGGAGTATTGACAATTTGAAATTGTGTGTGTGTGTGTGTGTGTGTGGATGCCTGTTCCTTACCCAGCATGCTTGGCTCCCCCTCTAGCAGAGATAGGATGTACTTGTTGAGGAAAAGTGTGCAGAAGCTGAAGAAATACCACAGGCCCAGGTAGACCAGCGACTTGGAGTTCCACACCCCTGAATCTGCTTCGATTATCGTGGTCTCTGTGATGGTGATCTTCAGCACGTGTTCCCCCGGCATGCTCTCGCTGCGTGCCAGCACCACACGCTCCTGCCTGCTTCGAAACGGCGAAAGGAACCGCCACAGGGAATGTCTCCCAGCCCAACCGTTGGACGCCATGAAGCACAGCGCCCGAGGATCCACTGACCAGGATCCAGCAGGCACAAATACAGAGAGGAGGGGGAGGGGACTGGTGGAGAGGACCAATCAGTCCATCGTCAGTCTGTGTGTCTATCCAACGGTGTGTTCAGCATGACTGTAGAACTGGTGGTCTCTGCAACACAGCTAAAACACAAGGAATGAATATAGTTGACAGTCTTCTAGCATTATGCCATTTTTAAATAATCCTAAAAGGGATCAAAGTTACTTAACCCATATGCAGTCTTTACTGATTTTCTAAACGATACACTAGACATTGAAGGCAATACTGCTGGGCACAAGCTTCTAACAGCGCAGACCAAGAGTCAGATCCACAAGACATGGCTATTAAAAGCCATGAGTGGTGAGTAGGGTTGCAAAGGGTCGGACATTTTTCAAAAAATTTCTATGGGAAGTTAAGGGAATAATTTGAGGAATTTTACTTAAATTCATCAAAAAGTTAGCTTATAACAGTGAACCTTTTTGTGGGATACACATAAGGCAATTCTAGGTCTTGTGGCATATTTTGGTTAAACTATCCCCAATTCAATGGAATTGCAACCCTATGCATGTGCAGTGCACTCTCAAGATCTTGCACACTAATGAGATGCTATTGAGCCCACACTACTACACTGTCTGAGCCAAGGACTACATGCTTTCTGGTTAGTTTTGATTACAATACTGGCTGGGGTGAATATATTTTATAGGACATACATGATTTTTTGTTAACTAGTAAATTGTAGCCTACAGCAAAGTGTGTTTAAATAATTTCTAATTTGTTAACAATTTCTACTAGTTAGTTTTTGCTACCATGTGGGTTTTAGCTTGCTTAAGCCTGCTAACTGAGGAGTGTTAATTCACCTGTTTCCATACATGTTTCATTGTAAAACATGTATCTTACAAAGGAGTTGTTTAATCTAACTTCCCCAATCTTCATAGGAAAACACCACGGGTCTCTATCTGATGTATAGAGACATTTCACTGCAGCTAATGTAGAAGGAAAAGCTGTGTATATTTGCAGATACTGGGCCAAATCATATGTGAAGAATGCAACAAAGATGTGGAATCATCAGGCCAAGTGCATAAAGTTCCCTCAGCGCTCACAACAAGCAACCTCTGATAAAAGGCAGTCTACATCTATTCGAGGTGAAAATGATGAATCAGACACCTTATCGATAGTAACAGCTCATGGTCCTCCTGGAAGTTTTTTTGACTCAATGGAGGAACTGCACATGGGGACAAAGATCGTACTTTTTGGAGTAATGTCCTCTTGTCTGATAGTTCTATTTTTGTATTGTTTGGCCATAATGACAATTGTTATGTTTGGAGGCAAAATGGGTAGGCTTGCAAGTCGAAGAACACCATCCCAACCGTGAAGCACTGGGGTGGCAGCATCATGTTTTGGGGGTGATTTGCTGCAGGAGGGACTGGTGCAGTTCACAAAATAGATGGCATCATGAGAAAGGAAGAGTATGTGGATATATTAAAGCAACATCTCAAGACATCAGTCAGGACGTTAAAGCTTGGTCGCAAATGGGTCTTCCAAATGGACAATGACCCCAATGGACAATGACCCCAATGGACAATGACCCCAAGCATACTTCCAAAGTTGTGGAAAATGGCTTAAGGACAACAAAGTCAAGGTATTAGAGTGGCCATCACAAAGCCTTGACCTCATCCTATAGAAAAATGAGGCCTACAAACCTGACTCAGTTACACCAGCTCTGTCAGGAGGAATGGGCCAAAATCACCCAACATATTGTGGGAAGCTTGTGGAAGGCTACCCGAAACATTTGACCTAAGTTAAACATTTTAAAGGCAATGCTACCAAATACTAATTGAGTGTATGTAAACTTCTGACCCACTGGGAATGTGATGAAAGAAATAAAAGCTGAAATAAATCACTGTACTATTATTCTGACATTTCACATTCTTAAAATAAAGTGGTGATCCTAACTGACGTAAGACAGAGAATTTTTACAAGGATTAAATGTCAGAAATTGTGAAAAACTGATAAGCATGCAATAAGCATGCAACCATTAAATTCCTGTGGTTTGATGAGAAATTGAAAAATGGTGTGGTTGAGAGCGATGAGGCGAGAGGGATGAGGCAAAAGGAATGGCAAATAAGCCTGGCTGTACAAACGTTTGGCAAACATATTGCAAATTGAGAAATCATCTAAAATAAACTGAATAAAAAGAAACTACACTATGAAACCAAGATAAATGACAAAGAATGATAGTAAAAAGCTTTGGAGCACCTTAAATGAAATTCTGGGGGAAAAAGCAAACTCAGCGCCATCATTTATTGAATCAGATGGCTCCATTCATCACAAAACCGGCTGATATTTCCAACTACTTTAATGATTTTATCATTGGCAAGATTAGCAAACATAGGCATGAAATGCCAGCAACAAACGCTGACATTACAAATCCAAGTATATCTGACCAAAGTATGAAAGACAAGCATTGTAATTTTGAATTCTGTTTAAGTGAGTGTGGAAGAGGTGAAGAAATAACTTGTCTACAAGCCACCGGGATCTGAAAATTAGGATCATAGCAAACAATATTACCACTCCTATTTGCCATATTTTCAATTTAAGTCTATAGTGGTTCCTCCTTTAAAAGTTGTCATACCGCGGCACACCCTGCGTTCTGCTGCAGCAGCATTCTGTGGCACGTCATTTCATTCTCAGCCATTTCTTCTGTTACTGCAAGTTATTGCTAGTTTGACCACCAGAGGGCATCTTTGAGAAGCATTTGATAGTATTTTTTATTGGCATTACCAGAGAATGTAAAACCTTTTTTGTAATAACATAGTATATGAGATTGATTTTAAGAAATGTGGCTTAATTAATTTGATTCATATTATGGTGTTTCCATTCAGAGAAAAAATGAAACCCTGAGGGTTTCCGTTCAGATAGAATGGTAAATATGGTCCTGTACAACGCGATTGTCGGGAGTAGGCTACAGGATTGGAGGATTCTAAATTGTTTGCCTTCATGAGACAACCTTGTTCCAATATTTCTGTAAATCAGTGATATTTATTCCCATAGTAATTTGTAATGGATCCATAACTAAATCAACATCTGCATTTTGAAAGAGTATTTTTTTATCTTTATTTTATTAACAAAAGTAATCAAGTCAATAAACGTTGGGTAGTTAGTTAGCCTGTAGTTAGTATACTGGTAAGTTTGATGTATAACTACTAACGTTAGGTAGCTAGCTAACATACTGGTACATACTGCTGTAATAATATGCTATGTGGTTGGTAAGGACAGCGTAGCTAACAAATTGACAGCAAACATAACGTGTAAGGTAACTTATTTGAAAAGTCATTACTTTATTACATTGAGTAGCAAGCTACCTCTTGGTCGTTAGGGCAAATCTGGTCTGTGATAGGGGGGAGGGGTGTTTCACACCTAGCTCGGCTATTAGACTATTCTTTAGTAAAAGGATGAATAGTCTATTGTTCAATTATTTAGCCCCCCACCCCAATTTGCAACAAATTGTTGTTCCCATCTCATTCCTTTCCCTCTTTTACGCGTCATCATTCTGCTCCTGAGTGGCTCGCTTGCGGGCGTGCTAGCAGGATATGGCAGCATCTTCGGTTGTGCGTCAAGAATTCTACATACAGTAGCACGTTTGTATGAAGGTGTGGTTATTCACAGGCAAATTGTTATATGCTATAGAGGTACATTTGTGTATTTTTGTCAAGAGCAAAAACTTTTATTTTTTTCCAATCACAAATAATTGTTATGAAAGCAACTTTTCTCCGACACAAAGGAAGTCAAAGCAGACACTTACGAAGATGGCATCTCAGGTAAGCATCTCTGGGCTGTATTGACATATTCTAAAATTGACATCTGCTGCTTTAGATTGAACAGTCATATCTCAGTTATTGTTTTCATATCTATAAAAAAAATAAGCTGTTTTCTTTACTTTCAGAGAGTGAGATGATCAAGAGGTGGAAAATGTAGACATTGCCAGATGTTCACTGTCTGAGGAACAGGCCGTGGAAGCTTTATCGCTGGCCAAAGTGTCCATAACTGCTCTGTGTTCTTTTTCTCCATCTCTGCCTGTCTTGTTGTACATGGAACCTCTCTCACGTGCATTCATTTAAAAAACCTTAAGATGTAAATCTGAAAATTAGCAGCTGACACCACATAAACACAGCCATTTTCACTGGACTATCTGTTGCTATCTGTTGCTGCCAGGTCATGATTTCCCTGGGGGGTTATCCTTGTAATAACCAAGTGGTGAGACACATAGCACTCTATATTTAAATGTTTCAGGTACACTCAGATAGGTGTCTGCGTCGCATACAGTATCTTCTATTGACATTATCTTCTATGGTTTGTCTTCATGTCTGTTTTTCAGCATAAAGTACTCTGTAGCCACTCAGTGTGGACACCAGGTGAGACCACACACACACACACACACACACACACACACACACACACACACACACACACAATAACAGTCTCTCTTCTTCACTTCATCCCTCTCCCCCTTCTCCCTAAATCCTCTAGGTTTTATCAGCTGTTTTGGTGAACCCCTCCTTCATCTGCACTGTCTGACACAGACGGCACAGCATGATCATAGGTGAGATGTCACTTGGTCGGGACAACAGGAATATTATTAAAGAAATGCTTTACATTCAAATACAGAAAGAGATGTAGTAGTCCGAGTGACTGACCGTGTTAGAATATAAAAACAAAGCTTAAATCATGCTCTCTCTGTATCCATCTGTCACTTGTCTGCAGGTATGTTTTGATGTGCGAGAGAAAGCCAGTCCCATCATCGCCACCTCATCTGCTCTTAAAATAACCTTCGGGCCAACTGGGGGCCCAAGGCTGGTTAGGAGACACCGCAATTGTGATGAACTGAGAGAATATTAGGGTAGCACTGTAATTCATTAATCATATGCTGTATACCGCTGTTCTTAACTCTTTCCCTTTGTCTTCTACACCTCTCTCCCCACCTCGTCTTTCTTCCTCGTTTTATATGTGCATTGAAGTACAGATTGAACTTGTATTTATAATATTACTATTATCATAATTATGCATTTATAACACCTGGATAATGAACTTCTTTCAATAAAGCGTTTCACATTCTCCACTGGTTGAAATTAAATATCTTATTGAAATACTATCCTGTGTCCTCAGACTAATGCAGATGGAGTTCGATATGCATAGTTATTTTTCTGTATATATGAATTACAAATCAATCATGTTTCTAGTCTATTGCATAGTTACAATGTGAAATCATTGATATCCCATGAGCGGTAAACACTGTTGAAGTGTATAATTGTAATACATACATTCAAATCATGGAGTTTGATATGACTGAAAAATAATGCCTCAGAGATTCATACCTGAACTGCACCTTTATTTGCCAAGGAAGAGTACATGATCATTGTAGCCTCATTGTACAGGCTACAATGTGGGAATCTCATGCGTGGTAATAACTACAGTACATGTATATAGGACTTGCATCCTTGGCACAACAAAGTTATTAAATTCTACTCTATCCATATGTAACAGTATAGCTTCCGTCCTCTCCTCGCCCCTACCTGGGATCGAACCAGGGACCCTCTGCACACATCGACAACAGCCACCCTCGAAGCGTCGAACAACTACTTCAAGGACTCAGTGAGTGACGTCCCCGGTTGAAACGCTATTAGCGCACACCCCGCTAACTAGCTAGCCATTTCACACCGGTTACACATAGGCTTCATTAATGCCATTCAGACTTGAAGTTGTTCCAACAACTATGATAGCTGAGGTTCATAGGTTGTGAACTAGCATTCACAGCCATATAAGGAGACATTGGAACACAGCGCATTCAAAATCTGGGGTATTTGGGGCATTTCCTGTATGAAATTTCATCTTGGTTTCGCCTGTAGCATCAGTTCTAGGGCACTCACAGACAATATCTTTGCAGTTTAGGTAACATCAGAGTGTCCTCTTTCCAAAGCTGTCAATTATATGCATAGTCGAGCATCTTTTTGTGACAAAATATTGGGCTTAAAACGGGGACGTTTTTTTTATCCAATAATGAAATAGCGCCCCCATAGATGTAACAGGTTAACTAGGGAAATTGTGTCACTTCTCTTGCGTGGGGTTGGGGTCCTCCGTCGAAATTATTGCGCAATCTCCGGCTGCGTCCACTTTTCCATTAGGTTCAGAGGAGAAAGGCAACTGCCACGAATGATTTATCATCGAATAGATATGTGAAAAACACCTTGAGGATTGATTGTAAACAAGAGGCTAAGCTTGTGAGCCAATATATTTATTTCATTTGCGATTTTCATGAATAGTTAACGTTGCGTTATGCTAATGAGCTTGAGGCTATGATTACGCTCCCGGATACGGGATTGCTCGACGCTAGAGGTTAATGACCTAAGGCTCGTATTTCTGTGTTTATTATACACTGCTCAAAAAAGTAAAGGGAACACTTAAACAACACAATATAACTCCAAGTCAATCACACTTCTGTGAAATCAAACTGTCCACTTAGGAAGCAACACTGATTGACAATACATTTCACATGCTGTTGTGCAAATGGAATAGATAACAGGTGGAAATTATAGGCAATTAGCAAGACACCCCCAATAAAGGAGTGGTTCTGCAGGTGGTGACCACAGACCACTTCTCAGTTCCTATGCTTCCTGGCTGATGTTTTGGTCACTTTTGAATGCTGGCGGTGCTTTCACTCTAGTGGTAGCATGAGACGGAGTCTACAGCCCACACAAGTGGCTCAGGTAGTGCAGCTCATCCAGGATGGCACATCAATGCGAGCTGTGGCAAGGTTTGCTGTGTCTGTCAGCGTAGTGTCCAGAGCATGGAGGCGTTACCAGGAGACAGGCCAGTACATCAGGAGACGTGGAGGAGGTCGTAGGAGGGCAACAACACAGCAGCCGGACCGCTACCTCCGCCTTTGTGCAAGGAGGAGAAGCAGGAGGAGCACTGCCAGAGCCCTGCAAAATTACCTCCAGCAGGCCACAAATGTGCATGTGTCTGCTCAAACGGTCAGAAACAGACTCCATGATGGTGGTATGAGGGCCCGACGTCCACAGGTGGGGGTTTGGCATTTGCCAGAGAACACCAAGATTGGCAAATTCGCCCTGTGCTCTTCACAGATGAAAGCAGGTTCACACTGAGCACCGTTGACTGACGTGACAGTCTGGAGACGACGTGGAGGACGTTCTGCTGCCTGCAACATCCTCCAGCATGACCGGTTTGGCGGTGGGTCAGTCATAGTGTGGGGTGGCATTTCTTTGGGGGGCGGCACAGCCCTCCATGTGCTCGCCAGAGGTATCCTGGCTACCATTAGGTACCGAGATGAGATCCTCAGACCCCTTGTGAGACCATATGCTGGTGTGGTTGGCCCTGGGTTCCTCCTAATGCAAGACAATGCTAGACCTCATGTGGCTGGAGTGTGTCAGCAGTTCCGGCAAGAGGAAGGCATTGATGCTATGGACTGGCCCGCCCGTTCCCCAGACCTGAATCCAATTGAGCAAATCTGGGACATCATGTCTCACTCCATCCACCAACGCCACGTTGCACCACAGACTGTCCAGGAGTTGGCGAATGCTTTAGTCCAGGTCTGGGAGGAGATCCCTCAGGAGACCATCCGCCACCTCATCAGGAGCATGCCCAGGCGTTGTAGGGAGGTCATACAGGCACGTGGAGGCCACACACACTACTGAGCCTCATTTTGACTTGTTTTAAGGACATTACATCAAAGTTGGATCAGCCTGTAGTGTAGTTTTCCACTTTAATTTTGAGTGTGACTCCAAATCCAGACCTCCATGGGTTGATAAATTTGAATTCCATTGATAATTTTGTGTGATTTTGTTGTCAGCCCATTCAACTATGTAAAGAAAAAAGTATTTAATAAAAATATTTCATTCATTCAGATCTAGGATTTGTTATTTTAGTGTTCCCTTTATGTTTTTGAGCAGTGTATTATAATTAAGTCTATGATTTGATATGATAGAGCAGTCTGACTAAGCAGTTGTCGGCAGCAGCAGACTCGTAAGCATTCATTCAAACAGCACTTTCCTGCGTTTGCCAGCAGCTCTTCGCAATGCTTGAAGCACAGCGCTGTTTATGACTTCAAGCCTATCAACTCCTGAGATAAGGCTGGCAATACTATAGTGCCTATAAGAACATCCAATAGTCAAAGGTAAATGAAATTCAAATGGTATAGAGAGAAATAGTCCTATAATAACTACAACCTAAAACTTCTTAACTGGGAATAAGACTCATGTTAAAAGGAACCACCAGCTTTCATATGTTCTCATGTTCTGAGCAAGGAACTTAAAACGTTAGCTTTTTTACATGGCACATATTGCACTTCTATGTTATTCTCCAACACTTTTTTTATTATTTAAACCAAATTGAACATATT
This sequence comes from Oncorhynchus masou masou, assembly GCF_036934945.1. Lineage (NCBI taxonomy): Eukaryota > Metazoa > Chordata > Actinopteri > Salmoniformes > Salmonidae > Oncorhynchus > Oncorhynchus masou. The sequence goes on from NC_088244.1 coordinate 26,720,536, forward strand.
TCATTATTTATTTGAAACTAAATTGATTTTATTTATGTATGTTATTAAGTTAAAATAAGTGTTAATTCAGTAGTTGTAATTGTTATTATTACAAATAAATAAATATATATAAAAATAATAGGCCGATTAATCGGTATAGGCTTTTTTTGGTCCTCCAATAATCGGTAACAGCGTTGAAAAATCATAATCGGTCGACCTCTAGTCCATACACAGATCGGCTACATGCTGTAGGCATAGAGTTATTTGTATCCTCCACTACACAATAAGCAAATAAATAGTTAGCTATGTTACTTCAGCTGCATTGCAAGGCAAGCTTACACAATTGTACATTCAATTTGCAGTAACTGCTTTGGCTAGCTAGATTATTTACATCCACTGTTTGACAAGACAACAGCCTGGTTTGCTGGTTCTCAGGAGTCCCTAAAATATTAAACAACACGAATTACAAATTCATTCTCCCAACACTAGCTAGCTGGCTAATGTTAGCTAGTCAGAGAACTTGCTAAATAGCGATTTTCGTAACTTAACTTTATGACAAAAAATATGCACAAACGTTTGTCTCTACATTAACTGACATATTCCTCTCAATTGTACATTTTGTCAGCCATCTTCACCCAGGGATGGGTGGCTCGTGTCAAAATGTATCATCGGAACCACTCGATATGATTGGTCATATAAAAACCTTGGGACCCAAATGCATAATGAGTGCTCTAACTCCCCCTTGTGGTGGTCTGGAGCAATGAAGCAGTGACGCTGGACACTAAGTCCCGCGGTGCAAGCTCGCAACTTTTAAAGGAGAAACCACTGTACTAGAAAGTGTGTGCCCCCAGGCCTGGAGGGAAGCAAAAGTCCTTCCGCTACCTAAGAATAGTAAAGCACCCTTTACTGGCTCAAATAGTCGACCAACCAGCCTGTTACCAACCCATAGTAAACGTTTCGAAAACATTGTGTTTGACCAGTTACAATGCTATTTTACAGTAAACAAATTGACTAAATACTTTCAGCACGCTTATAGGAAAGGACATTCAACAAGCACTTACACAAATGACTGATGATTGGCAGAGAGAAATTGATGATAAAAAGGATTGTGGGGTTTGACTTCATTGCGGCTTTTGCCATTGTCGATCATAACCTGTCTAACAGAACACATAGGTTGTTCTTTAATGGAAGCCTCTCAAACATGATCCAGGTAGAATCAGGAATTCCCCAGGGCAGCTGTCTCGGCCCCTTACCTTTTTTTCAATCTTTACTAACAACATGCCACTGTCTTTGAGTAAAGCCAGTATGTCTATGTATGCGAATGACTAAACACAATACACATCAGCTACTACAGTTACTGAAATGACTGCAACACTTAACAAAGATCTGCAGTTAGTTTCAGAGTGGGTGGCAAGGAATACATTGGTCCTAAATATTTCTAAAACTAAAAGCACTGTATTTGTGACAAATCTTTCACTAAACCTCAACTGAATCTTGTAATTAATAATGTGGAAATTGAGCAAGTTGAGGTGACTAAACTGCTTGGAGTAATCCTGGATTGTAAACTGTCATGGTCAAAACATATTGATACAACAATAGCTAAGATGGGGAGAAGTCTGTCCATAATAAAGCATTGCTCTACCTTCTTTACAGCACTATCCACCATGCAGGTCCTACAGGCCCTCGTTTTGTCGCACCCGGACTACTGTTCAGTCGTGTGGTCGGGTGTCACAAAAAGGGACTTAGGAAAATTGCAATTGGCTCAGAACAGGGCAGCACAACAGGCCCTTGGATGTACACAGACAGCTAACATCAATAATATGCATGTCAATCTCTCCTCGCTCAAAGTGGAGGAGAGATTGACTTCTTAACTACTTCTATTTATGAGAGGTATTGACATGTTGAATGGACCGAGCTGTCTGTTTGAACTACGGCCGCACAGCTCGGAAACCCGTGCATACCCCAACAAGAGGTCTGTTCACAGTCCCCAAATCCAGAACAGACTATGGAAGAAGCACAGTACTACATAGAGCCATGACTACATGGAACTCTATTCCACATCAAGTAACCGATGGAAGCAGTAAAATTAGATTTTTAAAAACCCTGATAAAAATACACCTTAAGGAACAGCGGGGACTGTGAAGCAACATAACCCCACAGCGCCGTGCAAAAGTATTCATCCCCCTTGGCATTTTTCCTATTTTGTTGCATTGAACCTGTAATTTAAAATTATTTCTATTTGGATTTAATGTAATGGACATACACCAAAAAGTCCAAATTGGTGAAATGAAATGAAAAAATAAAATCAAAAACTGTTTAAAAAAAATTCTACAAATGTAAAAAAGTGGTGCGTGCATATGTATTCACCCACTTTACTATGAAGCCCCTAAATAAGATCTAGTGCAACAAATTACCTTCAGAAGTCACATAATTAGTTAAAGTCCACCTGTGTGCAATCTAAGTGTCAAATGATCTGTCACATGATCTCAGTATATATACACCTGTTCTGAAAGGCCCCAGAGTCTGCAACACCACCAAGCCAGCAGCACCATGAAGACCAAGGAGCTCTCCAAACAAGTCAAGGACAAAAGTTGTGGAGAAGTACAGATAAGGGTTTGGTTATAAAAAAAATAACAGAAACTTTGAACATCCCACAGAGCACCATCAAATACATAAGAGATTGGAGTATCTGTCCATAGGACCACTTTAAGCTGTACACTCCACAGAGCTGTGCTTTACTGAAGAGTGGCCAGAAAAAAATGCATTGCTTAAAGACAAAAATAAGCAAACACATTGTGTTTGCCAAAAGGCATGTGGAAGACTCCCCAAACATATGGAAGAAGGTACTCTGGTCAGATGAGACTAAAATTGAGATTTTTGGTCATCAATGAAAATGCTATATCTGGCGCAAACCCAAGACCTCTCATCACCCCGAGAACAACATCCCCACAGTGTAGCATGGTAGTGGCAGCATCATGCTGTGAAGGTGTTTTCCATCGGCAGGGACTGGGAAACTGGTCAGAATTTAAAGAATAATGGATGGCACTACAGGGAAATTCTTGAGGAAAACCTGTTTCAGTCTTCCAGAGATTTGAAACTGGGACGGAGGTTCACCTTCCAGTAGGACAATGACCCTAAGCATACTGCTAAAGCAACACTCGAGTGGTTTAAGGGGAAACATTTAAATGGCCTTGCCAAAGCCCAGACCTCAATCCAATTGAGAATATGTGGTATGACTTAAAGATTGCTGTACACCAGTGGAATCCATCCAACTTGAAGGAGTTGGAGCAGTTTTGCCTTCAAGAACAGGCAAAAATCCCAGTGGATCTGTTTTTTTGTCTTATTTCTTGTTTGTATCACAAAAAAATATTTTGCATCTCTCTCCCCCCCCCCCAAAAAAAAAATAAAAAAAAAAATAACAATAATTCCGGATTGTAAAACAACAAAATAGGAAAAATGCCAAGGGTGTGAAGACTTTCGCAAGCCACTGTAGACGCACGCACACATGGCTGCGCCCCTGCCCGGTCATGTGAAATGTATAGATTAGGCCTAATTTGTTTATTTCAATTGACTGATTTCCTTAAGTGAACTGTAACTCAGCAAAATATTTGAAATTGTTGCGTTTATATTTTTGTTCAGTATAGTTGTCAAGCAAAATTAACCAGTTGGCTAATGCTAGCTAACGTTAGCTTAAATATGAATGTGCTTGTGCCTGTCAAATAGCCAGCTCGTGAACATACTCATTCATTAAATGAACGCGTACTTCATTGGAAAAATAATAATTAAAAATCAGCTTGTAGATGCAGTAAATATGGGAATTAGGAATTACCTTACCAAGTGGTCACACCTAGGCAACTCCGATTTCCAGTTGCTTCTGTAAATTCAAAACAATCGCTTGCATGAGGACACCACCGGTCGTCACTAGTTAACACAGCGACAAAGTCCTAATTATGGCTAAACCCAGCCCATTTCTACAATTGATCTTCTTTTAATATTTTAAAATAATCTTAACCACAATGCTAACCTTATGCCTAACATTAAATGAAGACCACAAGGCTACTTTTTGTAGCTAATTTTGACTTTTGGGCTGTGGAATCTGACTTGTGGCTGTGGTATCTAGTGGAAACCAACACCACCCCCGGCTTGTTGGACTTCCAATTACTTTCACGGAGTTTAGCGTTGGTTCGAGTCGACTGTCGAGACCACAACTCCCGCTGCAGCATTTCCAACCTTAAAAATAACAGAGGTGTCCCTAAAATATCGTTTTGAATAGATAATACAAGGACCACCGCGAAATTGCATGTTAATAGTGGAAGTTTTCTATGTTTATAACGTGCATTTGCAAACTGCATTCATCTCAACTTCCGAAACGTTTAATCACAGAACGATTAGACAGATAATTCACTGGACGAATAAATATGAAGCATCCGCTTGGCGTTTCCACTCACTACCAAATATGGTGGGAGGAGATGGATTTTGGCCGACATTCTGCACATTTTCTCGTCGATGAAACATTTGCTCTCTGTTCCCAAAACTCGAATCTACTATGAACACAGTGGACTACGTTTGGTAGACTTTACCCTTTGCAAAAGTTGTAAAAAAAAAAGAAGCGCTGTGTAGGAGTGCAAAGGCGAATTTAGTTATTACACACGCGCACTTCACAGAGTAGACGTTCCTTAATGAAATATCCAAACACAGACTTGTTCTGCCCATTAGAAACGACAGGCGGTGGTCTATCTTGGTTTTGTTATAAAGCTTTGGTTTAATCTTGAACACAACTCTGATGAGGTTCCACTGGAAATGTTTGACCACAAGGGGGCATAATGACTCCCCAGTCCACTGATCAGTGCATTGGACAATGTAAACAAAGACAATACAAAGGTTTTGTATAATTTCAGCCAGTAGTTTTGAAATTAGCACTCAAAACTGGTCCCCAGAAAGTGTGTAACACACAGAGATAGAGAGGACTCATCTTTGTGTCTGTGACAGCATAGGCAGCGCCATTAAGGTGATACCATTTTTTAAGTAATCAAATTTCTTCTTCAAAATTGGCTGTTCCCTCCTGATGACCAGGTTGGACATGACTCCAACAGGAAGTCATTGGAAGTCCCACCCAGTTGACTGCCTTAAAGTGGTGGAAGCTGCCCATACTAACACCCCCTTTTGGCCACTATAGGCCTCTATCCTTCTCTATTGTACAACATCATCCATTAAGTATGATATGTTATGTTCTGTCAACAAATATATACAGTGTATTCGGAAAGTATTCAGACAACTTGACTTATTCCACATTTTGTTATGTTACAGTCTTATTCTAAAATGGATTCATTTATTTCCTTTTTATTTAACTAGGCAAGTCACTTAAGAACAAATTCTTATTTTCAATGACTGCCTAGGAACAGTGGGTTAACTGCCTTGTTCAGGGGCAGAACGACAGATTTGTACCTTGTCAACTCAGGGATTCAATCTTGCAACCTTTCGGTTACTAGTCCAACACTCTAACCACTAGGCCAAGCTGCCACCCCGATTAAATAGATAAACATCCTAATCTATCAACACACAATACCCCATAATGACAAAACCTAAACATGTATTTAGACTTTTTTGCAAATTTATTAAAAGTTAAAAACAGAAATACCCTATTTACATAAGTATTCAGACCTTTTGCTATGATAATCGGAATTGAGCTCAGGTGCATCCTGTTTCCATTGATCATCATTGAGATGTTTCTACAACTTGATTGGAGTCCACCTGGCCAAATTGAGCAATTGGGGGAGAAGGACCCTGGTCAGGGTGGTGACCAAGAACCCAATGGTATCGCTGACAGGATCCAGAGTTTCTCTGTGGAGATGGGAGAACCTTCCGGAAGGACTACCATCTCTGCTGCACTCCACCAATCAGGCCTTTATGGTAGAGTGACCAGATGGAAGCCACTCCTCAGTAAAAGGCACATGACAGCCCGCTTGGAGTTTGCCAAAAGCCATATAAAGGACTCAGTCCATGAGAAACAAGATGCAGGTCTCTGAATTCTCTGGTCTGATGAAACCAGGATTGAACTCTTTGGCCTGAATGCCAAGCATCATGTCTGGAGGAAACCTGGCACCATCCCTATGGTTAAGCATGGTGGTAGCAGAATCATGCTGTGGAGATTTTTTTTAATTTTGGGAGACTAGTCAGAATCGAAGGAAAGATGAACGGAGCAAAGTATAGAGAGATCCTTGATGAAAACTTAGCGCTCCAGAGCGCTCAGGACCTCACCTTCCAACAGGACAATGACCCTAAGCACACAGCCAAGACAACGCAGGAGTGGCTTCAGGACAACACTCTGAATGTCCTTGAGTGGCCCAGCCAGAGCCCGGACTTGAACCCGATCTGATCTCTCTGGAGAGACCTGAAAATAGCTGTGCAACTACACTCCCCGTCCATTCTGACAGAGCTTGAGGCTCTGCAGAGAAGAATGTGAGAAACTCCCCAAATACAGGTATGCCAAGCTTGTAGTGTCATACCCAAGAAGACTCGAGGCTGTAATTGCTACCAAAAGTGCTTCAACAAAGTACTGAGGGTCTGAATACTTATGTAAATGTGATATCAATACATTTAATACATTTGCTAAAATTTCTAAACCTGTTTTTTCTTTGTCATTGTGGGTTGTAGTGTGTAGATTGAGAAGCAACAGCAATTTAATCAATTGTAGAATAAGGCGGTAACGTAACAGAATGTGGAAAAAGTCAAGTGGTCTGAATACTTTCCGAATGCACTGTATATGTTCAATTTGTATGATGTGGGTATTTTTTTTAATTCGTATGACATGTTATTAATTCCAATTCATAGAATATGTTACAAGTTCAATTGTCTTTAAGTGGTTGTGCTAAAAAAATGTTTTATTGTACTGTCGGCCGACCCCCATTTTGTAGGTCCATTGATCCATGAGACACATGTAAGAAGGGGTGTGTTATGATGAGCATCTGTTGGCTGTCATGGACAAAGTTGAGTTTTCATTGAGAGTTAGAATAGAAGAATACACAAGATGTAATTTCAACATTTGGTTGTGCTTCAGCAGTTTTTTTTTCTTGTCAGTCACTTAGTCACACAATTAGCCCATGTCAGATAACATTTTTTAGATTGTAAATTAATCTTGTAGCCAGCTATCTAAACTTTCTGTAATCATGGTCGAGTTACCAACCAGGAGGTCCTCATTGATTTTGTTAGCCACTCTCAGTCAGATATCATAATAAAAACTGCAAACCTTTCTTTCCACCCTATGACAAAATATGTAGAATTGCAGGAAATTTACTGTAAAATGGAACATTTTTCTCTCTGCACCATGGCAAAATTCGTAGAACTGCATGAAATTAGTTATAACATTGCTACATTTTTCTCTGCCTCATTGCAAAATATATGTGTGGGTATAGTTGTGGGTATACAGACCTGCGAATCAATGCAGCATCCATGATGAGTTCAAATGTTGTTGTGGTCCCCACCCATAGCCAAGGGTACTAGCAGTGCTGAGGGTGCTGCAGCCCCCCCCCAAATGTATTTTTATTCAGAAGAAAATGTGGGCCTGAGTGCTTGCGGAGATATAGAAACATCAAGACCAAGATAAGATTTTCTTGCTGCTGTTTCACTTAAAAATGGACGATACTCATCTTATCAACATAAAACTAACATCACATCTATGAAATTGTGTCCAGCGTCCTCAAGTCACAACATAGTTTTTTTTTTACACCTCCACACAGTACTGCAGTCATGTGCACACAGGTGTGCTTTATTTACAAGGCGTGTACCCCTATGTAAACTGCGGAGTTTCATCGATCATCGGAGGTACATTCATTTCCAAAGGAACACTGCGTTTTCCTTGCAGCATTGCGTTGCAGAGACAGTTGTTGCGCGATCTGTGTGGGGCATATGTTGGATTTATCAAACGTATGCGTCAAACTGTATGGTAGACGGCTTGACATAAATGGTGGAAGAAGGTGAATGTTGAACTTTTGTTGCAAAAAATTGGGCAAATCAGTGCACATTTCTCCAAAACCAGAATAAAAGCATAGTCATATGTTTAAGTAATATCGTGGTTCAATTAGCATATTATTATACATCAGCCATACAATATACATGTGGACTTGTTACCATCTTGTACTGTAACTAATATCCACATACTGTATATTCCTATTTCAGTCCCTTGTTTAGCAATGGGAGGGGCTCAGATCTTCCATCCCCAAACCTGAGACCAAGGCACCAGGAACTGATCCCTCCACCTTGTGGCCCGGTCAGTATACCTTCCAACTGTTCTCCTTATACATGGAGTAGAGACCTTTTGGTCACATTTAACCATTTATTCAGTTCAACATTTTTCCTGAACTGCAAGAAAAGCTTTGGATAAGTTCCAAGGTACAGTTGCAAGGTACATTTTCACAGCACAAGAAGAATGACTGTCTTACTCAGGAATTTTCCCGGTTTTGATTGAGTAGGGCCTAGGTGTCAGTGTAACCGATGTGAAATGGCTAGCTAGTTAGCGGCAGTGCGCGCTAATAGTGTTTCAACCGGTGACTTCACTCACTGAGACCTTGAAGCAGCTTTTGTGGAGCGATGGGTAACGATGCTTCGTGGGTGTCAATTGTCTGTGTGTGCAGAGGGTCCCTGGTTCGAGCCCAGGTAGGGGCGAGGGGACCAAAGCCAATAGGCTTTGCTTTCTCTTGACCCTAGAGATAAAGCCTTGGTCAGAGCTCTCATGCTTGAAGTTTTACTTCTGCTTCCTCATCGCCTCTTTGATGGCACTCCAGCCCTCACACTGACAAACATCTACAGGCAAAGTACAGCTATGAGGACGACTTCACTGTATCCCTCATCCAACTGGTTGGAATTTGTAAGTGGCGTGACTTACATTAGTGGCAATAGCAACAGATTGGAAACTTATGACCGAATCAACAGCCCCTCCTGAAAGCAGAAGTGTGCAGACATGAACACATGATGAAAAGTCCAGAGAAAATAAATGCAACCCCCGACTCAGATCATCCCCCATGTCAACATTGTGTGCTATGGTGAAATCCTGATTATGCCACCAACACCAAAGACTCTGTGAGACTTCTTTCCGTTCCTCCAGTGTTCTGCATATACTACATCACCAGGGGCATCCTGCAGGAGAACAGGCAGGAGCTGATAGTGTTTGTCCTCAGTGTGTTGATGGTCATAATGCGCTCTGTGGTCAACTTCATGGTGCTTCCAGTCCAGGATAGAAAGAACTTGCTTGTGGTATGTTGCATGTGAACGTACAAAATTAAACCAACCTCTTTTTAAAGGATCATGTTCAGTACGGTACACCATAGCAAAACGTTTTGCAACGGAAAATAACGATCTGAGCTCTCATTGGACAAGTTCAGGTACTAACTTCTTGTTTCAAAACGTTTCTCCCTACTGAACATGGCTCAATTATGACCAGATATATGACTGTGCATGTCTTTATGCCACAGGTACTGTTTTGGTAGCGGCAGTTGTGACTCGATGGCCTCTCATCTCCTTCTGAAAAACCCATTGGATGAGAAAGCCAGAGGTACCGCCCCGCTTACCTTCTCCTCCAATAGGTTTTGAGGAGACGAGGAGTGATGACTCAAGGAGTATGCAATTAAGAAAAGGCCTGTGTGTGCGCTTTTGTGGAAGGTGAGGTTTGTATGCATCCTGTGTGTGGTCGTGGTGGCCCATGTCCTGTGCGCCACGCTGCTCATCCAGAGGCCCAACATGATGGTCTGCCGGGTGGGCGGAGCTCTCGAGACCATCCAGGAGCAGTACTTCTTGCTCAATCTGTGCTCCTCCATGGTTACATTTGAACTACAGGCTCAGGTCCTGCCACATTCCACATGAATCATAACACATCTGGCACCCGATAGCTGTTGTCTTCCAACAGATGGTGTCATTCTAACGAGGTGTGGACTTGGATCTGTGGTGCAGATGTATATGATTAACTTCAGGGTACCTGGGTATTTGGGATGGAGGTGTACTGGATCGGTAGTTGGTTTAACCTTTGGCTGATTTTGACATTTGTCTGTCAGCTGTGCCTTTGCATCCTGATCATGATGTCAGGCACAACCATGTCCCTCACATACCGCATCATCCTTGGTTTTGGAGTGGTCTGGACCTGCCTTACCGCAGTCATGGGGGCTATCGCAGTGAGTCACAAGTATCAAGAGAATAAAAAATAAAAACATTTAATCATTGGTGTGCGTGCACTGAACATAATATTATGAGTGCATAAACAGTGCATAAACAAGTGCATAAACAGTGAGTATGTAAAGAACAGTACAGAAATAATACAAGATTACACAATACTATGCATAAAGCATGTGAACTCAATAGAAGGAAGGGTAGTGGAAAGAATGTTAACCTTTAAAGATGTCCTCCAGTGATATTCCAAGTATATACACAGTAAAGTACACCCACTAAAGAGTTTAAAAAAAACAACCATTTTGAGCAAAAGTGTTTAGGCAACTTCAAGGAGTTGGTCTGATGGGAATCCATGATGTCATCGGCCTCCCCCCTTGCTTGAGGAACAATAGAAGCACTATAGAGAACAAAAGAGGAAAGCCCCACCCCCCACACTTGTGCAATGTCATGACTTACCTGGACCACCTATTAAGATGTGCCTTTTGTTAAGTAAATCAGGTGTTAAGAGGTGAAAAGGAGACTGGAGTTTCACTTATGAGGCGCATACTTCATGTAAAACAGGTTTGGCGCAATAACAGGTTTATCCATCCTTTGTTCCAGGTTTTAGAATGTGCCAGAGGTAGCCTACTTCCTGTACCTGATGTACATGGTGAGTAAAGCCAATGGTTGACCTGATCCCGACACCGATACACACTGGAGACCACTGCTGTGACAGGAGCAGTGATCTCAGTGCTGATCAAGGGCGTGCTCTTCTGGGCTCTCTTCCGATTGGCGCGCAGCTCTGGCCAGGGCCTGGACAGGAGTGTGTATAGCTTATTTTTCCTTCACCTGTTCCATTGCTTGTTTACGAGGAGTCACTGGAAGTCCAGGATATTCAGGCTAGACAAGAACAAGGCTCAGATGACACACAAACATGACTTCAAACAATATTTTGACACATTTAAGGATCATTTGTAGAAACACATTTTTGTTATGGACACAGTAAAACAGTCATTCCGAGAACCTCTGACTGAAATCGAAAAATAGACCAACTACTTGTTTTTGTTGGAAGGTTTCCATCCAATTTGCGACAGAATTTTTTGGTTTATTTCCATCAAACTGACTTGTTGCGGATAAAAGGCTGTGCATGATGACAGTGCACATAAACACTTCTGGCTTAGAGCAACTGCCCCTAAAAAGCAACATCTTTTTGAAAACGGTCTGTATGGCATCAATTGGAGTCATTAATATTTAATAGTGTGAAAATTGAACACAACGTGTAAATAAGATCATTTGGATCATAAAGTCAGTCTTGTCCAAAACAGAGAAAGGAAAAACAATGGTCACGGAATGAAGGGTAAAGTAAGTTTTCCTTGGGTTGAGTTTCTTTCAAACCTTTCCACACCTCCACAGCACCCAAGTAATAATCAAATCGGCGTGCAGCTGCACACAATCCGATTGTAATGCTCATGGTCAATTTGGTTTGACATTCAATATCCCTATGGGACAAGTTACAATCAGTAAATTACACAATGTTCATGGGACAACAAATTCTGTCAACATTTAGAAAACTGTACCGACACTTCCTGTTTCCTTCACAGCGGTGGTGATTTTTTAAATTTGGGGTATGAAAACTGGTTTGTGTGACTATCTAATCAGGGTACTTATGTTTCTTTCTCTCTCTCTCCCCAGTGTTAACAGACAAGCAGTAAATTGCTTTTGTGAGAAGGAAATGGCTACGGTTACAGGACGGATTAGCTGTTTGTAACAATTTCCCAATAATTTTGTAACAACTCTGGTTCTAACCAATGTTTGCAGTTAGGAACTGGAGAGAAATGCACTCAGATGGCCATCTGACTGGTCTGTTTTTACTGGATGATTCCACTGCCTGTGTCAGACATAAGAATGTCATGCAAAACATTGTAAACTGATTCTTTTATAATAGCTGTTGAGCATCACCACTGGTTATAATTTATTACGCGAGTCTAGTGTACTACACAGGGTTACTTTTTCACCACATTTTGCCTACTTCTGGAGTATTGTGGCCGATGCTTACCCTTCAGTGTGCCTACAACACATACAGTGAGATGCTCGGCCACAGCATGCACAATCCAACTTTTGATCACTGGAAGAATTACAGAAATACTAAATCATTGCAGTTATTCAGCACAATTATTTTATTTTTAGGGTCTGCTGCTTTTACCATAAACCCTTTAGCAAATGATCACTTACCTTAGTAATGCTTGTAGTAATATAAATAACAAGTTTTCAGTGGTATTGTAATACAGCCCCATCTATGTAATTGACTGATACGTTTTATACTGCCATCTTTTTATTAGCATTTGAGATGTATCGTTTGGGTCTTATTTACATTCTTTTATATACATTAATGTATTAACTATTTGACATTTCAATTTTCTACGCACTTAAAGGAAATATCTTAATTGAAGTTGATTAATCCTTATATCAATTAAACATTGTTGATAGCCCGTTGACGTGATCTATCTAGGTTTTTTGCTGCACTATGATAATAATTTGGTTGACCACCCATTGTGTTTTTGTAAACTACAGGTTCTGAAAATTACAAAACAAATTGTTGCAGTAAACTCCTTTGTTGCTTCATTTTGAAAAGAAATACAGGAAGAGGAGTGCACTGTTGGGAAAGAGATTACTTCCTCAAATATTCAATGGGTAATGAATCATAGGTTGTGTTGTCTATTTCCTTGTTCCTAGACACCTACAAAAGGGTTCAAATTCAGATGAAACCAACATGCAGCAAATTAATGTCTCAAGGCACACAAATAATACCAAACAAATAAATTCACACTTGCCCGACAATTCATTGGCTCTCTGTTTATTAAAGTGCTCTGGAAAAATAGCAGAATTCATTTCAGAAACAATATTTACAAAACGTACCATTACAAAAGAGTTATAGGACCACAGAGCTGTAGAAGTCTACAAAACAAAGTGAGAAGCACTTGAAGATGAGACTTGACATAGAAAGCATCATAGGAATAAGGTCCTTCATCCAAAAGGAACTATAAAGTTATCACATTGGGGAAGCTTAAATGATTTCAGTGTAAAAATCTTGGTTCTTTCGTTATCTATCGGCTGGTTTGTAAGGCAAAGTCCACGACTGCCATTACTTCAGTAGAGGATACACTGTACTCACTGAAAAACAAAGTATAGTAGCAAATAAAGACAAACACATTTCTTTCAAATGTTTGCTCTTATAAAACGATATCCCCTAACAACTGAAGGGACTGTCATTCAATCTTGATGAACATACTCCACTCCAAACTCAATTGTTAGTGGAAATTAATATTTTTCTACTTTAAGAGAATAGATTGTGAAACTAACCTGCACTGAAGCCTTAAGACAATATCAATATAGAAAAAGTACCAAAGATAATTATATTTCAGCAAAGATACAGTGCAAACTGGTTAATAAACATATAGGCTATATAAAAAACATCTTATTGAAGCATCATAAATGAGAAAATAAAGGAATGATTGATTGACTAGTTAGAGTAAGCTGGTCCTCTTGCAGTGGTGCACTGGTATCCAGAGCGTAAACCACTTTTTCTATTGGGGGAAATGTCACTTGCCCATCGAACAAGTACATTAAACACGCAAATTCATTAAGAATTAAATTCATATAAACTATAATTAGTTGTCTCTAAAATGAACATCTGATAGTTAAAGATTATATTATAATTCCTTGATAAAATGTTATATGAAAAACATGTCAATTTTATCACCCCCCGAAAAGCCAATTAGGAAAGAAGAAAAACCCCCAAACCATCATATCATATTTTATTATATTATCAAGTCGATATTTCAGAGCTGGTCCGTCAGAGGGGGTGAGAATTATTCTCATTTGGTAAGTTAGGCCAACACCTACAACTGGTATATGAATGCCTTCAATCTCTCATCATACTGCAATAAGTCTGACACCATAGGTCAGGGGCGGACAACCCTGGTCCTGGAGTACAACCCTGGTCCTGGAGTACCACAGGCACAGCAGGGTTTAGGTCCATCCAGGCACCACACCAGACTCATCACCTCGCCAACTGAGCTAATTATTCAATATCATTGATGGGCTAAATTCCGTCTCTCTGTCCTCCCAAGTCTAAAGCAAATATAAATAGGTTAACCATAACAACCTGCGGTATCCACGGCACTCTGGGACCAGGGAGGCCTACCCTGCCTTGGGTGGTAAAACCCTGTTGTGAACAACGAAATTACCTTGAAATTAATGACATAGTAGATCTATGGCTTTACAGTGAAAGGCAATGAATACAATCAAGTTGTGGTCTCATCTCACCTGGAATGGACTTTAGTTCTTAACGTTTGTTCCATACTGTTCGGGCATTTTACATGGTCAGACACTACAACGTTGTTGTAGACAGAGTAGTTAACGTAAGATGAACATAAGCTTCTCAAATGGCTTGCACTGCAGACAAACTGCAGAGAGAGGAATACTGAAGATATGATTATGCTACACTTGCACTAAGCTGTAAATACGATTAAGAAAATTAAAGTTATGTAAACCTTAATAAGCAATTATCTATGTAATAGTTACAAGTTGAAGGCACAATCTACACATTTAGTTCATTATTGCAGAGTAGACGCAATTATTCTGCTTTTCCTGAAGTAGTAGTAATAATAACACCTACTTTTCTGTTAGGGATTGTATAAAAAACAAATACATTTAATTCCTTATCCCCATTATCTCCAAGAACATTGGTTCTTGATGAACAACCCCACTGACAATAGTCACGACATCTGTTTTCTATGTTGAGGAGCTTGGCAGCCCTTTAGCATTCACGTCGCTCAAGCTAAACAAAACAACGTCCATGGTTTAAGAGGAGCCGAGGTTTGTCCCTGATAGCCTGTAGACGCCACGAAACAATAGACAAAGTGCTAAAACAGACCACATATCTCATGGCCCAACTTTAACAATCATTATCAGGAGGATGATATCATGGTTTTGATCCCTAGCTCAGTATTACTTTGTCTCATGTCTGACTGAAAACAATCCAGGTTTAAGTTAACCCGTGAGACTGTTTGTTGGCATAAAAAGGCAATTTCGACAATCTTTTTCAAAGGGCGTGAAATTCTTAACAGTAAGGGATGATTCATTCTAGAACCAAAACAAAATAATGCAAACCATCTCTGGAGGATATTAGTTGCAAATTTACCTGATGGAATCCAACTGAAGTCAATGGGTGCATTCCAGATATAGGATATCAAAATATCATGTTGACGTCGTATCCTAGTATGTTAAAACACTTGTCCAGGTATTATAAAGATCAGATTTCATCAGTGAACTGTGCAGAATCTGTATATCTGGAACGCACCCAAAGGGTCAACATAGCGTCACCGGGTGGCGAGTTTGTTGGCCTCAGAATTCTTCCTCCTCTGAGCTGAGGTAGTTCTGCTTCTTCCTCACATTCCAGTGTAAACATTGACTCAGGCTCTCAAACCAGTCGTTCACGGGGTCCCGGAAACAGATGGAGGGAACAGGGAAGCAGGAAGTAGTGATGGTAATGCTGGAGATGAGACAATAGGGAGATAAAGAGCAAAGACCGTCAAGTCGCAAGTCTTGAGTGGGAGGCATGCCAGGTATTCACAATCATCCAAAGAATTACTTGAAAATGACAGACTGACGCTGTTACTAGTAAATCAATGACATGGGCTGCAAGCATTTCAGCAACAAGGAATAATTCTCTCTGCCCACATAAAGGAAAACCTGTACTGAACAACATGTGACATGACCTTCTTGGCTTGAGTCCATGAAACGGGTCAATATAATTACATAACTGTGTGTATTCAGGCGACTTGCGGAAGTGTGTCAGGCCATCTTCCATGTTCATCAGCATTTGATGTTCGGTGGTGATTTAATTAAGGGGAGGTTGCAGTGATTGAGGGGTCAAAAGGTTGCCCACCTGTCTCCATGGCAGATCTCTTGTCTCTTCCTCCCGTCAAACGACACCCAGGCCGTATTTCTGGCGTCACGTGACAGCATGATCTGAGCGTGACAAACGGAGCAGAAGAACGACCAGTCAAAGACAACAAAAAGTCTTCAGCAGAAAATGCTCTGTTAAAGTGTGTGCGTATTACAAGCAATTCCCATCACCGGTGACAACTGAAGGGTACGCATTGTGCTAGCCGTGTGTCAGACTGATCATTTCTTACCGGTAATTGCCTGTGTTGTCTTACGCAAATGTGTTCTGGAGAGGAGTAGTAAATGCTAATGGATTGTGGAGAGGAGTGGTAAATAGATCATGTCTATGTTGAATGTGTGTGTATGAATTTGTGTGAATGTACAGTACCAGTCAAAAGTTTGGACACCTACTCATTCAAGGGTTTTTATTTTTACCATTTTCTACATTGTAGAATAATAGTGAAAACATCATAACTATCCTCGACGATGTCATCTACAAAATAGCTTCCAACACTCTACTCAGCAAACTGGATGCAGTCTATCACAGTGCCATCCTTTTTGTTACCAAATCACCTTATACCACCCACCACTGCGACCTGTATGCTCTAGTCGGCTGGCCCTTGCTACATATTCGTCGCCAGACCCACTGGCTCCAGGTCATCTATAAGTCTATGCTAGATAAAGCTCTGCCTCATCTCAGTTCACGATAACAACACCCACCCGTAGCACACGTTCCAGCAGGTATATCTCACTGATAATCCCCAAAGCCAACACCTCATGTGGCTGCCTTTCCTTCCAGTTCTCTGCTGCCAGTGACGAACGAATTGCAAAAAAAAAAAAAAAAAAAAAAAAAAAATCACTTAAGTTGGAGACTTATTTCCCTCACCAACTTTAAACATCAACTATCTGAGCAGCTAACCGATCACTGCAGCTGTACATAGTCCATCTGTAAATAGCCCACCCAATCTACCTTCCTCATCCCCATACTGTTTTTATTTGATTTACTTTTCTGCTCTTTTGCACACCATCATCTGCTCATTTATCACTCCAGTGTTAATCTGCTAAATTTTAACTATTCGCTCCTATGGCCTATTTATTGCCTACCTCCTCATGCCTTTTGCACACACTGTATATAGACTTTCTTTTTTCTACTGTGTCATTGATTTGTTTGTGTTATTGACTTGTTTATTGTTTACTCCATGTGTAACTCTGTTGTCTGTGTCACACTGCTTTGCTTTATCTTGGCCAGGTCGCAGTTGCAAATGAGAACTTGTTCTCAACTAGCCTACCTGGTTAAATAAAGGTGAAATAAAAAATAAAATAGAATATGGAATCATGTAGTAATCAAAAAAGTGTTCCATGAAAATATATTTTATATTTGATTCTTCAAAGTAGCCACCATTGCCTTGATGACAACGTCGCACACTTGGCATTCTCTCAACCAGCTTCATGAGCTAGTCACCTGGAATGCATTTCAATTAACGGGTGTGGCTTGTTAAAGTTCATTTGTGGAATTGCTTTCCTTCTGATTGGCTCAAATGCATTAAGTCGTGTTGTGACAAGGTAGGGGTTGTATACAGAAGATAGTATTTTACCAAATAGGGCTAAGTTCATATTATGGCAAGAACAGCTCAAATAAGCAAAGAAAAACAACAGTCCAATACTTTAAGACATGAAGGTCAGTCAATCCAGAAAATGTCAAGAACTTTAAAAGTTTATTCAAGTGCGGTCGCAAAAACCATCAAGCGCTATGATGAAAACAGCTCTCATGAGGACCTCCACAGGAAAGGAAGCCCCAGAGTTACCTCTGCAGAGGATAAGTTCATTGGAGTCATCAGCCTCAGAAATTGCAGGCCAAATAAATGCTTCAGAGTTCAAATAACAGACACATCTCAACATCCACTGCTCAGAAGAGACTGCATGAATCAGGCCTTCATGGTCGAATTGCTGCAAAGAAACCACTACTAAATGACACCAATAAGAAGGAGACTTGTTTCTTGGCCCAAGCACGAGCAACAGACATTAGACCGGTGGAAATCTGTCCTTTGGTCTGATGATTCCAAATTTGAGATTTTTGGTTCTAAACGTGGTGTCTTTGTGAGACGCAGAGTAGGTGAACGGATGATCTCTGCATGTGTGGTTAGCACTGTGAAGCATTGAGGTGGTGGTGTGATGATGCTTTGCTGGTGACAGTCGGATTTCTTTAAAATTCAAGGCACACTTATCCAGCACAGCTACCACAGCATTCTGTAGCGATACGCCATCCCGACTATCATTTATTTTCAACAGGACAATGACCCAACACACCTCCAGGCGGTGTAAGGTCTATTTGACCAAGAAGGAGAGTGATGAGTGCTGCATCAGATGACTTGGCCTCCAAAATCCCCCGACCTCAACCCAATTGAGATGGTTTGGGATGAGTTGGACCACAGAGTGAAGGAAAAGCAGCCAACAAATGCTCAGCATATGCGGGAACGCCAAGACTGTTGGAAAAGCATTCCAGGTGAAGCTGGTTGAGAGAATGACAAGCGTGTGCAAAGCTGTCATCAAGGCAAAGGGGGGCTACTTTGAAGAATGTTAAATATATTTTGATTTGTTTAACACTTTGTCACTACATGATTTCTTAAGTGTTATTTAATAGTTGATGTCTTCACAATTATTTTACAATAAAGAAAACAGTAAAAATACACTTTTGACTGGTTCTGTATGTGTGTGTGTTTACCTTGAGTTCCACCCCAGCAGGCACTACGATGGGTCTGAAGGACAATGAGTGGGGGCAGATGGGAGTGATCATGATGGCCGGCACGTTGGGGTGGATCATGGAGGCTCCGGCTGCCACCGCGTACGCCGTGCTGCCCGTGGGAGTGGACACTATCACACCTGAGACAACACACAGACACTACTTTGAGCACAACCCCAAAAACACTCAAGTGACACATGCCTACAAACACCAACAAGCTGAAAGCATTTCCAAAACTCAGTAAACCATTACCGAAGACAAGGGAAATACATCAGACCCTGAGAGGATTCCAGAGAGGGAATTACGAGGCAGTGGTGAAGGACAGATGGGAGAGTTTGGTCTATGCTCTACTAACAAGGCGAGCTGCAGTCCAACAGTCTGCAGCACAAATAGACCATCAGTACCACTGGTGCTTGTTTGCACTCTGGGCTTGTACACAGGCAGTAAGCAGTAGCAAACAGTATGACGACCAGTTACAGCATCTAAACTCTAAAACTTAAAATCAGAGCTGCATGAACAATAAAAGTGTATTATATTAGTGAAACATCTAAGTGGGAAATAAAAGTGAAGCAGCCAAAACAGATGGAGTGTAATCCTTTAAACCAGTAGCAGCAGGTTGAGGAGTTTACTACTCACCGTCTCCCTGTACCGTGGTGATGAGGTGTCCGTCTAGGAAGAGGTCCACGTTGGAAAGGTAGGACGACGGGCCTCTGTCCACCACCACCTCATTTAGCACCTGTTGGACCAAAACACCCAGAGCCATGTTAACCAGAGATACTGCACTAGCCAAGTTGTTAGTCACTTTGGGAACCCTTTTTGAACACAGCCATATGTTATGGCTTGTCAAAGTCCACTCAGTAGGAAGTATGATGACACAACTCAAACATCCCACGCAGCTCACGTACATTAACTCCATGGTGTGATAGGCCAAAATGGAAGCAAATAGCGTGGATTGTTAGAACCTTCAGAAAAACAGGGAAACCAATCCTTGTGAAGGATTACATCAAACATATAAGGAGGAATTGAAACAAGCCCTGAATGATTGCTGCCACCCTACACACCCCAGAAAAGGTGGTACATTTCAAACTTCCTGATGTTGTATCACCCCACTGGGATCTTTGGTCAGGCCTGTGGCAGTGGGAATATTACCAGAGGAAACACCTCATGTCCGCTACATGCACCTGATGACTGCATGTTTGTTCAACACGTCGCAACAATAGGTTAACACCCAGTGACCACACAGTAAAGACAATAAGCATGAGATGTGCCAAGTCATCATGATGCTAGCAACCTATTGTGGTACGAACCATAATACTAGGATGACATAACCAGCCAGGTGTATGGTGTAGAGCTCACCTGGTACTGCATGGATTTGCGGCAGCCCTCACTGTCACCGTTCGTCATAATGATGCCCTTCTTCACCACTCTCACCCGCAGGCGACTGCGCAGGATGATGGCGGTGTTACCTGCTCAGCAGAAACACACCCCAAAAGAGAAACACACACACGTTAAACCAAAAGGAGCACAAAGAGGTTAACCTAGCTGCTAGAAATGAGAGCATGGCTCCTGTTATTGAAATTAGATAAGGCAGAGGCTAAAGGAACACACAACGTACCCTCAATGATTTGGGTGACCTGAGACTGGTATGTGTCAAATTTGAAAGGTGTGAGGAAGCCCAGAGAACCCAGGTGGAAGGCCATAACAGGTGGAACGCTCTCCTGAAAACACAGGAGCATACGCACGCTATGGAATAAGCTAAATTGATACAAATCAATACACAACCAAGTTGCAGAATTATTTTTGTACAATTCACACAGAGCACACTCAAAAATGTATAAATCAATGTGTTTACTATACCACAAGATGTTAATATTGTAAATGTATACCTGGAAGAGTGACGATGCGTAAAGTAAGGTCCCATCTCCACCAAGACAAATGATGAAATCCACTCGATTGGAAATGTCATCGAGATCTGAACAGTGCATACAAACACATTAGGATCATGTCCATAAGAGAAAGCAATACTACTTAAAGTTAGAGTTCCATAGACAATCCTGACACTACATCACTAGCTAGAGTCACACAGATCAATCAATAAGGATTGTATTCACTAGGCACCAAATGGAAGAAAACAAACTAAAATAGGGAGGAACTAGGGAAAGGGCATACTTAGTCAGTTGGACAGCTGAATGCATTCAACCGAAATGTGTCTTCCGCATTTAACCCAACCCCTCTGAATCAGAGGTGCGGGGGGGCTGCCTTAAATCAACATCCAGATTTTTCCACCTTGCCAGCTCAGGGATTCGAACCAGCGACCTTTTGGTTACTGGCCCACTCTTAACCGCTAGGCTGCTTGCCGCCCCTAAACCTCTCCCATAAGATAATGCATAGTCGTTTTCTGATGTAAATAAAAGTGCTACGGTGTGCACTAATCAATACAACCCAGTCCTCTGATGGCTAGTGGTCTCCTCACCTTCTCTGAAGGTACAGAACTTCTGGATGACGGCCCCAAAGCTCTCATCGCCTGCAATGGCTGTGTCCGCCAGGACCTTGCTCTCCACATAAACAATCAAGTTTTTCTGCTAGAACAACGCACAAGTATAAACATATGCATTAGCAACATGCACATGTAATTACCCTTTAGAAGACGAACGGGATATTCGACAGGATATTCCGACTCTACAGTTTACAAGCAGCTTTCCTTTCTAATGGGGTAAAAAAAAAATGTGTACAAATTCTCAGTCACTGAAACCTCTTCATTGCAGACTTTAATGAAACGGAAGTAATATACCACACAGGCCGCTAAGGTGCAGGAAGCTCTAATATGAGACTAGATGGACTCAGCAAAAAAAAGGTGCAAATGTCCTACCTCTGTGAGAAAAACACACAGCTCTTTGAAAGGCTGCAGTAGACTGGCATCCTGGATCTTCTTGACGACAAGGACACTTTTGGGAGGCTTGTTCCACGTCAGCCTCTGACTGGCTGGGTCCTGAATGTGCCTGGATGGCGAGAACGACCAGATTTAAATCAATACCTTTTCAAAATATTTGACTGGACAATTTAATCACTCATCATTTGATCAAAGGTATTGCAGCAATAAAGAGAAACATTGAAATGTTGTTCCTTAATAGAGACATGCATGACTCATTACCCCAATCGGGCTTTCCAAAATGATACCATTTTGGTGGAGCACAATTTGTAAACATACAGCTAAGAGCAATAGTTGACAAGTCATTGCTCACCTTGACATCTTGAGGTACAGTATGTAAATAAATAGTTTACAAATTAGTAATTATATCATGGTTGCTCACTACTGTAACCTGTAAGCGTTGTGGCAGTGGAACATTTCTGGTTTGGGCACGGTGAGCTCTCAATAGCCATGTTTTGAGCTCTTGTTGGCTCAGTGTTACTTCATACGGTTTGTGTTTGCCCAGTTGGATAAGAGGCAAGGCTGCTTAACACCTATCCTATTATTGGCCAGGGCTTAGTTTAGCAACATCAGAGTTCAAAAGAGTCAAGACAGGGACCAGTACATTTACATACTCATCACAGGGACCTCGCGTTCCAACCAAGGTGCAGGAATAACACCCTGATTAAGGGTACAGATTGTAAATGCTTTGGTGTCATAATTCTAGGGCTGGAAATTGCCAGGGCCCTCACGATACAATATTATCACAATACTAAGGTGCTGATACAATATATATTGTTATACGATGGTCCAAACATATTGTGCACCATATGTCTGCTGCAGAGACAAGAGAGCCATGAAAACGAGTTTTGATCAGTCATGGAAATAAGTGCTGAAAACAAATTGGCTCCCTATTTAAAAAATAAAATGGAGAACAAGCTATGAAGGAAAAATACTGGAGTTTGAGCAGGTACAGACAACAAGCTAAAAAATAATTTTGCGATAGTCAAAATGATTCCCCATCACTACATAATAAGGAAGTATTTTTCTTGTCAACTTCCACTGCTGTATTTGTTTCATATTTCCAAAGTCATGTACATTTTTGAAGGTTTACAGATACTTAAATACTTTATCAATTGTTACGCGGTAGAACTTGCACTTGCCATTTTTTCAAAGTAAGGCTACTTGTAATTTATCATTACACTTGCCTGTGATTGGCTTTATCAGTCATTGTAGACTTTATGAGCTGGTTAGACATTACCTTAAGTGAAAACTCAAATGGCCAATTCAAACAAAAACCCAAACTAATCCACAAGTAGCCTAACTTAGGGAAAACCATAGTTAGGCCAAAGATGTTTTTATAACTAAGCCAAGATAGACCACAGCCTGTTGTTTCCAATGGGAACAAATTAGTCAGTGTGCAGAACAAACAAGGAGGTGGACGAGCTAGCGAGATCCTATTGGCCCGTTCTAGCATGCAACTGCATATTTCTGTTAGGGAATGACTACTCTGATGCGTGTGTGATACAACTCAACTCACCTTTCCACTCCAAAAGAACACCATTTTTTTTTTTTAAATTTGGCAAAGGGTAAAGTCTACAAAAAAAACTTAGTCCACTCTGCTCATAACAGATTCTAGCTTTGGGAACAGAAAACTGTATTAAGATAAAATGTTTAAGTTGATGAGAAAACATGCAGAAGGTTGGCCAAAATCCATCTCCTTCCATCTTCAACCACTGGGCTTCCTCTCACTACCATATTTGGTAGTGAGTGAAAACGCCAAGCGGATGCTTCACATTTACACAGCCAGTGAATTGTCATTTTTCTGTGGTAAGGCAGTCTGTTGACCTTGTGCAAGATCAAAAAGTGTTCTTTTGAGATAAATGTTTCACATAGAAAATGTGTTAAAACAAAACTTACTGCCAACAATAGAAGACAATGCAGGTTAAAAATTCAGTCAAACATTACTGGCACCACCATGTTCCTGTTGAGAAACGCTGTCAGCAGACAGAGAGGAACGAGAATATTCTTACCATTTCCACACTTTGTTGTCGCTGTTCTCCAGAGCTTGCTGTTGCACACACTGGTTGAATTTCATGTCTGCCTGCATGTGATGAGGCTTCTTCTAGCAGAGATGAGTGGAAGGCACTAACTGCCAGGTTTTGCCTTGCTACCTGCTCTTCAGTCTACCGATTCCACAATCTAAAGCAAAACAATTCATTCTGCTCTGTAGTCTTCCCATGAGCCGTCTTCAATCTCTCCCCCTCATCAAAACACCAGGAAAGCCAAACTAGTCACTAATTCTTCTTGAATTGCTGTCCACACAACAACATCTAAAAGTTAAATCTCTATTCTGCCAGTCATCCAAACCGCTCACTCATCTTAAGACAGACCTGAAAGATGACATCACCACAAGTAACGCCCACAACCACTACAGACCTGCCCCTTTAAGGGAAACTACCCGCTCATTGGCTAGCTGTGTTATGATATAGAACAATGTTCAAGTGGATTTTCCCCAGGTAGGCCAACCTAAAAGGTTTCCTAGGGCGTATGCAGTAAGAGCTAAATACTTTCAACTACCACATACTGCTATGTAAAAATAAAAATAAATCAATTTAAGCATTGTATTCAAATATACATTTTAGAAGAGTTAAAAATTGTAAACAAATATTTGGTTAAATAAAAGAAAAAAAGAGCCATCCTAAAACAAGTGCCTGTCAATGACTGCTCTTCGTCATACCAGATATATTAAGGGTGTGGATTCTCTCTATAGTCCATCACTACACAGTCCCCAGTGTCTCTGTCAGTCTCTCTTACACACACAAAGAAAAATGCCCTTCCTATTAGGGTTGGGTAGTTTAAATGGACACACCCACCCAGACAAGGAAATGGCTTACCAGGGAAAAGTTATAAAGGTGTTCTTGCTTATAGCATTGAGTCATGAACAGACTAATTCATCCTCGACCCACCAACGTCTTCTGAACTTCATGCCATTTTAAAAATGTAATTTCTCTGCCATTTTTTAAGTCATATCTCCCCCCAGTCCTGGACTTTTCCTAAATAAGTCTATTTAACACACTGACATTGTAAGAATTTCGATAACAAACAGAATGTGTTAAGCATTTTTAGGAGGACGTCAGTTGTCTGCCCAGCTGATAATGGCCCATCGAAACTAAACCTAAACAAATTTCACACATGTAATAACAGATGTTATCTATAGACAAGATTACCGTAATAAGTCTGAGGGGTGACAATCAATTGTCAAATAGTGAATGAAGAGACCACACACACACGTTCACCTCTCCAAGAGAAATCCCCTCTTCATTCCCAGTCATGGATAAAGAACCAATTAACACTAGAATAGCCAGGCCTAAACGAGTTCAATAGCCACACCCTTGGAGCATCTTATGATTCAATTTAAATATAGGCCTACACCATCATAAAGTAAGAAACATTATTATGCTAATAAAATGTATTTCAAAATAACAGAATAGCATATTGAGTTTAATCAACATGTAGAATCGCCGGGAAATGAATAGAAAATGCAGGCCGATGTTCTGTGGTCAGAGGAGAAAGAATGACCACACGCGCACGGTTGATGTTCATGTTTGTATGTCTTCCCTCTAAAGCACACTATCAACCTACACTGCTACTCAGTTATGTATTTATCAAGGAGTACTGGTAGGCAGTGGTGTAAAGTACTTAAGTAAAACTACTACTTAAGTAGTTTTTTGGGGGGTATCTGTACTTCATTTATATTTTTTACTACATTCCTAAAGAAAATATTGTACTTTTTACGCCATACATTTTCCACGACAACTCAAAGTACTAGTTACACCTTGAATGCTTAGCAAGACAAGAAACTGAAATTGATGTACTTATCAAGAGAACACATGGTCATCCCTACTGCCTATGGTCTGGCGGACAAACTAAACACAAATGCATCTTTTGTAAATAATGTCTGAGTGTTGGTGTGCCCCTGGCTATAAGTAAAAATAATAAAATGATGAAGTCTGGTTCGCTTAATATATGGAATTTGAAATGTATACTTTTACTTTTGATACTTAAGTAAATGTAAAACCAAATCCTTTTAGACTTTTACTCAAGTAATATTTTACTTGGTGACTGATCTTTTTAATAGAAAGTTACTCAAGTAAAATTATACTTTTACTCAAGTATGACAATTGAGTACTTTTCCCAACACTGCTGATAGGCAGGCTGTAACAGTTTTATAGGCTCTCTCTGCTACTTATAGCCAGCCCAGAGGCTTGCACCTGAGGATGCTGATCCAATCTAATTCTATTTGTCACATGCGACAAATACAACAGGTGTAGACTATCTTGAAACGCTTACTTACGAGCCTTCTCCCAACAATGCAGAGTTAAGAACATTTAGACAAATTTGCTACAAAATAAATAAATAGTAACAATAAAATAACAATAATGAGACGAAATACAAAGAGTACCGGTACCTAGTCAATGTGAAGTGGTATGAGGTAGTTGAGGTAATATGTAGATGTAGGTAGGGGTAAAAGTGACTAGGCAATCAGGATAGATAAACAGTGCAGCAGCATGGTACGTAAAGAGTGTGAAAGTGTATACATGTAAGTGTGTGGAGTCAATATGCATGTGTGTGTGAACGTACGTAGTCACAATTCATCCATTATTGCTGCTTAAAGCAGACAGTATAATAACCAGGTTACATGATGGCCCGAGTCAAGGGCCAAGGAAGGCTCTGGCCAATCTAAGGGGCAGCCAAACTGCTTTGGTAAGAGTCTTTCATGAGCTGTATGCAGACTATCCCATAATGTGTGATCTTGGCCTGTATCCACAAAGCACCTGAGAGTTGAAAACCAGTCGTAAGTGCTGAGAATAGAGATATTTTAATTATACTCTTATGGGTAAAAATAAAAACTAAGCCTGAAGTCTATTCGGCAGATATTGAGGAGCCCTCATGAGCTGTCCATTAAGAGTTACCAGCAGAATTCTTGATTATCGATAAGGCAGTAAGTGAGCGTTTCTCACACCATACAGGCAATTGATTTGGAATAATATCTGTATATTTCTGTATGATCAATCCATAAAAGGAAATATCTATGTGACCCCAAACTTTGTAACAGTAGTGTACATGCAACATAATATCCCGCACTTTTGACAATGATTTGAAGGCATATTTCACATGATATACCGTCAAGTCACACTTGTGTTTCGATTTAATTAAACTACAACATGTATCACTATTTCATGTTGCCCCTTTGGAACGCAAAATCACAAAATCTACAGCCGGCGATGATCCTCGCGATTGGTTATTCCCCATAATTTGCAACGATGTCAGAGCATAATAACATTTTCCACAATCTCAAATTGTCTTGTTCACCAGCTGAGAAACTTTAACGAATAGATTTTTACTCCGAGTGTCTTAAAGGCCCAGTCAAAAAAGTAGTCAAAAAAGTAAATTGTCCTGTTTTACAATACATGACCAAAAGTAAGTGGACACTTGCTCGTCGAACATCTCATTCCAAAATCACAAGCATTAATATGGAGTTGCACCCCCCTTTGCTGCTATAACAGCCTCCACTCTTCTGATAAGGCTTTCCCACTAGATGTTGGAATGGAGGCAAGTCCCCACAGCAGCCACAAGAGCATTAGTGAGGTCAGGGGCGATTCGGCCTGGCTTGCAGTCGACTTTCCAGTTCATCTCAAAGGTGTTCGATGGAGTTGAGGTCAGGGCTCTGTGCAGGTTAGTCAAGATCTTCTACACCGATCTTGACAAAATATTTTGCATGAACCTTGCATGGAACTTGGTAGTGAGTGTTGCAACCGAGGACAAACTATTTTTAGCACTGCTTCAGCACAGTAGTCCCATTCTTTGAGCCTGTGTGGCCTACCACGTTGCAGCAGAGATGTCTAGGTGCAACAACATTTCCAATTCACAATAACAGCACTTACAGTTGAACAGGGAAGCTCTAACAGGGCAGAAATTTGACGAACTGACTTGTTGGAAAGGTATAGGATGCCCCGTTGAAAGTCACTGAGCTCTTCAGTAAGGCCATTCTACTGTCAAAATGTTTGTCTATGGGGATTGTATGGCTGGGTGCTCAATTTTAGACATCGATCAGCAAAGGGTATGGCTGAAATAGCCGAATCCACTAATTTGAAAGGTTGTCCACATACTTCGGTATACAGTGCCTTCAGAAAAGTATTCCGACCCCTTGATTTTCCACATTGCTGAGGATTTGTTTTATTTAATTCATTTTAGAATAAGGCTGTAACGTAGCAATCTACACACAATACCCAATAATGACAAAGCAAAAACATGTTTAGAAATCTTTGCAAATGTAAAAAAAAAAAACTCTGACCCTGTGCTATGAGACTCGAAATTAAGCTCAAGTGCATCCTGTATCCATTGATCATACTTGAGATGTTATTACAACTTGATAGGAGTCCACTTGTGGCTAATTCAACTGATTGGGCATAA
The DNA here is from genome assembly GCF_036934945.1 of Oncorhynchus masou masou. Classification (NCBI taxonomy): domain Eukaryota; kingdom Metazoa; phylum Chordata; class Actinopteri; order Salmoniformes; family Salmonidae; genus Oncorhynchus; species Oncorhynchus masou. The sequence continues at coordinate 26,748,723 of NC_088244.1, forward strand.
TTTGGAAAGGCACACCTGTCTATATAAAGATCAGTTGACAGTGCATGTCAGAGCAAAAACCAAGCCATGAGGTCGAAGGAAATGTCCGTAGAGCGCCGAGACAGGATTGTGTCAAGGCATAGATCTGGGGAAGGGTATTCAAAACCTTTCCGCAGCATTGAAGGTCCCCAAGAACACAGTGGCTTCCATCATTCTTAAATGGAATACGTTTGGAACCACCAAGACTCTTCCTAGAGCTGGCCGACCGGCCAAACTGAGCAATAGGGGGAGAAAGTCCTTGGTCAGGGAGGTGACAAAGAACCCGATGGTCACACCAACACAGCTCCTCTGTGGAGATTGGAGAACCTTCCAGAATGACAGCCATCTCTGCAGCACTCCACCAATCAGGCCTTTATGGTAGTGGCTAGACTGAAGCCACCCCTCGTTAAAAAGGCACATGACAGCCAGCTTACAGTTTGCCAAAAGGCACCTAAAGACTGACCATGAGAAACCAGATTCTCTGGTCTGATGAAACCAAGATTTACCCCTTTGGCCTGAATGCCACACGTCACATCTGGGGGGAACCTGGCACCATCCTTACGGTGAAGCATGGTGGTGGCAGAATCATGCGGTCGGGATGTTTTTCAGCGGCAGGGACTGCTAGACTAGTCAGGATCGAGGCAAAGATGAATGGAACAAAGTACAGAGATCCTTGTTGAAAACCTACTACAGAGCTCTCAGGACCTCATACTGGGGCAAAGGTTCACCTTCTAACAAGACAACAACCCTAAGCACACAGCCAAGACAACGCAGGAGTGGCTTCGGGACAAGTCTCTGAATATCCTTGAGTGACCCAGCCAGGGGAGGGACTTGAACCCGATCGAACATCTTAGAGACCTGAAAATAGCTGAATAGCGACGCTCCCCATTAAACCTGATAGAGCTTGAGAAGATCTGCAGTGAAGAACGGGAGAAACTCCCCAAATACAGGAGTGCCAAGCTTGTGGTGTTATAACCAGGAAGAGTCTAGGGTGTAATCACTGCCAAAGGTTCTTCAACAAATTACTGAGTAAGGGGCCTGAATACCTATGTAAATGTAATTTCAGTTTACTATTTTGTATAAAATAGCAAATTTCAAAAAACATTTTTGCTTTGTCATTATGGGGTATTGTGTGTCGCTTGAGGGGAAAACATGTATTTCATCCATTTTAGAATAAGGCTGTAACCTAACAAAAATGTGGAAAAAGTCAAGGGGTCTGAATACTTCACAAAGGTACTGTGTGTGTGTATATACAAATAAAAGTTGAAGTCAGAAGTTTACATACACCTTAGCCAAATACATTTAAACTCAGTTTCGCAATTCCTCACATTTAATCCTAGTAAAAATGTCATGTCTCAAGTCAGTTAGGATCACAACTTTATTTTAAGAACGTGAAATGTCAGAATAATAGTAGATAAAATGATTTTTTTATTTCAGCTTTTATTTCTTTCATCACATTCCCAGTGGGTCAGAAGTTTACATACACTCAATTAGTATTTGGTAGCATTGCCTTGAAATTGTTTAGCTTGGGTCAAATGTTTAGGGTAGCCTTCCACAAGTTTCCACAATAAGTTGGGTGAAATTTGGCCCATTCCTCCTGACAGAGCTGGTGTAACTGAGTCAGGTTTGTAGGCCTCCTTGCTCACACACGCTTTTTCAGTTCTGCCCACAAATTTTCTATAGGATTGAGGTCAAGGCTTTGTGATGGCCAATCCAATACCTTGACTTTGTTGTCCTGAATACATTTTGCCATAACTTTGGAAGTATGCTTGGGGTCATTGTCCATTTGGAAGACCCATTTGCGACCAAGCTTTAACTTCCCCCTATTTCCTCTAAACAGAACGACAGTCATTATGGCCAAACAGTTCTATTTTTGCTTCATCAGACCATTGTGCAAAAAGTACTCTCTTTGTCCCCATGTGCAGTTTCAAACCGTAGTCTGGCTTTATGGCATTTTTTGAGCAGTGGCTTCTTCCTTGCTGAGCAGCCTTTCAGGTTGTCGATATATGACTTGTTTTACTGTGGATATAGATACTTCTGTACCCGTTTCCTCCAGCATCATCACAAGGTCCTTTGCTGTTGTTATGGGATTGATTTGCACTTTTCGCACCAGGAGACAGAACAAATGCCTCTACTTCCTGAGCGGTATGACGGCTGCGTGGTCCCATGGTGTTTTACTTGCGTACTATTGTTTGTACAGATGAACGTGGTACCTTCAAGCGTTTGGAAATTGCTCCCAAGGATGAACCAGACCTGTGAAGGTCTACCCAAAAAAATTCTGATGTCTTGGCTGATTTTTGAATTTCCAATGATGTCAAGCAAAGAGGCACTGAGTTTGAAGGTAGGCCTTGAAATACATCCACATCCTCCAATTAACTCAAATGATGTAAATTAGCCAATCAGAAGCTTCTAAAGTCATAACATAATTTGCTGGAATTTTCCAAGCTGTTTAAGGCTCAGTCAACTTAGTTTATGTGAACTTCTGACCCACTGGAATTGTGATACAGAGAATGATAAGTGAAATAATCTGTCTAAACAATTGTTGGAAAAATTACTTGTGTCATGCACAAAGTAGAAGTCCTAACCGACTTGCCAGAACTATATTTTGTTAACAAGAAATTTGCGGAGTGGTTGAAAAATGAGTTAATGACTCCAACCTAAGTGTATGTAAACATCCGACTTCAACTATACACATACAAACACACCAAAAATAAACAGTTAAAGATTTTACAGCGTTAAAGTTCTAATCGGAATGGCCGATTAATTAAGGCAGATTTAAAGTTCATAACAATTGGAAATTGGTAACTTTGGACGCCGATTTTGACAATGGTTTTTTTTTTACACCTTTATTTCATCTTTATTTAACTAGGTAAGTCAGTTAATTAAGAACACATTCTTATTTTCAATGACGGCCCGGGAACGGTTGGTTAACTGCCTTGTTCAGGGGCAGAACGACAGATTTTTACCTTGTCAACTCAGGGATTCAAAATTGCAACCTTACGGTTAACTAGTCCAACACGAACCACCTGCCTCACGCGAATGAAGTAAGAAGTCAAGGTAAGTTGCTAGCTAGCATTAAACTTAATCATAATCACTAGTTATAACTACACATGGTTGATGATATTACTAGTTTATATTGCGTGTTCTGCGTTGCATATAATCAATGCAGTGCGCATTCGCAAAAAAGGACCGTCGTTGCTCCAACATGTACCTAACCATAAACACCAATGCCTTTCTTAAAATCAATACACAGAAGTATATTTTTAAACCTGCATATTTAGCAAAAATAAATCCAGGTTAGCAGGCAATATTAACCAGGTGAAATTGTCACTTCTCTTGCGTTCATTGCACGCAGTCAGGGTCAGCGAACTAATTTGCCAGAATTTTACGTAATTATGACTTAACATTGAAGGTTGTGCAATGTCACAGGAATATTTCGATTGATGGATGCCACCCATTAGATAAAATACGGAACGGTTCCGTATTTCACAGAAAGAATAAACGTCTTGTTTTCGAGATGATCGTTTCCGGATTCGACCATATTAATGACCGAAGGCTCGCATTTCTGTGTGTTATAATTAAGTCTATGATTTGATAGAGCAGTCTGACTCAGCGATGGTAGGCACCAGCAGGCTCATAAGCATTCATTTAAACAGCACTTTTGTGCGTTTTGCTGCAGCTCTGCTGTTTATGACTTCAAGCCTATCAACTCCCGAGATTAGGCTCGTGTAACCGATGTGAAAGGGCTAGCTAGTTAGCGGGGTGCGCGCTAATAGCGTTTCAAATGTCACTCGCTCTGAGACTTGAGTAGTTGTTCCCCTTGTTCTGCATGGGTAACGCTACTTCGAGGGTGGCTGTTGTCGTTGTGTTCCTGGTTAGAGCGAGGAGAGGTACGGAAGCTATACTGTTACACTGGCAACACTAAAGCGCCTATAAGAACATCCAATAGTCAAAGGTATATGAAATACAAATGGTATAGCGAGAAATAGTCCTGTAATTCATATAATAACTACAACCTGAAACATCTTACCTGGGAATATTGAAGACTCATGTTAAAAGGAACCACCAGCTTTCATATATTCTCATGTTCTGAGCAAGGAACTGAAACATAAGCTTTCTTAGATGGCACATATTGCACTTTTACTTTCTTCTCCAACACTTTGTTTTTGCATTATTTAAACCAAATTGAACATGTTTCATGATTTATTTGTATTATATTAAGTTAAAATAAGTGTTAATTCAGTATTGTTGTAATTATTATTACATACACATACATACATACATACATACATACATACACATTTTAAAAATCGTCCGATTAAATTGGCATCGGCTTTTGTCCTTCAATAATCGGTATCGGCGTTGAAAAATCATAATCGGTCGACCTCTGGTATCAGGACCTCGTCACAGTATCTCTGTGGATTCAAATTGCCATCGATAAAATGCAATTGTGTCCGTAGCTTATGCCTGCCCATAACCCGACCGCCACCATGGGGCACTCTGTTCACAATGTTGACATGAGCAAACCATTGGCTCAGACGACACCATACACGTGGTCTGTGCTTGAGGCCTGTTGAAAATACTGCCAAATTCTTTAAAACATTGGTGGCAGCTAATGGTTGAGAAATTAACAATCAATCCGGCAACAATTCTGGTGGACAATCCAACAGTCAGTACGCCAACTGCACACTCCCTCAAAGCTTGAGACATCTGTGGCATTGTGTTGTGTGAAAAAAGTACATTTTAGTGGATATTTATTGTCCCCTGCGCAAGGTGAACCTGTGTAATGATCATGCTGTTTAATCAGCTTATTGATAAGCCACACCTGTCAGGTGGATGGAATCTCTTGGCAAAGGAGGAAAGCTCACTAACAGGGATGTAAAACAAATTTCTGCACAGAATTGTAGAGAAATAAGCTTTTCGTGCGTATGGAACATTTCTGGGATGTTTTATTTCAGATCATGAACCATGGGACCAACACTTTACATGTTGTGTTTATATTTTTTGTTCAGTGTATATTTCCACACTATGAGGTTGGAATAATACTGTGAAATTGTGAAAACAATGATAAATGCCCTTTGTAACTTCTTGGCGCTACCCATCCCGTTAGCGGGATCATTTTCGTCAGCAACCGCTGAATAGCATCGCGCAACAGTCAAATAATATTACTAAAAAAAAATTCGTATTCATGAAATCACAAGTGCAATATTGCAAAACACAGCTTAGCCTTTTGTTAATCCACCTGTCTCAGATTTTGAAATTATGCTTTACAGCGAAAGCAATCCAAGCGTGTGTAAATTTATCGATAGCATAGCATAATATCATGTACACTTAGCATCAGGAAGCTTGGTCACGAAAATCAGAAAAGCAATCAAATTAATCGTTTACCTTTGATGACCTTCGGATGTTTTCACAGAGAGGTTTCAAAATAAGAGGCACTTCCTGATTGGATTTTCCTCAGGCTTTCGCCTGCAATATCAGTTCTGTTACACTCACAGACAATATTTTTACAGTTTTGGAAACGTTAGTGCTTTCTATCTTATTCTGACAATTATATGCATATTCTAGTTTCAGGGGCTGAGAAATAGGCAGGTTCAAATGGTTAAGTTTTTTTTAGACAAAAAACGAAAATACTGCCCCCTACAGGCAAAAGGTAAAGAGCTGTTTGAATATACATCTGTCCCTTCTTTGGACACTGTTAACTAACCTCCAAACGAGCTTCAATGTCATACAACACTCCTTCCGTGGCCTTCAACTGCTCTTAAACACTAGTAAAACCAAATGCATGCTTCTCAACCGTTCGCTGCCGGCAACCGACCACCCGCACGACTAGCATCACTACCCTGGACGGTTCTGACCTAGAATATGTGGACAACCACAAATACCTAGGTGTTTGGCTAGACTGTAAACTCTCCTTCCAGACTCATATCAAACATCTCCAATCCAAAATTAAATCTGGAATCGGCTTTCTATTTCGCAACAAAGCCTCCTTCACTCACGCCGCCAAACTTACCCTAGTAAAACTGACTATCCTACCGATCCTCGACTTCGGCGAGGTTATCTACAAAATAGCTTCCAATACTCTACTCAGCAAACTGGATGCAGTCTATCACAGTGCCATCCGTTTTGTTACCAAAGCCCCTTATACCACCCACAACTGCGACCTGTATGCTCTAGTCAGCTGGCCCTCGCTACATATTTGTCCCCAGAACCACTGGCTCCAGGTCATCTATAAGCTTTTTCTAGGTAAAGCTCCGCCTCATCTCAGCTAACGATAACACCCACACGTAGCACGCGCTCCAGCAGGTATATCTCACTGGTTATCCCCAAAGCCAACATCTCCTTTTGCCACCTTTCCTTTCAGTTCTCTGCTGCCAGTGACTGGAACGAATTGCAACAATCGCTGAAGATGGAGACTTACATTTCCCTCACTAACTTTAAACATCAGCTATCTGAGTAGCTAACCAATCACTACAGCTGTACATAGTCCATCTGGAAATAGCCCACCCAATCTACCTACCACATCCCCATAGTTTTTATTTACTTTTCTGCTCTTTTTCACACCAGTATTTCTACTTGCACATCATCATCTGCTCATTTATCACGTGTTAATCTGCTAAAATGTAATTAGTTCGCTACTATGGCCTATTTATTGCCTACCTCCTCACGCCATTTCACACACTGTATACAACGAGAGCATACAGGTCGTGGTGGGTAATATATGGGGCTTTGGTGACAGAACGGACGGCACCGTGATAGCAAATTGGATGCAGTCTGAGTGGAGTGTTGGAGGCAATTTTGTAAACGACATCGCCGAAGTCAAGGATCGGTAGGGGATGGGTAGGATTGTCTGTTTTACAAGGGTATGTTTGGCAGCATGATTGAAGGAGGCTTTGATGCGAAATAGGAAGCCGATTCTAGATTTGTTTTTGGATTGGAGATGCGTAATGTGAGTCTGGAAGGAGAGTTTACAGTCTAACCAGACACCTAGGTATTTATAGTTATCCACATATTTTAAGTCAGAACCAGAGTAATGATGCTAGTCGGGCGGGCGTGTGCAGGCAGCGATCGTTTGAAGAGCATGCATTTCGTTTTACTAGCATTTAAGAGAAGTTGGAGGCCACGGAAGGAGTGTTGTATGGCATTGAAGCTCATTTGGAGGTTTGTTAATTAACCATGTCAAAAGAAGGGCCAGATTTATATAGAAGCGGGCTAATCACTTCACCGGCTCTGTTCTGTCATAGATCCATCTTCAGCAAGGGAAAGCTGCAGAGTATAACCTTATCCATGTTATGTCGGTTGACAAACAAAGCCTAGCTTGACCCCAATGGAATGGAGAAGACTTTACTTACTGGATGCAGGTGAACATTCCATGTCTGACTGGTTCAGTGTAATTACAAATGAAAAAGGTGTCCACTTGAGTCCAAATACCATTTAGCAGTCATTCCCGACAATGGGGAGATTCAAACTATTTTGGCCCTCAGTGAAAGTGATCCAAGTTTCTTACATCAGGCAATTTATATTGAGTTATGGTTTGGATTCAATTATGTTATACATCATAAATACATCATACATCAGGAACTTGCGCCAATCAATAGCAGCAGACAAAAGCATGGCATGGTTCTGACTTCCTTCTAAGGCGACGTTAACAAAATGAGTTTTTCTTCAATAACTATTTAGCTGGAAGAGATTTCATCCAGAATATATAAAATATTGTTAATGAAATATCAAGTCAGGGTGGAGTGTAGTCAATTTTAGATTTTTATGGCTAATAATTGATTTAACTACTACTCGAAAAAGCATGCACAAAACAATTACACAATACATTCTAATTAACTGTGTGGAAAATAAGTGACTCTTCCCCCCCAAAAGTTGGTAAGAATCACAAGCACCATGTGTAATTTAAAAACATCCGTTGTTAGGGACTTACATGACTGCGTGTGGATTCTGCAGCATACATGCTTTCGGTCCAAAAGTGGTCACAGGACTTGGTCCATGTAGAGACTGATTTCTCCTGAAACATTTGAATGACAAAGAGAAACCGGTGATTAATTTTTATACTGATAACAACCTAAATGAAAATAATTTCAGTAGTCTGGTCTTTCTCAATTCAAACCCTTCTGGTTCCTCCCCTGTGTTTAGGTGAAAATAGCTACTTTAAAAAAAGGTCAGAAAGTAATAGCTATACACTACCAGGCAAAAGTTTTAGAACACCTACTCATTCAAGGGTTTCTTTATTTTTGACATTGTAGAATAGTGAAGACATCAAAACTATGAAATTGCACATATGGAATCATTTAGTACCCAAAAAAGTCCTAAACAAAAAGAGATTCTTCAAAGTAGCCCCCCTTTGCCTTGACAGCTTTGCACAGTCGCGGCATTCTCTAAACCAGCATCACCTGGAATGCTTTTCAGTCTTGGAGTTTTTAAAATTTTATATATTGATTATCCGAAACATACAATATACTTGCAGTGAAGCCGCTCAACAACTACATCATACCAGTCATCCAACAGACTCCCATTCAGAGCAACACACAAGCATCCAGGTTCAATGCCCTGCTCAAGGGGCGCGTTGACAGATCTCCCACCAGGCCAATTTTTTTTAACCCTAACCCCCCAACATCCCCCCACAGTTCCCCAATAGCTGTCCCTCAACCATTCAAGACCCCCCCCCCCCCCCAAGAAGAAAAAATAAGAATATCCATTCCCCACCCCCAAGAACCCCCAAATGCACCAACAACCAAGAGAATGAAATACAGAGAAAAAAGACAGAAGACAACAGCAAACAATGCAAAGAAAATGTATATATAAAACATTTAAAACAAAGGACATCAAGGACAACTAAAATCATAATAGCAATGCCAACTGTATATGTTTGTGTGCATGTCTGGCACTATTACATGCAGTGTGTTCTAATATGCATTTATTTGAATGAGAGTGTGTGTATTTGCAGGTGTACAAACACCTGCACGGCATCAGCCTCAGGCAAACCGGCATTAGCTGTAAAAACACTGCCCCTCAATGTCATTCAAACATAATAAAAATGGTTTTATTTTGACGTAATTTTTTACTTTAAATCTTTGATCATTCCATCTCCCGCACTGCAACTCCACTCCCACTTGTCTCCAAATCCACATCCTAACCCACCTCTCTCTGCTGGCCACCTTAAGATTTATACGCAACACATACCTTTCAACTATGCTATGATGTTTAACGTATTATTCCAATCTAATCGAATCCACAGATTGCGAGTTGAAGATAAATACTTTTACTAAGAATATTAGTAATTGACTGACCCGATCTCTCCAGATCTCCTAACAGTACAATTTCTAGGGTCATTTTTTTAAACCTGAGACCAGAAACAGGCTACCTGAGGGCAATACCAAAATAAATGGTCTATTGATTCTGTATCCTCACAAAAAAATCTGCAGAGCTTCGATGATTTTATGCCCCAAATATTCTACATTTTGTTGGCGGCAAGAACTCTGTAATAATTTTAGCTGAAAAAGCACAGTCTTGAATCTTGCGTTGTTTTATATATCAACTCATACACCCTGTATCATGGACTACGTACATCAAATCTCTTCCCAACTATTTTGCAATCTGTATGGCACAGTGGTCAACCAGCACATTTGAGTTGAGCCATAATAAACTCGGCAAAAAAGGAATGTCTTCTCATTGTCAACTGCGTTTATTTTCAACAAACTTAACATGTGTAAATATTTGTATGAATATAACAAGATTCAACACCTGAGACACAAACTGAACAAGTTCCACAGACATGTGACTAACAGAAATGGAATAATGTGTCCCTGAACAAAGGGGAGGGGGGTCAAAATCAAGTCAGTCAGTATCTGGTGTGGCCACCAGCTGCATTAAGTACTGCAGTGCATCTCCTCCTCATGGACTGCACCTGATTTTCCATTTCTTGCTGTGAGATGTTACCCCACTCTTCTACCAAGGCACCTGCAAGTTCCCGGACATTTCTGGGGGGAATGGCCCTAGCCCTCACACTCCGATCGAACAGGTCCACAAGGTGCTCAGTGGGATTGAGATCCGGGGTCTTCGCCGGCCATGGCAGAACACTGACATTCCTGTCTTGCAGGAAATCACACACATGAGCAGTATTGTGGCATAGGGTTCAAGTAAAAAGTTTGAATAAGTGAAGCTTTTATATTTAAACATTCTTGAAGGAGTTCCCACATATGCTGAGCACTTCTTGGCTGCTTTTCCTTCACTCTGTGGTCCAACTCATCCCAGAACATCTCAATTGGGTTGAGGTCCGGTGATTGTGGAGGCCAGGTCATCTGATGCAGCACTCCATTACTCTCCTTCTTAGTCAAATAGTCCTTACACAGCCTGGAGGTGTGTTGGGTAATTGTCCTGTTGAAAATTAATTATAGTCCCATTAAGCGCAAACCAGACGGGATGCTGGTTATGTGTGATGCTGGTTATGCTGGTTGTGTGCCTTGAATTCTAAATAAATCACAGATAAATCAGTATCACCAGCAAAGCACCCCCACACCATAACACCTCCTCCATGCTTTACGGTGGGAAATACACACGAGATGATCATCCGTTCAGACACACACACACCTCTCACAAAGACATGGAGGTTGAAACCAGAAATCTCAGTGTTCTTTAGTAGTGCTTTCTTCGTAGCAATTCGACCATGAAGGCCTGATTCATGCAGTCTCCTCTGAACAGTTGATGTTGAGATGTGTCTTTTACTTGAACTCTGAAGCATTTATTTGGGCTGCAATTTCTGAGGTTGGTAACTTATCCTCTGCAGCAGAGTTAACTCTGAGTCTTCCTTTCCTATGGGGGTCCTCATGATATCCAGTTTCATCCAGTGTCATCAAAGTTCTTGAAATGTTTGGTAGAACAGACCATCTCTTAAAGTAATGATGGGCAGTCGTTTCTCTTTGCTTATTTGAGCTGTTCTTGCCACAATATGGACTTGGTCTTTTACCAAATAGGGCTCTCCCTGTATACCCCCCCCCCACGTTGTCACAACACAACTGACTGGATCAAACTGGATCAAACGCATTAAGGCATTCCACAAATTAACTTAAGGCACACCTATCAATTGAAATGCATTCCAGGTGACTACCCCATGAAGCTGGTTGGGAGAATTCCAAGAGTGAGCAAAGCTGTCATTTAGACAAAGGGTGGCTATTTTTTATTTCATCTTTATTTAACCAGGTAGGCAAGTTGAGAACAAGTTCTCATTTACAACTGCTACCTGGCCAAGATAAAGCAAAGCAGTTCGACACATATAACAGAATTATACATGGAGTAAAACAAACGTACAGTCAATAATACAGTAGAAAAATAAGTCTATAAACAATGTGAGCAAATGAGGTGAGATAAGGGAGGTAAACGCAATAAATAGGCCATGGTGGTGAAGTAAATACAATATAGCAATTCAGACATGAATGGTAGATTTGAGTGTGCAAAGTAGAAACACTGGGGTGCAAAGGAGCAAAATAAATAAATACAGTGGGGGAAGAGGTAGTTGTTTGTGCTATGTACAGGTGCAGTGTATATGAAGAAGCTCAAATATTTTGATTTGTTGAACACTTTTTTGGTTACTACATCATTCTGTGTGCTACTTCATAGTTCATGTTATCACTATTATTCTGCAATGTAGAAAAGAAAAACTCTTGAATAAGTAGGTGAGTATGTGTTAACTTTTGAACGGTAGTGTAAGTGTGTTGAGACACCGCAGGATACCCTTTCAAAATAATTTATGAAACCTCAAATCATGAGAAGGCATACTAAGCCCTGGGTTTGTTAGTTTGTTATGAAACAATAAAGTACCCATCCTGCATAGGCTCGGCCTACATTTTCAACATCCCCTCATTTACAATGAGAGGTTGCAAAATAATTGCCACTAATTATTATATTTTGACAATTCTACTGCAATTTTCAGGAGACATTGGAAGCTATTAACATGTCTTCAGATACAGGTACGATTCATTTCTAGGGCTGGTAATACAAATTATTTTGGAAGGAAGTCAAATTAAATAGTATATTATGCAACACCCTCATCACCCATCTGAAATTTCTAAGCTTAACCAATTGAGAAATACTATTCATCTCAAACACTGATTAAAATGTAATGTCCAACCTGAGCTTTGGAAATACTGCAACAGCAAATAATGAAATAGGAACATAATAAATTAGGCTGCAACCAAAGAAACATTCAGTTTCATACACAGTGACCTGTTGTTATCTTCTAAGTTCTCAAATACAGATAGAAAGCCAGCCTCAAGAGTGCAGCAGTGTAAAAATCCTGAACTAATTTTCTAAACTTCATTAAAATATCAGTACTTGTTTTAGAACTTAGATTGTATTAGGGGTGAAAGGCCATTTCCAATTGGGCTAAATGAGTTTACCTGCTCTGATGGCGCTGGATAAGAGGACTGCCTCTCCTCCCCTCTCAGAAGGCCCTCTGGTCAGTCAGGTCACGTGACTCAGGTTAGCAAATCCTATTAGCGAACTTTTAGAATCAGACTGCTATTTGTTACTACACTACAGGCTGCAGACAAACACAATGCGTTTGTGTGTGTGATGCTTAAGACAATAATAATTCATGGAGGGCTCAGCTGGTTGTTGCCATCACACACACTACCTCCACTTCCTGCATCATCTACCGTGGGGAAACACTTGATGTGTCGTTTCCTTGAAACCTCTGCTCTGGTTGTCTGAGGGACTGTACAGTATTTCACATTTGAGATGGTGGAATTTCAAACCACGGACATGTCGTAATGGGCTGCGTATATATACTCTCTTGTCAACCTCAAACCACACTGCAAAGGAGACGCTAGCACATTTAGGCCTACCAAAACGGAATAAATTAAGTGTGAAAGTGGCAATTATGGGTCTGTGTGTTATCTGAAAAGCATTGCTCACCAGGAAATCTCCCATGTTGATTCAACTGTCATACTCTACCATACGACAGATGCCTCATTCTCAGTCGCTAAAACACTAACACACAGTACCCGTTTGACAACACCAGATTAGAGGTCGGCCGATTAATTAGGGCAAATTTCAAGTTTTCATAACAATCGGAAATCTGCATTTTCAACTTGTCAGCTCGGGGGATCCAATCTTGCAACCTTACATTTAACTAGTCCACCGCAATAATGATCTGCCTCTCTCGTTGCACTCCACATGGAGACTGCCTGTTACGCGAATGCAGTAAGCCAAGGTAAGTAGCTAGCCATCATTAAACTTATCTTATAAAAAAAACAATCAATCATAATCACATGGTTGATGATATTACTAGATATTATCTAGTGTGTCCTGGGGGGGGGGGGGGGCTAAAAGTTTGTAACTGCCTGTATCTGCTATTTTGTGCATTCTTGAGCATTTTTTTTTTACCCTATTGGGATATGGTGCCTGGCCTAAAATGAAAAGTACAAAAATGTCAACAAAACAAAAAAATTAAATGCAACAATTTCACTGAGTTACAGTTTAGACAAGGAAATCAGTCAATTTAAAATTCATTAGGCCCTAATCTATGGATTTCACATGACTAGGCAGCGGTGCAGCCATAGGCCCACCCACTGGGGAGCCAGGCCTAGCCAATCCGAATGAGTTTTTCCCCCACAAAAGGGCTTTACAAAAGACAGAAACACTCCTTAGTTTTGTCAGCTGTCCGAGTGGCTGGTCTCAGATGATCCCGCAGGTGAAGCAGCCGGATGTGGAGGTCCTGGGGTGGCGGGTTCTGCGGTTGTGAGGCCGGTTGGACGTACTGTCAAATTCTTTAAAACAACGTTGGAGGCAGCTTATGGTAGAGAAAGTAACATTCTCTGGCAACAGCTCTGGTGGACCTTCCTGCTGTCAGAATGCCAATTACACGCTCCCTCAACTTGAGATATCTGTGGCATCGTGTTGTGTGACATAACTGCACATTTTAGAGTGGCCTTTTATTGTCCCCAGCACAAGGTGCACCTGTGTAATGAACATGCTGTTTAATCAGCTTCTTCACATGCCACACCTGTCAGGTGGATGGATTACCTTGGCAAAGGAAACATTTTCACTAACAGGGATATAAACAAATGTGAACAAAATTGGAGAGAAATAAACTTTTTGTGCGTATGGAACACTTCTGGGGTCATTAATTTCATCACTTTAAACACAGGACCAACAATTTACATGTTGCGTTTTAATTATTTAATATATATATATATATATAATCACATAGTGGCGCAGCCAATCCACAGGGTGGCACAGTTACATTCTCTGGGGAGAAACCTGGTACCTCCAGAAGTGTGCATATACAATTTACGCATACACATTGAAAATGAAAAAGGCAATGTGAATAACAAGAAAATAGGGTAGTGAGAAAACTAAGAGTGACTTTAAAGTTGATTGTTTCATCGTTTATTTAAGTATTCCACACGGTGAAGTGAAAACGGGGTGATAATACGGTACCTGTAGTCGCAGGCAGTGGCAGATGAGGTGCTCAGGCTGCGGGTCTTTCTGGTGCGGATAGCCAGGCCACGGGCGGGGGTCTCCCCACTATCGAAGTCAGAACAGCAGTAGGGGACAGCCTCCACTCCAACCTGCTCTCCAGTTTCCATCTCAGCTCACAGTCTGATAGGAAACACAGGCCACGAGGGGGCAAAAATTGAGGCGTCAGGTCTACACAGTCAACAAGGCAGGGTAACAGGTTGCCTTCAAAAGTCTCTCTCTTTTACGGTTTACATAGCCCAGAGTTTAACCTTATATGATATGAGTCTATAAGCTTCAGCTTTGGGCTACTGTTGACAAACGCCAAATGATACAGCAGCTAGCTTAGAACGCAAGGTCAGCGTACCTAGTACTCATGCAAGATAAACTTAAGTATGTTGTCTTTTTGGTAACGTTATAGCATGTATGTTCAACATTTAGCATACAAAGTATCTAGCTAGTCAGTGGCATATGACAAACTTCTTGAACTTCTGTCTGTCTGTCTGTCTGTCTGTCTGTCTGTCTGTCTGTCTGTCTGTCTGTCTGTCTGTATGTATGTATGGAGGCTCAAGAAATTGCATAGGAACACCGACTGTGCAAATTACATTACCCATGAAGTATTACTAGCTACATATCATATTGCGTTGATCTTTCTTTCAGCATTACGTTAGCTAGATAGCTAGCTAGTTACATATAAAGACAAGTGTGATTGCAAGCCAGTCAATAACTACCATGCTAGCTATCTGTTACAGCTAAGTTAGCTAGCTCACTTTTCCAAAATAGTCTAACCACTGCTGGTTAGTAACTTGGCTAGTATTTCTCGTCATGGAGCCTACTACGGCAAGGTTATTAAACCCCGCTCGAATGGCAATTCATCTTGGTGGTGGGCCATACAAGCCACCTGCTTTAGCTTTTGAGATGATTGATCACTGTCGACGGAGGAGCTGTTTTTTACATAGTGTATATTTATTTCTTCTGAAAACATTTGTTGGTTGGCAATGTCAATTCTTCCAAATTTTTCCTAAATGTAGGTACATTTTATGTTAGATAGCTGGACAGACAAACACTGCAGAGTACTACACTGTAAACCAATCACAACACCTGTACTATCCATGGTACTATTGTTGCTAATCACATCTGCCAATGACATGATCCATACCAAAGGCAGTAGACAGTTGGTGACAGCTCGAGAGATCTCCGTCCGACAAACTGCTCTATCAGGTAAAATATTTTATTTAGTTGTAATTACAGAATCATTATAACATCAATGCAAGCTGTAAAATGACTCCAAACAACCTTAGTAAAGTAGCTATCTTGCTAGTTAGCTTGCTAATTACAACAAGTAGATATGTTGCTAGCTAGCAGGAGAAGATAGCTTTACCACTAGCTAGCATGTCATTCCGGGACCAGGAGCATTTTAGCTATCAGTTTGTTCCAAGTAATAATTTAAGACAACAAAAATCTATAGGACAAGTATTGTAAAGCTAATAGTCATCAAGGCAGGACCCACTAATTAAATACATGATATACAACATCTTGTTATGTCCCGTGTATATATATTTACATCTTTCTTCACATATCTTTTAGATATTTTATTTTCCAAAAACTCAACTTCAAAACACTCTCCTGCAACCCACCTCACCAATTAAAAAAAAAAAGTATTATTTACCTCAAATCTGAAATCTACAACAGAAGCCAGCCAGCTTACTGGCTAATGTTAGTATTCAGCTAACCACGGTTGATGGTCATCAGCTATCCTTTAGCTCGAAAAGCGATCGGCAGTTTTATACAACATGACTCAGACCAGAACATACCGGACCTATTTTTCTCTCTATATCCCCGGATTTCAACCGCAAGCTCTGGACATTTACACCTGGATCTCGAAGCTAGCTTGCTGCTATCCGTGTGACTATTGGCTTACGTCAATAGTCTATTGGCTTACGATCCCGGAGCAAGCTGAAGAGTTCCATCAGCCACTCCTGAGCTACAATCACCTATCCGGACCCGTTTTACTGTAGATGCGGAGCCACATTGGGCCTTCACGACTGGAATACCGATGTTATCTGACCGAGGGAGTTATCCAACTGTCCCCTCTGTCGCGACGTTACCTGAACACCCATCTGCAGCCCGCTAATCGTCACTATATCTATTTTGCCAATTGGATTGATCCCCTCTACCACACGGAACCCCACTAATCTACCGACGGAAACGCACGAGGTGGCTAAAAACAAACCTCCATCCTATGCTAGCTTGCTACCGATGGCCCGGCTAGCTTTCTGAATCTCCGTTACCCCAACCAACCTCACTACTCACTGGACCCTTATGATCACTCGACTAAGCATGCCTCTCCTTAATGACAATATGCCTTGTCCATTGCTTTTCTGGTTAGTGTTTATTGGCTTATTTCACTGTTGAGCCTCTAGCCCTGCTCATTATACCTTATCCAACCTCTCAGTTCCACCATCCACACATGCGATGACATCACCTGGTTTCAATGATGTTTCCAGAGACAATATCTCTCTCATCATCACTCAATACCTAGGTTTACTTCCACTGTATTCACATCCTACCATACCTCTGTCTGTACATTATATCTTGAAGCTATTTTATAGCCCCCAGAAACCTCCTTTGACTCTTTGTTCCAGATGTTCTTGACGACCAATTCTCATTGCTTTTTGCCGTACCCTTATCCTACTCCTCCTCTGGTGATGTAGAGGTGAATCCAGGCCCTGCAGTGCCGAGCTCCACTCCTATTCCTCAGGCACTCTCTTTTGATGACTTCTGTAACCGTAATAGCCTTGGTTTCATGCATGTTAACATTAGAAGCCTCCTCCCCAAGTTTGCTTTATTCACTGCTTTAGCACACTCTGCCAACCCGGATGTCCTAGCCGTGTCTGAATCCTGGTTTAGAAAGACCACCAAAAACAAAATCTCCATCCCAAACTACAACATTTTCAGACAAGATAGAACGGCCAAAGGGGGCGGTGTTGCAATCTACTGCAGAGGTAGCCTGCAGAGTTCTGTCCTACTATCCAGGTCTGTACCCAAACAATTTGAACTTCTACTTTTAAAAATCTCCCTCTCTAAAAAACAAGTCTCTCACCGTTGCCACCTGCAATAGACCACCCTCTGCCCCCAGCTGTGCTCTGGACACCATATGTGAACTGATTGCCCCCTATCTATCTTCAGAGCTCGTGCTGCTAGGCGACTTAAACTGGAACATGCTTAACACCCCAGCCATCCTACAATCTAAACTTGATTCTGGTTTAGAAATCAAACTCTGGTCATTTAATTGCAGAGCACATTGTACAACTGTTTTTAGAGAAGTTCGCATTGCAAGGTACGCTTATGTTATGCCATATGTATTGGCTAATATACATATGCAGCTGTCGTTTCTAAACATTCTAGCATACATGCCATCTTTCTATCTACATTATTTTGTTTGGACTAATATGAAAATTATGATTGAATGTTTAAGCCTGCAACTAGTTAATTGAAATTAAACAATCATGCCAAAACATGATTCAAAATTGAATTCACTGAGAAATAGCTCATGAAACATAGGATGCTGCATATTTCAAGTGCACTCAAAGTAATATTTATCTTACGTCATTCAGTCTTTGCGAGCTAAAGTTAGTTAGTCCCTCTGACTTAACACAGACGGCAGACATTCGGATCACTATTTCATGTGAGGCTGTATTTACATTTTAGTTAGGTAGAAGCAGATCATTGGCTGCGTTCATCATGAGAGGTACGTACAGGAGTACTGATTGGTTCCAAGTTTACACGTTTTTGCCTGAGCAGACAGTGTTGAAACAGTTACTTTTTCTGAAAAAATGTGCAAGAATTTAAGGTGCCAACAAATTCAACAGTAACCATAAGAATATTTCATTGTCGATGACAAAACAATATTCTCCTTCCTCGACGTAGGTCGAGCAACCAATGTTTTCGGCGTCGGCTTTAAACCTACTGTATTTACCTAAACGTTAGTTAAATTAACAGCAACACAACAAGTACCTAGCTAAGCATGCTACCTAACTAGTTATCAAGATAACTATCTAGTGAGCTATCTGATAGCAAATGTCAGGCTAAAAATGTAGCTAACTAACCAGCTTCAACAGAGAAACCCGGACTAGCTGTCCAAGCTAACTTTTAAGCGCCAGCTAGCGTGTCTGATGGCTAGCAAGCAAAATAGCCTAGCTAGCTACTTTACATCAACGCCTTCAAGGTAGCTCACCGTTTGAGGTAACACGTCGTTATGATTTGCCACGAAAATTGGGGCCGCACTACCGGAAAGGCTCTCCTAACCTGCTACGAAAATCACTTCGTATCGAAGTGGCGTGAAAAACGTTGGATCAAAGCTTCTCCATTACTGTTCCCTCGAACTGCTTCTTCACTTATACGGTCTATGACTTGCCTGGCAAAAATACGGTCTTCGGCGTTCAATAGTAGCTGTATTCCTGCAGCAGCCTGTGACTTCTTCTTCGGGATAGTGTTGGATGATAGCATCAAATTTAAGTTGCTTACACCGCCACCTACTGTACTGGAGTGTGAGGCCATTCACGGCCGACTTATATTTAACCTGGCAACCAAAGAACAAATTCTTATTTACAATGAAGGCCTAGGAACAGTGTTCAGGGGCAGAACGACAGATTTTTAACTTGTCAGCTCGGGGATTCGATCTAGCAACCTTTCGGGTACTGGCCCAATGCTCGAACCACAAGGCTACCTGCTGTTAAGACCTTACATCAAACCTCAACATGAGACAATATCTTCTCCATTTACCCACGCTCTCCACCGGATCAAACGGCGAACGTCACAGACACCGGAAATCTTCCCTTTCAGCTGATCTTCCTTAACATTTAATGCCACCCCAGTTATCACTCCTTTCAATGGTGCCCTGCTCTGGAGAGCAAAGCACGTCACATTTATTGTCCCAAATCGTGTGATCCGGAGTGGCCACTCCCTCTGGACTGAAAAAACAATAAATCGTCCCAAACCTCTTCTCCACCCAACCTACCACCACTTATGGATCAGCCAAAATGCAAGAGTCCATTCTCTCCACAAATCTTACTCCCACTGGGCCAGAATCATCCTTTACATCCTCGGACCGAGGCCTGAACTCAGCGGTCCTCACTGCAGGAACTTCATCCACACTCTTGTCAGGTTCCATAGCTGAGCTACTGGATCACGTATCCCTCTTTTTGCACTAGACACCAACCTTCCTCGCCATATTGCTTCCCTCTACACTCAACTTCTTCTCAACAATCATCACTGCATCTGCCAACACATCTAATTCATCCTCACTCTCATCACTCAATTTCCTCAAGTTCTTCCAAGAGTTCTGTGAAATCCATCATTCCAAATTCCCTCATAACCATTTCCACTGTCCTCCTTTTTTCTTGTCCAGCATCTTCTCCTTCACCAGATCTTTCAGAAGGCCTGTGTAATCCCACACTCCATGTTTACTCATAATATGCTCCACTTTCTTTCCTTATTTCCTTTTCCGCCACCTTCTCCAATCACCCCTGTTCTCCAAACATTTCTCCCTGTGCAGCCTCTCCAACGCCGTCTTTACAACAGCTGTCTGTTCTCCCAACCTGTGACGAAAATTACCCTGTCAATAACAACAATCCTTTCGCCATCTACTGGCCGTAGTTGTTCTTCTCTGGGATTGGATTGGCAGATCGCATCCAACTTTTAAGGTGCATACACCGCCACCTAGTGTACTGGAGTGTGAGGCCAGTCACGGCCAACCAACATTAAAATATCTTCATTCGTCCTGTTCCTCTAAGTGAAAGAGTCTAAGACACCACTTCCATTCCCCCACTACACCACCCAAACCAGCCTCTATAACCCTTTCTACATTATACAGTTCACAAAATATCAACACATACTCCACTGTTTCCTCCACCAAACACTCATCACACAGACATGTTTCATGTCTCCTTATCATTCACAACGTGCCATTCAAACCTGTGTGCCCAACCCATAGTCTACTCCACACAACTTCCTCTCTCCTACATCCCATACTCCTTATCTCTTCCTTTACTGACCTGTGCACCTGATAAAATTGCCTCCCCTCACAACTAACTTCCTAGTCCGTTTGTCAAAGATCGAGCGCTTCTGCCTAGATCAAGGACTTGACTTCCATGCGGCCCAGCGGGACCTGAATATCTACCCTCTCTCTCCTCACAGCACTCTTATCCACCACATCAGCCTTCTCATTACCTCCACACCCACATGGGCGGGAACCCAGCAAAAGCTTCCCACCACTACCATCCTCTCCAATCACATTAACAGCACCATCATCTCCACAAACAAGTCTCCTCTATCCGACCTGCCCGTCTTCACACTACTCAACACTGCAGCCGAATCAGAGAACATCACCACTGAGTGGTTTCACCTCCTCCACCCATCTCAGACCTATAATCACAACCAACAACTCAGCCGCATACACTGTCATATAATCTAACATTGAAATCTGGGATAGCATACACAGACGTTTTGGCTTTACAGCCTTCTTCAGTGTAGGTACAATTTTATTTTAATTCAAAACAGTATTTGTAGAGAACAGATGACCAGCAGGTGCTTTTAATCCCTGTTGCCACTCATCTGCCAATCAGGGATGTGGCTTTTCTGGTCAACCTGTAGACAAATTAGTAACAAAGAAATAAATAATTATAGGGTATGGGAGCGGGCACCAAGGGCAACTCACAAATCAACCGTCCCAGTTGTTCGCTCACCCAAATACAGTGCCTTGCGAAAGTATTCGGCCCCCTTGAACTTTGCGACCTTTTGCCACATTTCAGGCTTCAAACATAAAGATATAAAACTGTATTTTTTTGTGAAGAATCAACAACAAGTGGGACACAATCATGAAGTGGAACGACATTTATTGGATATTTCAAACTTTTTTAACAAATCAAAAACTGAAAAATTGGGCGTGCAAAATTATTCAGCCCCCTTAAGTTAATACTTCGTAGCGCCACCTTTTGCTGCGATTACAGCTGTAAGTCGCTTGGGGTATGTCTCTATCAGTTTTGCACATCGAGAGACTGAAATTTTTTCCCATTCCTCCTTGCAAAACAGCTCGAGCTCAGTGAGGTTGGATGGAGAGCATTTGTGAACAGCAGTTTTCAGTTCTTTCCACAGATTCTCAATTGGATTCAGGTCTGGACTTTGACTTGGCCATTCTAACACCTGGATATGTTTATTTTTGAACCATTCCATTGTAGATTTTGCTTTATGTTTTGGATCATTGTCTTGTTGGAAGACAAATCTCCGTCCCAGTCTCAGGTCTTTTGCAGACTCCATCAGGTTTTCTTCCAGAATGGTCCGGTATTTGGCTCCATCCATCTTCCCATCAATTTTAACCATCTTCCCTGTCCCTGCTGAAGAAAAGCAGGCCCAAACCATGATGCTGCCACCACCATGTTTGACAGTGGGGATGGTGTGGTCAGGGTGATGAGCTGTGTTGCTTTTACTCCAAACATAACGTTTTGCATTGTTGCCAAAAAGTTCAATTTTGGTTTCATCTGACCAGAGCACCTTCTTCCACATGTTTGGTGTGTCTCCCATGTGGCTTGTGGCAAACTTTAAACAACACTTTTTATGGATATCTTTAAGAAATCGCTTTCTTCTTGCCACTCTTCCATAAACGCCAGATTTGTGCAATATACAACTGATTGCTGTCCTATGGACAGAGTCTCCCACCTCAGCTGTAGATCTCTGCAGTTCATCCAGAGTGATCATGGGCCTCTTGGCTGCATCTCTGATCAGTCTTCTCCTTGTATGAGCTGAAAGTTTAGAGGGACGGCCAGGTCTTGGTAGATTTGCAGTGGTCTGATACTCCTTCCATTTCAATATTATCGCTTGCACAGTGCTCCTTGGGATGTTTAAAGCTTGGGAAATCTTTTTGTATCCAAATCCGGCTTTAAACTTCTTCACAACAGTATCTCGGACCTGCCTGTTGTGTTCCTTGTTCTTCATGATGCTCTCTGCGCTTTTAACGGACCTCTGAGTCTATCACAGTGCAGGTGCATTTATACGGAGACTTGATTACACACAGGTGGATTGTATTTATCATCATTAGTCATTTAGGTCAACATTGGATCATTCAGAGATCCTCACTGAACTTCTGGAGAGAGTTTGCTGCACTGAAAGTAAAGGGGCTGAATAATTTTGCACGCCCAATTTTTCAGTTTTTGATTTGTGAAAAAAGTTTGAAATATCCAATAAATGTCGTTCCACTTCATGATTGTGTCCCACTTGTTGTTGATTCTTCACAAAAAATACAGTTTTATATCTTTATGTTTGAAGCCTGAAATGTGGCAAAAGGTCGCAAAGTTCAAGGGGGCCGAATACTTTCGCAAGGCACTGTATATAATACCAATTCATGAGGTAGCCTTCCACATGTTAGGCACAACCGTTCGTAGATATGTGGGGCCAACTCATAAACGATATGCAAAATCTGATATTGTATAACAGTCTAAATTTGGCTTATTGGAACGTGAAATATTATCATTCATTTTAAACCATGTGGAGATACAGAATTACATTTGTATATCCACTTCTCTTTGGAGTAATTTGTTGTCATAGTCAACCCTACGTGATGGATGAACCTTTTCAATTCTGATGCAACGCAATTCATTAATAGAAAGATTTTGTTCTATAAAGTGTCTCGCAACTTGCGAGGTGGATTTATGTTCTCCAAGGTGTACTTTCTAGGCACGGGATGTTTTTCCAATATAAATATTATTACAAGAACACTAACATATAAATAACTAATTTCATAGTGAAATTCACACGACTTTATCTCGTAGGTCCTAGAAGTCTTGAGTGCATACCAAGTTAGAACATTTCGGCGGCAGGGTAGCCTAGTGGTTAGAGCATTGGACTAGTAACCGGAAGGTTGCAAGTTCAAACCCCCCAGCTGACAATGTACAAATCTGTCGTTCTGCCCCTGAACAGACAGGCCATCATTGAAAATAAGAATTTGTTCTTAACTGACTTGCCTAGTTAAATAAAGGTAAAAATAAAACATTTCCTTATGGTGCTACAAAAAGGTCCAAGATCTACAGGGGAAGCATCCTTTTCTGAATGCCTCTTTTCTCTCTCTGACCACATTGGATTTAACCAATATATTTGATAGATTTCTAGATACTTTATAGGTGAGTAAAGGTGGATTCTGAAAGGCAGAATTTAAAGAGGAGTCTGTTGATAATATGTGCCAATGTTTATTGATAATAGATAATGCCATGACGGCGATCATTGAAAGTAAGTATACAGTTTATAGAGAAAAGTGTATGTTTTTGTTGGGATTTATTAAGTAACTGGCTTCTGTTCAAGCTTAAGTTGTTTTTGAGCTTTATCAAGCCAGGTATCAGGTATCCTCTCAAGCCAAAACGCTCAAGGAGAGAATTTGATTGTCTATCATATTCTTCCTCTGTGTCACAAATGCGACGCAGTCTATGAAGTTGGTTTACTAGTACACCTATTTTTAGGGGAGAGAGTGATAACTATCAGCTGTTAATATAGTATTTTTTATCTGTAGGTTTTCTGTAAACTCTAGTACTTAGATATTGTCCCTTCTTTGTAACAAATCTAAGAAATGTATAGTAATTTTCCATAGTTAAGGAAACTGATTGTACTCTAGAGTTAATGTAATTAAGAAATTCATTTAATTTAGGAACCTGTCCAGATCATAAAGCAATCGTCTATATAGTGGGTCCAATATTCAACATGATCTTTAACATCGAATAATGAAGTAAGCGTTATGTGACATCTTTTTGAGTGTGAACCCATTACACCTTTTTGTTTGTGTATATACTTCCCTGCCCCCACCTTATCACTGCATGGATCCCTTGAACCGTCTGTATATAAAAACAAATAAAACCGATTATCTATGCACAGTACCACTCGAAAGTTTGGACACACCTCATTCAAGGGTTTTCTTTATTTGATTATTTTCTACATTGTAGAATAATAGTGAAGACATCAAAACTATGAAATAAATACATGGAATCATGTAGTAACCAAACAAGCATTAAACAAATCTAAATATATTTTAAATGTTTCAAAGTAGCCACACTTTACCTTGATGACAGCTTTGCACACTCTTGCCATTCTCTCAACCAGCTTCATGAGCTAATCACCTGGAATGCATTTCAATTAACAGGTGCCTTGTTAAAAGTTCATTTGTAAAATCTCTATACTTCTTAATGCGTTTGAGCCAATCAGTTGTGTTGTGACAAGGTAGGGGTGGTATAGAGAAGATAGCCTTATTTGGCAAAAGACCAAGTCCATTTATGGCAAGAACAGCTCAAATAAGCAGAGAAAGAACAGTCCATCATTACTTTAAGACATGAAGGTCAGCCATACGGAACATTTCAAGAACTTTGAAAGTTTCTTCAAGTGCAGTCGCAAAAACCATCAAGCACCAAAATGAAACTGGATCTCATGAGGACCACCACAGGAAAGGAAGACCCAGAGTTACCTCTGCTGCAGAGAATAAGTTCATTAGAGTTACGAGCCTCAGAAATTGCAGTCCAAATAAATGCTTCACAGAGTTCAAGTAACAAACACATCTCAACATCAACTGTTCAGGGGAGACTGCGTGAATCAGGACATCATGGTCGAATTGCTGCAAAGAAGCCACTACTAAAGGACACCAATAAGAATAAACTTGCTTGGGCCAAGAAACATGAGCAGTGAATACTAGACCGGTGGAAATCTGTCCTTTGGTCTGATGTGTACAAATTTGAGATTTTTGGTTCCAACCACCATGTCTTTGTGAGACGCAGAGTAAGTGAACGGATGATCTCCACATGTGTGGTTCCCACTGTGAAGCACGGAAGAGGTGGTGTGATGGTGCTTTGCTGGTGACATTGTCAGTGATTTATTTAGAATTCAAGAAACACTTAACGAGCATGGCTACCACAGCATTCTGCAGCGATACGCCATCCCATCTGTTTTGCGCATAGTGAGACTAGAATTAGTTTTTCAATAGGACAATGACCCAACACACCTCTCGGCTGTGTAAGGGCTATTTGACCAAGAAGGAAAGTGATGGAGTGCTACATCAGATTACGTGGCCTCCACAATCACCCGATCTCAACCCAATAGATATGGTTTGGGATGAGTTGGACCGCAGAGGGAAGGAAAAGCAGCCAACAAGTGCTCAGCATATGTGGGAACTCCTTCAAAACTGTTGGAAAAGCATTCCAGGTGAAGCTGTTTGAGAGAATGCCGAAAGTGTGCAAAGCTGTCAAGGCGAAGGTTGACTACTTTGAAGAATCTAATCTAATTCACATGAATGGCATTCGGGATAGGCACTGCAAAGCCAGCCCGATTGCCGATAGTTCAAATCCTTATTTCAGCATACCCGGAATCTACAAAGACAGAGGAACAGATACAAACAAACAGCTCGCTCATCCATAACATAGATAAGTACAATAAACGACACTTAAATTAAAAATTAAAGCTGGTCTGAGTATTCCTTATACTATTCCAAAGTGTTACTGAAGGGAGGTAAGAATAATGTGTGTAATGTATGAACTAAGATAGCTAAGTTAACTTGTGTGTCGATCCACATTGCTAATGTAGCTGAAACCGGAGCAAGGACGGGGAGATGAGTGTGTGTGGCTGTGTTAGCTTACCAAATGCTGCTCGCGGCTAGTGACGGACTTCTCCGTCACATTACCTTCCTCCACTCCAGAAGTGGCCAAGTTCGGAAGCCGGGATAGATAGTCCACCTTGACATTGTATTTTCCTCCCTTGTGATGGACACAGCACTGGAAGGGCCAGAGCTCCAGATACCACCTGGTCACGTGAGAATTCCCGTCCTTCATGGTCTGGATCCAGGTCAGGGCTCTGTGGTCCATGTGCAGGTAAACTGTTTTCCCAAGAAGGTAGTACCGGAGGCTATCTGGTGCGCACTTTATAGCCAGGCACTCCTTCTTGATTTTTGAATACCTGGTTTGCACACTGACACTTCAGGAGGTTAAGCGTGAGGCCCGCATCATGGATTTTCTCCAGGAGTCTGCTAAGATGCTGTATGTGCCCCTCCCAGGAATGGCTGTAGATCACCATGTTGTCCAAGTGGCCAGCACAGCAATCGTCACAGTCCTGGAGGACCTTGTCCATCAGTCTCTGGAAAGTCGCAGGGGCCCCATGAAGGCCAAACGACATAACCTTAAACTGGAACAGGCCCATTGGCATCCGGAAGGCAGTGTACGTCCAGGGGCATCTGCCAGTACCCTTTGCAGAGTTCCAAATGTGGTGATGTAATGAGCTCTACCTATTCTCTCCAGTAAGTTGTCAATGCGGGGCATGGGGTAGGCATCAAACTGGGAGATGGAATTCACCTTCCTGAAGTCCAAGCAGACGCGCAAAGAGCCATCCTTCTTTGGGACAATGACAACGGGGCTGCTCCATTCACTTGACGATGGCTCGACAACATCCATTTCTATCATGGTGTGAACCTCTTTCTTGAGGCTCTACTCGTCCCTTCCATGCCTCTGGGACCCCGTCCGACACGTCCTCTTCTTCTACTCTGTGGACCAGGAAGTACATCCCCTTGGACAGATCCTCTCTCTCCTCCCAGGCCTTGAAGAGGTTCACATGGTAGGTTTGCTTCTCCTTACCCTTGTCCGGGTGCAGCACCTCGTCGGTCACCGGGCCCATCTTCCTCCCGATTAGGTTCGGCCCTTGCCACTGCGTGAGGAGCTTGCTGGTAGATGAGGGAATAAGATGATGAGTGAGCTCAAAGTCATGAGGGATCAGGCTACTTCCGCTGCTGCTAAGCAGAGCAGACCATCATCAGTAGTCAAGACTCCAGGCCACCCTCAAAGAGTGGCTACACCTTTGCCGTGTCCCAGAGAGTCAAGCTACCACCCAGATGTGGACTATAGCCAACCTCCTCACCAGGCCAGTGCTGCACCCTCACAGCGTTACGTCGGTACAGTGACCCTTTTCCTCCAAGGGCTCACCCTCATGCAGCAGCCTATGAGCTATGAAGCGATGCCAGCCAAAGGCAACCAGAGCACCCACCAGGTCACTGAACAGGTCAAGTTCCATGGATACCTGGGCCATAACCTCCACTCCATCCGCAGCCCTCTAGAGGCTCCACTGCCGCAGCAGCAATGCAGACCTACAGAGGGCCTAGGCCAACCAACTAACTTCAACAGCCGAGACCCAAGTCAGATCCTGCCAGCTGACGGGAACAAGCTCCTCACGTATCAGATCCTAGCGGATCGCCTAAAGCTAGAAGAAGCCTGCCTAGTGGTAGATTCATATCTCAACTCCCTCATGCCTTACTCAGACACCATGGCAGCCGTGAACGAGAAGTTTGGACAGCCACACCATGTCACTCTGAAGAAGATAGCCAGTGTCATGGACTCTCACAATGTATGCCTTGGAGATATAGCTGCCTTCGAGAAGTTTGAACTACATGTCTAATCCTCAGTGGGCATGCTCCGGACACTGGGTCCAGATGGCGACATAGAACTGATGTGTGAGTCTCATGTGTCATGCCTACTCAGCAAGCTACCATCTGAGATGAGGTCAGACTTCCACTGTCACATGTTTCATCAGCCAGGTACTACATACACCTTACTTGAGTTCTCAGAGTGGTTACAGTATGTCCTGGTGTCAAGAATATGATGGCCAGTCATCAAGAAAAGTGCATAAGGACAGACTTGGGCAGAAGTCAGAAGGGCGAAACGTGCAACATCCATCCTTCACGGAGCTAAAGACAACCCGGAGAATGGATCCGCTGCCTCAGCATTCAATAGTTTGGCTGCAAGAAGAAATATACTGTCCTTATTGCAACAACCCTGAGCACTATCTCAACCAGTGCTCAGCCATCCAGACGCTCACCAAGTAGCAAGTAACAGGGTGGATGATCAAGACCAACAAGAAGTGCTGGCATTGTGGAAGGCGCCATCAGGCGTCCTAGTGCACACACAACAAGCCCTGCGGTCTCTGCAAGGAAACACATCTACAAGTCCTTCACAAGGTCACTGCCAGAAATCCCAAAGAGGCACCAAAAGAGGAGAGCTGCCTGGTAAGCACAGTCACAGAGGGGCTCTACTTGGACAGACCAGCTGATTGTAATCATGTCCTACTGAAGGTGATTGGGGTGCTCCTACACCATGTAGAGTGTACCCTAGATACCTACGCTATTCTGGACGACGGGTCTGAGCATACCATGCTCCTTCCAGATGTTGCACAGAAGCTTGGGTTACAGGGGAACACAGAATAACTAGCCCTCAGAACCATTGGCCTGGACATCCAGACCCTCTGTGGTGCATCAGTGACCCTTCGAAACTCTCCTGCCTCGCAATCCAAGACCAGTTTCCAAATCAAAGGGCCTTCACTGCAACCCACCTTGGACTAGCAGACCATTCCTATCCAGTGATCAAACTTCAGAAGAGGTACAAGCACTTGGTTGGTCTCCCCCTACAGTTGTTCATCAAAGCCAACCCTCTCCTCATTGGTGCAGATCATCCTCATTTGATCTTCCCATCAAACCAGTGAGGTTGGATCCACCTGAGCCAAAGTGTTGGTCCAGCACCTCTGGCATAAACATCGGGACTGGGATGACCCTCTTCTCATTCAAGATCTTCTCCAGGCTTGGAACAATTGGGAAGGAGAGCTACAGATCCTGCCATGCATCATTTTGCCTAGGTGCTACGTAGCTGCAGATGTCTACAAGTCGAATGTCACCAGAGAGGTCCATGTGTTCTGTGATGCTTCAGAGAAGGCCTACAGGTCTGTTGCGTAACTGAGGACAGAAGAGTCACAACAAGACCTACCTGTCATTCCTGATGGCCAGGTCCAGAGTTTCTCCTTAGCGACTACATTCCATGCCAAGACTGGAGCACTGTGCAGACGTCACTGGAACCCAGCTTGCCAAGCTGCTAGAGAAAGAGCTTACCTTGAAGATAGACCAGACCACGTTGTGGACATATTCCACAACATTGCTGATGTGGTTGCAATGGAAATCCTGCCGCTTTCAAGTTTTTTTTAGGCACCCAGGTGGATGAGATTCAAGAACTTACAGACCTCCGTGCATGGCGCTATGTGGATTTGGCGAGGAATCCTGCAGATGACATCACAAGAGGCAAGACTCTGAAAGACCTTGCGGGGCCCAACAGATGGAGCCAAGGACCATTGTTTCTCATTCAAAGTCCAGACGAGTGGGCAGCTAAGCCAAAGTTCATTGTGAAGAGAACACGTCTGAACTCCCAGAAGCCCACCTTCTGTCGTGTCACTGCAGTTGCTTGTCCCCAAGACCCAGATATGGGCCAGTATACCACATGGCGCGTCGAGAAGAGATGGGGATAATCTTCAAGTGTCTCAACCATGAGGGGTATACAGTCGTGGCCAAAGGTTTTGAGAATGACACAAATATTAATTTTCACAAAGTTCGCTGCCTCCGATTGCATGATGGCAATGTGCATATACTCCAGAATGTTATGAAGAGTGATCAGATGAATTGCAATTAATTGCAAAGTCCCTCTTTGCCATGCAAATGAACTGAATCCCCCCCCCCCCCGAAAAAACCCCATTTCCAATGCATTTCAGCCCTGCCACAAAAAGACCAACTGACATCATGTCAGTGATTCTCTCATTAACACATGTGTGAGTGTTGACAAGGACAAGGCTGGAGAGCACGTTCAGTCATCATTGCTTTGCACAAAAAGGGCTTCACAGCCAAGGATATTGCTGCCAGTAAGATTGCACCTAAATCAATAATTTATCGGATCATCAAGAACTTCAAGGAGAGCGGTTCAATTGTTTTGAAGAAGGCTTCAGGGCACCAAAGAAAGTCCAGCAAGCGCCAGGACCGTCTCCTAAAGTTGATTTAGTTGCGGGATCGGGCGTGAGTGCATCTGCACGCACAGTGAGGCGAAGACTTTTGGAGGATGGCCTGGTGTCAAGAAGGGCAGCAAAGAAGCCACTTCTCTCTAGGAAAAACATCTGGGACAGACTGATATTCTGCAAAAGGTACAGGGATTGGACTGCTGAGGACTGGGGTAAAGTCATTTTCTCTGATGAATCCCTTTTCCGATTGTTTGGGGCATCCGGAAAAAAGCTTATCAGGAGAAGACAAGGATAGCGCTACCATCAGTCCTGTGTCATGCCAACAGTAAAGCATCCTGAGACCATTCATGTGTGGGGTTGCTTCTCAACCAAGGGAGTGGGCTCACTCACAATTTTGACTAAGAACACAGCCATGAATAAAGAATGGTACCAACACATCTTCCGAGAGCAACTTCTCCCAACCATCCAGGAACAGTTTGGTGGAGCCCCTTGCCATAAGGCAATAGTGATAACTAAGTGGCTCGGGGAACAAAACATCAACATTTTGGGTCCATGGCCAGGAAACTCCCCAGACCTTAATCCCATTGAGAACATGGTCAATCCTAAAGAGGCGGGTGGACAAACAAAAACCCACAAATTCGGACAAACTCCAAGCATTGATTATGCAAGAATGGGCTTCCATCAATCAGCATGTGGCCTAGAAGTTAATTGACAGCATGCCATGGCAGAGGTCTTGAAAAAGAAGGGTCAACACTGCAAATATTGACTCTTTGCATCAACTTCATGTAATTGTCAATAAAAGCCTTTGACACTTATGGAATGCTTGTAACTATACTTCAGTATTCCATAGTAACATCTGACAAAAATATCTAATGACAGTGAAGCAGCAAACTTTGTGGAAATTAATATTTGTGTCATTCTCAAAACTTTCACTTTAACCCCCTGCAGTCCGCATTTCGGAGTAGTTTTGGAGAGAGATTGGCTCCGTTACCATTGCCCTCATAACTACAGTGGGTGCCTAGTCAGTGACTGAAGAAGTGCTCAGAACTGTCCTCATTGAAGTGAAGGGTATCCTGAATTCGAAGCCCTTGGGCTACGTGTACTGCAGTATCGCAGACCTGGACCCCGTGACTCTTAACCTCCTGTTGATGGGGCAGCCAGACAAATCCCTGCCGTAAGTGGTGTACCCGGAGACTGAGCTCCTCAGCAGACGTCAATGGAGACACTGCCAGATCCTGATGGATCACTTCTGGGCCAGCTACATCAGGCACTACCTAACCAGCCTGCAAGCCCGCCAGAAGTGGAATGCCATACCTGCCGACCTCAAAAGGGATGTGGTGGTTATGTTGTTGGACCCCCAGCTTCTGAGAGCCCTCTGGCCTGTCGGACGGATCATTAAAGTTCACCCAAGCGCAGATGGTCATGTGAGGTCTGCCGAGGTCAAGATCAAAGACAGAACATACACCCGTCCTGTTGTCTGGTTGGTAGACCTCCCAGCTCTCCCGGACAGAAAGGACGATGACAGTATGCCTGTAGTCTCAAAAGCCATTAGCCTTTCTCATGAGCAAATTGACGTCGCAATTTGGGGGCGGCTGTACGAAAGACTATTGAGAGTAAATATTAGTTAAATCATAGGAGAGATGTAGCTCTGCCCACCGGTAATGTGGAGCAGAGCATACTGGGCGATCTCCAACTGAGAAAAGGAAGTAATTTGAGAAAGTACACAAGCCGTGATAAGATCTAGCCATCTCTCCTGTGATTACCTTTAGTTAGCATTCTTTGCTTTAGCCAAGGCCAGTGTGCATTCTTCAGAAATGTGAGGTCATATTTCTTACAATTCATGTGTTGTGAACGCACTTCCTTGTTAGGCCAATAGCGTTTTAACCGCGAGCTAGCAACTAAGCTTGCTAACACTGTTGTTTCTGTCAACTCATTTCAGATGTTTAGCATTTCAGTGTCTATTCTTATATTCCCTATGGTTATATGGATGTATACTGTATAGATTATGTGGCTATTTGTTTTTAGCAATGAGCCTTGTGAATGCATTATACATTCAAGTTCATGCAGTTGTGTGAGGATGATGGTGCTGCTCAGTAGTGCTGTGTAGTTGCACTCCTCTGATCATTCGTGAAGTCACAGCCTTGTTGTTAGGTTGTGTTGCCCTGTGCAGCAGATACGCTATAAATAATATGGCTACAATAGGTTATGTAATTTCAGTTTGTATTAAGCCTATACCTGCCATTTACTGTTGTATTTAATTTCCCCCTTTTCAAAACCACACCCCCTTGGTTAACACAATTGTCGAGCCATACACTGTGCTGTTCTATGTGAATCAGCATCATTAAACCACCTCAACTGGAATCCTACCGGTCTGTCATCTGTGCTCTGACAAGCACCTGGGAGAGAACACATAGTGCCAAGTAGGACGTAACCCAAATGAATATACAGTCCACCAAGTCCTCAACTACTCTAGCGGTTAAACAGGAATATGGTTCAAATAGTTTTTCCCATATGGGATTTTAGAAAAACTTTAAATCAGGGCTGTTTCGTGTAGGCTTACCCTGGCGTGACGTTTTGATAGGCATGTAAATCTCTCTCGGACATGGTGATTTTTATCAATATATTCTGCTCTTTTTAGTTAATTTGCCCTGTTAAAGATTAAATAAAAATTATATATCTTTTTTTAAATGTACTCTGACTGGAAAATGTTTAGCATCAAAGTAGACATCATGCAAAACTACAAAATCCCTGCACGTCATCTCTAGCTGATGCCTTTGCTAACATGTGTTGTGTCAATTTAAAACTTGCACAAGACAGTTCACAGAATTGTCTACGAAAGAAATGTTGCCAATTTATTCAATACTACATTTAGCTAACATTAGATAGTTCATCCAGAGATTCTTAACGTTGCCTTGTTTTTGCGCGCTCGTCCAGATCATCATGGCATTTGTAGTTCTTTATGATAGCCACATTAGCAGGAAATCAGCATTTCATTTTTGGGAGGTGAATATACTGATAAAACTCACCTTGTCCTAGAGAAAATTACATGGTTATCAAAATATCACATCAGGGTTAGTCTACATGAAACACAGCCCTTATTTTAATAGTTTTCAAAATCCCCTATGGGGAATGGTGGAAAACCAATTGGAACATTTCCGTTTGACCGCTAGGTTTTTAGGTATTACGACTCACACTGCGGCGCCGTCATAATTTGTATATACACTGACTAGACTGACAGGGGGTGCTGTTTTGAAGCCACAGCACCATAAAGATGAGGACGTTTTTGGGGGAGTGCCAAAATGGCCGACTAGTGGCTTCAAAGCGTTTCATTGGCCAATACATAAGGTCCAGGGTTTATATTCATTGGTTAATCCTTACCACATACATGAATAAAGGGTTTGGTTGTTTAGCAGCAAAACAGACAGGGTTGGCATAGAGCATTTTTCTCTCAAATACATTGATACAGTTGGTTAGCTAGCTCGTGAATTTTAGCCATATTGACATGAAATCAGTAAAAACACCTCAAAACAAGGCATGGTATCATGAACAATATGAAATGAGCCACTTAAGATAGCAACAATGACAAGAAACTGCCATGTGGGTTATCTGGCCATCCAAAATCACAACACATATAAACGTACACTTTTTTTTCATGACATTGTCAGCTAACGCATCTACACAAAGGACTGCTTCTGCAGGGGAGTGCCAATATGTATTGCTGGTTGCTTCAAAGCATCTCAGTAGCCCATACATAGCATCAGCAAGTCAGGGTTTATATACATCATTGGTTAATCCATACCACATAGTGACTTCAGACCCCTAGACTTTTTCTACGTTGTTTTGTTACAGCCGGAATTTAAAATGGATTAATTTGCAATTGTGTCACTGATCTACACACAGTATTCAATAACATCAAAGTGGAGTTAATTTATAGGCATTTCTAAAAACAGAATAAAAAATATTAATATTCACCGCGTTTGTTATGGCAAGCCTAAGTTAGTTATGAATAAAAATGTGCTTAAAGTCACAAATTGCATGGACTCACTTTGTACAATAAGTGTTTAACAATTTTGAAATGGCTACCTCATCACTACACCCCACACGGTCGAGTAGTGAATTTCAAGCACAGAATTAACCAAAGACTCGAGAGGCTTTCCATGGTTCACAAAGGGCACCTGTATTGGTAGATGGGTAAACAAAAGTTGATATTGAATTTACCTTTGAGCATGGTGTAGTTATAAATTACACTTTGGATGGTGTATCAATGCAGCCAGCCACAAGGATAGAGGCGCCCTTCTGAAATCAGTTGCCATGTTCTAATACGCCCTGTGCAACTGGGTACTGGACTTCCTGACGGGCCGCCCCCAGGTGGTGAGGGTAGGTAACAACATCTCCTCCCCGCTGATCCTCAACACTGGGGCCCCACAAGGGTGCGTTCTGAGCCCTCTCCTGTACTCCCTGTTCACCCACGACTGCGTGGCCACGCAAGCCTCCAACTCAATCATCAAGTTTGCGGACGACACAACAGTAGTAGTCTTGATTACCAACAACGATGAGACGGCCTACAGGGAGGAGGTGAGGGCCCTCGGAGTGTGGTGTCAGGAAAATAACCTCACACTCAACGTCAACAAAACTAAGGAGATGATTGTGGACTTCAGGAAACAGCAGAGGGAACACCCCCCTATCCACATCGATGGAACAGTAGTGGAGGGAGTAGCAAGTTTTAAGTTCCTCGGCATACACATCACAGACAAACTGAATTGGTCCACTCACACAGACAGCATCGTGAAGAAGGCGCAGCAGCGCCTCTTCAACCTCAGGAGGCTGAAGAAATTCGGCTTGTCACCAAAAGCACTCACAAACTTCTACAGATGCACAATCGAGAGCATCCTGGCGGGCTGTATCACCGCCTGGTACGGCAACTGCTCCGCCCTCAACCGTAAGGCTCTCTAGAGGGTAGTGAGGTCTGCACAACGCATCACCGGGGGCAAACTACCTGCCCTCCAGGACACCTACACCACCCGATGTTACAGGAAGGCCATAAAGATCATCAAGGACATCAACCACCCAAGCCACTGCGTGTTCACCCCGCTATCATCCAGAAGGCGAGGTCAGTACAGGTGCATCAAAGCTGGGACAGAGAGACTGAAAAACAGCTTCTATCTCAAGGCCATCAGACTGTTAAACAGCCACCACTAACATTGAGTGGCTGCTGCCAACACACTGACACTGACTCAACTCCAGCCACTTTAATAATGGGAATTGATGGGAAATTATGTAAATATATCACTAGCCACTTTAAACAATGCTACCTTATATGTTACTTACCCTACATTATTCTTCTCATATGCATACGTATATACTGTACTCTATATCATCGACTGCATCCTTATGTAATACATGTATCACTAGCCACTTTAACTATGCCACTTTGTTTACATACTCATCTCATATGTATATACTGTACTCGATACTATCTACTGTATCTTGCCTATGCTGCTCTGTACCATCACTCATTCATATATCCTTATGTACATATTCTTTATCCCCTTACACTGTGTATAAGACAGTAGTTTAGGAATTGTTAGTTAGATTACTTGTTGGTTATTACTGCATTGTCGGAACTAGAAGCACAAGCATTTCGCTACACTCGCATTAACATCTGCTAACCATGTGTATGTGACAAATAAAATTTGATTTGAATATGTGAAATGCGCATCTCCTGAGTTGGGATCGTAGGTGGTTCAACAAATTTGTCCTTAGTTTAATGCACTTACTATAAATTATTCTGCATGTGTATACTATAATAAATATATATATATTTTTAAATATATGTTTTATTGCCACATACACCGGATAGGGTGCAGTGAAATGTGGTGTTTTACAGGGTCAGCCATAGTTGGATGCCACCACTTTAGCAAATTAGGGTTAAGTGCCTTGCTCAAGGGCACAGAGAACAGATTTTTCACCTTGTCTGCAACGGGGATTCGAATCAGCAACCTTCCGGTTACTGGCCAATGCTCTAACTGCTATGCCTCAATAACTATAATGACAGTGTATTTTAAAAGTAGAAATTACAAGACTTCAATATAATTACAATAACTAACATTTTTACTTGCATAATCACACATTTGCGGAATTAAACTCAGAACACAACAGATCATCTCAAACTGCTTTTTATTTCATCTTAAATAACAGTACATTTTAATATAGTTTCTATCTTGCAGCCAGCTTTCGGTTGTACACTGACTGACTTTAAATTTAAATACAAAAGGTGAGAAGGAAACAGCTGGGTGCAGAGATCTACAGTTATTTCATGGCAAGAAAAGGAAAAGGAATTTTATTTAATATTTCTGTATTGATTTTCTTTGTTGCCAACTCCAGGCCTAACGCACAAATACAGCACATTTTTGTACAGAATTTTGCAAAGAAAAAACAGAATGGGGGAAAAAAATGCCACTACTGCTAAAGAAAGTGTTTACACAAGGAGAGGAACAGAATTCTGTCATTCAAATGCTGCAAGTTTTTTCTTTTTTATTATTAAAGGACAGAAAAAAACCTGTGTTACAAAATGTTTATTTTCTTTGTCCCTGGAATTTGTTTGCTACAGAAGGAATGAAAATGTATTTGTTCCATTTGTGTGTGCATATGTTTTAAACGTTTACATTACTTTTATCAAGGAATCCATCCCAAGAATGGATATTGTAAGACCAGGTAACCATTTGTTATGCTGTGGTGTTTGCTTCTCTCAAGTGCATAGGATTGACATTTTAATTGAATTATGTATGCAGAGTAGCCAAAAACAAGATAAATACCATTGTAATGATATATTTAACAGGTTATTTTCTTAAAGAAAAACATCAAAAGGACTTAGTTCTATATGCACCTCTTTTTAAGCAATTCTACAGCATGCGATTCTAAGAGTTAACCCACCCATGGCAGAAAGCCAAAATATTTTTTATTTTATTTTTTAACTTAAAAAGCTTCATTATCATTATTTTCAAACATTGATTTATACAACATGTCATTCACAGAGTAGTCACTGCATTTCCAAGCACGGAATGGGCACCTCTGTTGAATGAAACCGGGGTAATAAGTAGAGGCCTCCCTACCCAACAAAATCACTTCTCCGGTCGCAACCACGGTCATCAAAAGGGTAACAAAACAGAAATAAAACGAAGAAAGTGAACCAATGGGTTAATCTTCATTTAATTATTCTACATTGTCGCCCAACAAAAGGTGAAGAGCATGGTTAAAATGTTGTTTGTTTTCATTTTGAAAATGAGCATTCATTATCATAAACAGAATATGCTTGGTTAGTTAACTTTTCTTGAAACATTATTCTATACATGCAAAGTTTAAATTTGTGCAAACAAACATTTGTGACTAAACAGAAAAAAATAAACAAATAGTAAAGTATCTTGGGACTAAATATACAGAATGGCCAGATCCTCCTGTTGGTGGCTCATGGACTCGACTCCCTGCTGAAGCTCAATTCTCTTGCCTTTTTTTCTGATGTGATTAAGATGACGATAATTTGTCATTTTTATTTCCAACCTACAAAACTTGACTCTAAACTATATCAAGACTGATAAAACAAAGCTCTCAATCCTCATTTTACCAACAGGTCACTGATCTAGTTCCCTGAATCAAAAATAAAAGTGGGGGAAAAAATAAACATGATCAAAAAGCTATCAAGAGTTAAATCCGCATTGTGTAGATTACCTTCACTCAAACCTGTGTATTGAAGATGGATTACACATTTGCATTGGGGGTGAATGTATTTTCTTATGACACAATATCAGAAAATGGTCCCAGGAGGAATGCACAATTCTCTCCCCCATTCCATTCCACTGAAATTCCTCATCTTTTTAGCTGAGTGAAACAATTGTGCTCTTCTTTTAAATGAGGAGAGAATTTTTCCCTTGGTAGTTTTTGGGGATTGGAGTCAGTTTCATGGTTTTGAGAAGATTGGATATGCAATAAAATTAAACATTTTGGAATAGTCTTCCACTCAACTTCGGAGTCCAGATGCCATCTGAAAAAAGCGGGACACACAAAGAAGAAAATGTGCATTATTGTTATTTGCAACAAAAGTACCTCCTAAAAGTGCACAGTAATTGTAGACAATTAACCTCTTAAATTTCTAAACTTAGTCGTCAATGGTGAGCTACAATTCATTGTTGGCCAACTCCCATGTTCACCTCCAGGATGCAGCAGACACATTCAGACTACAGTCGTGGCCAAAGGTTTTGAGAATTACACAAATATTAATTTTCACAAAGTCTGCAGCCCTAGGTTGTATGATGGCAATTTACATACTCCAGAATGTTATGAAGAGTGATCAGATGAACTGCAATTAATTGCAAAGTCCCTCTTTGCCATGAAAATGAACTGAACACCCCCACCGCCCCCCCAAAAAATCCACCGCATTTCAGCCCTGCCACAAAAAGACCAGCTGACATGTCAGTGATTCTCTCGTTAACACAGGTGTGAGTGTTGACGAGGACAAGGCTGGAGATCACTCTGTCATGCTGATTGAGTTTGAATATCAGAATGGAAGCTTCAAAAGGAGGGTGGTGCTTGGAATCATCTCCCGTCTGGATTACTGCAACTCGCTGTTGGCTGGGCTCCCTGCCTGTGCCATTAAACCCCTACAACTCATCCAGAACGCCGCAGCCTGTCTGGTGTTCAACCTTCCCAAGTTCTCTCACGTCACCCCGCTCCTCCGCTCTCTCCACTGGCTTCCAGTTGAAGCTCGCATCCGCTACAAGACCATGGTGCTTGCCTACGGAGCTGTGAGGGGAACGGCACCGCAGTACCTCCAGGCTCTGATCAGGCCCTACACCCAAACAAGGGCACTGCGTTCATCCACCTCTGGCCTGCTCGCCTCCCTACCACTGAGGAAGTACAGTTCCCGCTCAGCCCAGTCAAAACCGTTCGCTGCTCTGGCCCCCCAATGGTGGAACAAACTCCCTCACGACGCCAGGACAGCGGAGTCAATCACCACCTTCCGGAGACACCTGAAACCCCACCTCTTCAAGGAATACCTAGGATAGGATAAGTAATCCTTCTCACCCCCCCCTTAAATGATTTAGATGCACTATTGTAAAGTGGCTGTTCCACTGGATGTCAGAAGGTGAATTCACCAATTTGTAAGTCGCTCTGGATAAGAGCGTCTGCTAAATGACTTAAATGTAAATGTAAAATGAATCATTGTTCTTCCTCTGCCAACCATGGTTACCTGCAAAGAAACATGTGCGGTCATCATTGCTTTGCACAAAAAGGACTTCACAGGCAAGGATATTGCTGCCAGTAAAATTTAACCTAAATCGACCATTTATCGGATCATCAAGAATTTCAAGGAGAGCGGTTCAATTGTTGTGAAGGCGGCTTCAGGGCACCCAAGAAAGTCCAGCAAGCGCCAGGACACTCTCCTAAAGTTGATTCAGCTGCTGGATCGGGGCACGACCAGTACAGAACTTGCTCAGGAATGGCAGCAGGCAGATGTGAGTGCATCTGCACGCACAGTGAGGCGAAGACTTTGGGAGGATGGCCTGGTGTCAGTCAAGAAGGGCAGCAAAGAAGCCCCTTCTCTCCAGTAAAAACATCAGGGAGACTGATATTCTGCTAAGGTACAGGGATTGGACTGCTGAGGACTGGGATAAAGTCATTTTCTCTGATGAATCCCCTTTCCGATTGTTTAGGGCATCCGGAAAAAAGCTTGTCCGGAGAAGACCAGGTGAGTGCTACCATCAGTCCTGTGTCATGCCAACAGTAAAGCATCCTGAGACCATTCATGTGTGGGGTTCCTTCACAGCCAAGGGAGTGGGCTCACTCACAATTTTGTCTAAGAACAGCCATGTCTAAAGAATGGTACCAACGTCTTCCGAGAGCAACTTCTCCCAACCATCTTGGAACAGTTTGGTGGAGCCCCTTGCCATAAGGCAATAGTGATAACTAAGTGGCTCAGGGAACAAAACATTGATATTTTGGGTCCAGGGCCAGGAAACTCCCCAGACCTTAATCTCATTGAAAACTTGTGGTCAATCCACAAAAGGCAGGTGGACAAACAAAACCCCACATATTCTGACAAACTCCAAGCATTGATTATGCAAGAATGGGCTGCCATCAGTCAGGATGTTGCCCAGAAGTTAATTGACAGCATGCCAGGGCGGATTGCAGAGGTCTTGAAAAAGAAGGGTCAACAATGCAAATATCGACTCTTTGCATCAACTTCATGTAATTGTCAATAAAAGCCTTTGACACTTATGAAATACTTGTAAATATACTTCAGTATTCCATAGTAACATCTGACAAAAATATCTGAAGACACAAGCAGCCAACTTTGTGGAAATTAATATTTGTGTCATTCTCAAAACCTTTGGCCACGACTGTAGAGAACATAATATCCAGTACTACTAAATATATACACTCCACTCTGAAATACATTTGGCAAGGGTGATGAGATCCATCTATATCCTAGCTGAGAAACGATCAACTCCGCTTCTTGTATCGAGGCGGAGTTGAGTTTTGATAACTGGTCGTGGGATTTGCTAGCAATAACATTGAGTCACCATCAGTCAATTCCTGTAAAGAAATGTCAATTCTGGAAACACAGTGCCTTCAGAAAGTATACAACCTAAATTCAAAATGGATATCGATTTTTTTCCTCTCACCCATCTACACACAATACCTTATGACAGTGAAAATGTGTTTATATATTTTAGCAAATGTACTAAAAATGTAATAAAGAAATCTAATTTATATAAGTATTCACACCCCTTCGCTATGACACTCCAAATTGAGCACAGGTGCATTCAATTTCCTTTGATCATCCTTGAGATATCGCTACAACTTGGGAGTCAGCCTGGGGCTAGGGCTGTTGCGGTGACCGTGTCACTCCCACAAAGGTGGTCATGAGTCATGAAGGCAGTCACGGTAATTGGAGCGGCAGTGTAGCCTAGTGGTTAGAGCATTGGACTAGTAACTGAAAGGTTGCAAGTTCAAATCCCCGAGCTGACAAGGTACAAAATCTGTCGTTCTGCCCCTGAACAGGTAGTTAACCCACTGTTCCTAGGCCGTCATTGAAAATAAGAATTTGTTCTTAACTGACTTGCCTAGTAAAATAAAGGTTAAAAAAAAATAAAAAATAGGCTTCTCCAAGCTCTGGTGTTGCTCATGGTCATTAATTATCTAACATTAAACTTCTTATAAAAAAAACGATCGATCTTCACATAATCACTAGTTAACTACACATGGTTGATGATATTACTAGGTTAACTAGCTTGTTTTGCATTGCATATAATCAATCAATTATTTAAACAAAATTGAACATGTTGAACATGTTTCATTATTTAATTTGAGACTAAATTGATAAGTTAAAATAAGTGTTCATTGTTCATTCAGTATTGCTGTAATTGTTATTACAAAAATATATATATAAAAATGTATCAATCTTCCGATTAAATCGGTATTGGCTTTTTTTTCGGTCCTCCAATAGTCGGTATAGGCGTTGAAAAATCAATCGGTCGGCCTCTAGTCCCTACCCTAAACCTTAACCCTTACCGTGACAATTTTAAATTCAAATGGAGTTGGGACGCCAAGGATCCCGGATGGCACGGACCCAATTCAATCTCAGCATACGTAGTACAAGCAACCCAAATGAGGAAGACGTTGGTGGATGTATTGGGCTCCCGAGTGGCGCAGCGGTCTAAGGCACTGCATCTCAGTGCAAGAGGCGTCACTACAGACCCTGGTTCGATTCCAGGCTGTATCACAACCGGATAAGAATATCTTAACAGACTTGCCTGGTTAAATGGTTATATATATATTTATATATATCACACACACATACATTCACTAAAAGCTTTTATTAAAAGTATGAAGGACCACAGTTGTACAGGACAAACAAAGGTACAGTAAGCGGTTATAGAATTGACATTTTTACAAGAGTCAACTGATTGTGACTCAATGTTGTTGCTAGCAAATCCCATGACCAGTTATCAAAACTCAACTTCACCTCGATATAACAGAGTTGACATTTCCTCTGCTATCTTCATCCAAGTTAAACTGGTACATGGTTCCCTATAGAGAAACCCATTTTATCCATCAACTGACAGACTGCATTCTCAGACTGCATTCCCACTTTATGAAGTGCAACTACATGGCATCTTTAATTATCTCATTCTGGTTACTGACATAGCTGTACAGGAACTAGATGGCATTTATAGAGGAACTATAGGACATAATGAAACAATCAGAAGAAACAAAGCAAGTACAAATACATTAGTATTCAACTCAACCATGCATTCATGCCTTACTTTACGGTGTCTATGTTATTGTAAATCATATTGAGATGTTTATATGCACTGAAGTTAAAGTCTCCCTCCAGATATTTTGGAAGCTTTCCAATATACACATATTACATTTAAAGGGATACTTGGCAATGAAGCCCTTTATTTACTTCACCTGAGTCAGATTAACTTGTGGATACAGTTATGTCTTTGCGTGCAGTTTGAAGGAAGTTGCTAACTAGCACCAGCTCAATTGTTAACTAACGTTAGCGCAGACTGGAAGTCTATGGATATCTGCTAGCATGCTAGCATATACCCATTAACTTCCAGTCATTGAGCTAATGCTAGTTAGCATTGGCTAGCGAAACTACCTCTAACTTCCTTCATACACTACATGACCAAATGTATGTGGACACCTTCGAGGAGCTGGTCCCACCTTTGCTGCTATAACAGCCTCCACTCTTCTGGGAAGGGTTTCCACTAGATATTGGAACATTGCTGCGGGGACTTGCATCTATTCAGCCACAAGAGCATTAGTGAGGCCGGGCACTGATTTTGGGCGATTAGGCCTGGCTCGCAGTCGGTGTTCCAATTCATCCCAAAGGTGTTCGATGGGGTTAAGGTCAGGGCTCTGTGCAGGCCAGTCAAGTTCTTCCACACCAAACTTGACAAATAATTTCTGTATGGACCTCACTTTGTGCACAGGGGGCATTGTCATGCTGAAACAGGAAAGGGCCTTCCCACAAAGTTGGAAGCACAGAAATTTCATAGAATGTCATTGTATGCTGTAGTGTTGATTTCTAGTCACTGGAACTTAAGAGCCTAACCCGAACCATAAAAAACAGCCAGAGAACATTATTCCCCCTCCGCCAAACTTTACAGTTGGCACTACGCAGATGGTGACACGTGATTAATCACTCCAGAAAACGTGATTTCACTTCTCCAGAGTCCAATGGCGGTGAGCTTTACACCACTCCAGCCGACGCTTGGCATTGCGCATGGTGATCTTAGGCTTGTGGTGCGGCTGCTCGGCCATGGAAACCCATTTCATGAAGCTCCCGACAAACAGTTACAGTGCTGACGTTGCTTCCAGAGGCAGTTTGGAACTCGGTAGTGTGTTGCAACGGAGGACAGACGTTCTGTGAGCTTGTGTGGCCTACCACTTCGCGGCTGATCCCTTGTTACTCCTAGTCATTTCCACTTCACAATAACAGCACCTACAGTTGACCAGGGAAGCTCTAGCAGGGCAGACATTTGACATGCTGACTTGATGGAAAGGTGGCATCCTACAAAGGCGACACATTGAAAGTCACTGAGCTCTTCATTATGGGCCATTCTGCCAATGTTTGTCTATGGAGATTGCATGGTTGTGTGCTCGATTTTATATACCTGTCAGCAATGGGTGTGGCTGAAAGAGCAAATTCCACTCATTTGAAGGGGTGTCCACATACTTTCGTATATAGTGTGTACATAAAAAAATACCGAAGTATCCATTTAAGCATCAATAAATAAATGTGGAGCAAATCAGCAATATATCTTAGAGTGCCATGGCATGTCGGGCAAACTTGTGGTGGAAGGGCGGCTACGCTGTGCAGTTACCTTCAGACTCTAGTTCCAGATCTTGAGGAAGCTGTCCCAGGACCCTGTTGACACGGCCATGCCGTCATCAGTTACACCCAAGCAGCTGACACGGTTGTCATGTCCAGCCAGCACACCTAGGGAAAGAGCAGGGTCAGCGGTTAGAAGTCAGGCCATGATATATCACAACACGCTTGGCCAACGCCACTCTATAAAAGATTCCATTAAAGACGTGGCTGTGTACCAGTTCTATTCTGTTGTATATCGGTAAACTCAGTTAATAGAAAATGTTGCTAGTACAAGTGTGTGTGTGGCAGACCCATCCCATCTCTTATCCAGACCACATATGTAATCAATAGAACTGAGCAATTCATACCTCTGTGGGACCAGATCAACTGCTGGAGCAAACAAAACAGCAGGGGCTTCATCCACAAACCCTGCTGCTGTACAAACTAGCCTTCACTTGTACAATGGCTGTCATGGATTTAACAATGAAAACTCCCTCTAGCCAATGCTTACATCAGTCCTATGCTTTTGAATCGATGACAGGAAGTCTAAGTGCTCAATTCTGGAAAGGGGTGGATAATTGGGAATTCTCCTGTTCAATCTGCTTTATATCTTGTCTAGTAATGCTGCATGTATGAAGTATCCCTG
Organism: Oncorhynchus masou masou; assembly: GCF_036934945.1. Taxonomy (NCBI): domain Eukaryota; kingdom Metazoa; phylum Chordata; class Actinopteri; order Salmoniformes; family Salmonidae; genus Oncorhynchus; species Oncorhynchus masou. Next base: position 26,793,563 of record NC_088244.1, read on the forward strand.
CTGTGCTTGAGGAACTAGCCTGGCTACAAAACTGATCAATTGCGTGGCTGCAGACGGTACCACCGATGTGCTCAACTATAGTAACCCTGCTGTCACCTGGGTGCTACACATTGGTAGTGGATGCAGTTTATCACAGTGCCATCCGTTTTGTCACTAAAGCACCTTATACTACCCACCACTGCGACTTGTATGCTCTAGTCGGCTGGCCCTCGCTACATATTCGTCGCAAGACCCACTGGCTCCAGGTCGTCTACAAGGCCATGCTAGGTAAAGCTCCGCCTTATCTCAGTTCACTGGTCACGATGGCAACACCCATCCGTAGCACGCGCTCCAGCAGGTGTATCTCACTGATCATCCCTAAAGCCAACACCTCATTCGGCCGCCTTTCGTTCCAGTACTCTGCTGCCTGTGACTGGAACGAATTGCAAAAATCGCTGAAGTTGGAGACCCTTATCTCCCTCACCAACTTCAAACATCAGCTATCTGAGCAGCTAACTGATCGCTGCAGCTGTACATAATCTATTGGTAAATAGCCCACCCATTGTCACCTACCTCATCCCCACAGTTTTTATTTATTTACTTTTCTGCTCTTTTGCACACCAATATCTCTACCTGTACATGACCATTTATCAATCCAGTGTTAACCTACAATATTGTAATTATTCGCCTACCTCCTCATGCCTTTTGCACACATTGTATATAGACTCCCCTTTTTTTTTCTTTTCTACTGTGTTATTGACTTGTTAATTGTTTACTCCATGTGTAACTCTGTGTTGTCTGTTCACACTGCTATGCTTTATCTTGGCCAGGTCACAGTTGTAAATGAGAACTTGTTCTCAACTAGCCTACCTGGTTAAATAAAGGTGAAATAAAATAAATAAAATAAAATTGAACCCCAGTCATTTCTGTACCACGGAGACCACTAGGTGCTCTAAATCAATGTCCCTCAGGGACTCCCCACATCTAGTCCATTTCAACCCACTCCCCCTCCACCAGCCCTGGCTCCACTAGCTACATTCTACCCTGTTCCACTACAGGGAGCTGTACGGGCCTACAGCATTTTGGCTGATGACGTCAAATATATGTGTACAGCCTTCGCAATAACATCAGGAACCTAGCTTGACCACTGTACTGTACTCCACTGTACTGTCGTCATCATGGTGGCCACATTTTGAAAAATGTGTATTAAATATATTTTACCTTTATTTAACTAGGCAAGTCAGTTAAGAACAAATTCTTATTTTCAATGACGGCCTAGGAACTGCCTTGTTCAGGGGCAGAACAACAGATTTGTAACTTGTCAGCTCAGGGATTTGAACTTGCAACCTTTCGGTTACTAGTCCAACGCTCTAACCACTAGGCTTACGCTGCCGCCCCCAATGATGAGGTGGCCCATAGATTTAGGGTCAGTTGTTAAACACCCCCCCCCCCGCCTAACCATTAAGGTTTGGGAGTACTGTGCTCTGATCCTAGACCTGTGATTTGGGCGTTTAAAAACCCTCACACCCGCCCGCTGGTCACCTGCACGGTCGGCCTTGAGGCTATCCCACACGTTGCAGTTGAAGTCGTCGTAGCCGGCGAGCAGCAGGCGGCCACTCTTGGAGAACGCCACTGAGGTGATGCCACAGATGATGTTGTCATGTGAGTAGACCATCAGCTCCTGGTCGGCGCGCAGGTCAAAGAGCCTGCAGGTTGCGTCGTCTGAGCCCGTGGCAAAGGCGTTACCATTGGGGAAGAACTGGGAGGGACGGGAAAGAGGGGAGAGAAAGAGAGGGGGAGATGGTATGAGGTTAGGTCTGATAATATCTTCCTCATCGCTCTACGTGCGGTGTATATGTCAGTGTGTAATGAGCTAGTGCATAATGGTTGCCATGGCATTATCAAGGTGGGTGCTACACATTGGTAGTGACTTCACCCTTTCATAATGTAAAGTGCTTGGTATTGACCAAGTGATCATCCATACAAAATACACAAGGGACAATAGATACAGATGTAGCATGTCCACATTCACGCTTCTACACGTATCACAGAATCCACCCTTAAGCATGCTAGTGTATATACAATCTCCGTATTGAAGTCTCTCTCTTATGTCTGAATGCAAAAGAAAACCGCTGACGTGGTAGGCCTTCTGCCGAAAAGCTAGTGACCAAAGATACTGACGCCGCAGGTTAGAGTGTTGGGCTCCATTTTGAATGGAAGTGTAGCTACACAGGTTGACCGGTGGTCGGATCGTGTGATTGGCTTACGCAGATGGCATTAATGTCCGACTCGTGCCCGGTGAAGGTTTGTCGGCACATTCCTTCTCTGACGTCCCAGAGCTTGGCGGAAGCGTCACATGCCCCGGACACAAACAGCCGTGTGTCGGGCGCAAGCGACAGGCTCATGACATCGCCGGTGTGGCCGGCGAACGTGGTCGTCTGCAGGCCCGTCTCAATGTCCCAGAGACCACTGGGGGAAGGAGAGGCAGGGAGGAAAAATAAGAAAGTTTGAGGCGTTTGGAGTGACTGTTTTCCACCATACTCTTGGGATGCATTCAGATATTCGCCGTTGCGTTTAACCTCAATTTTAACAAACAGTGTAGAGCTGGCATATCCACTCAATGAACCTGGGGAGGCAGGCAGGCACAGTTCCCCCACTCACCATGTGGTATCTCCAGAGCTGGTGACGATCTTGGTGTCATCCACGAAGCGACAGCAGGACAGGTAACCTGGAGGCCACAGCAGAATTAGGTCAGTCATCAGACATGATTTGATTTGAGACAGTCAGCACTGAGAAGCAGTCTCAAAACAGGGGAAATGGTCTAAAGATACAAGGAGGAACTATATTACAGGCCCTGACCCAGTATGTAGATTATATAGGCCTTACCACCAAAAGGGTACAATATAAATGAAGACTATAGGAAATGAACATGTGCAAGTACAACAGAACCCACTCAATAACACAAACATAACTTTTCACAGTGAGCTGACAGACATGGGTCCTGTCATGTGAAACTAAAATCACAGTGGTATTGAAAGCATTCAAGACTACCAAGGCACTGGTTAATAAATAAAAAAGTGTGCATAAACAATACCAGTCTTGTAAAGTGGTGGTTAACCATGGTCTATCATGTGTCACAGGTGAGCTAGCTGTGTGTGTTGGCATGTACAGCGCCTTTAAAAAACTCACACCCTTCGACTTTTACCACATTGTGTTACAGCCCGAATTTAAAATGGATTATATTTAGATATTTGTCGTCCCTGGCCTACCCCATAATGTCAAAGTGGAATTAAGTTTGTCAACATTTTTACAAATCAATTAAAAAATGAAAAGCTGAAATGTTTTGAGTCAATAAGTATTCAACCCCTTTGTCATGGCAAGTCTAAATACAGTGTATTCGGAAAGCATTCAGACCCCTTCACCTTTTCCACATTTTGTTACTTTACAGCCTTATTCTAAAATGGATTATATAAATGTTTTATGATCAACACACAACACCCGATAATGACAAAGCGAAAACAGGTTAAGAAAAACTGAAATACCTTATTTACATAAGTATTCAGACCCTTTGCTATGAGACTCGAAATTGAGCTCAGGTGCATCCTGTTTCCATTGATCAACCTTGAGACGTTTAAACAACTTTGAGTCCACCTGTGGTAAATTCAATTGATTGGACATGATCTAGAAAGGCACACACGTGTCTATTTAAGGCCCCACAGTTGACAGTCCATGTCAGAGGAAAAACCAAGCCATGAGGTCGAAGGAATTGTCCGTAGAGCTCCGAGACAGGATATTGTCGAGGCACAGATCTGAGGGAGGGTACCAAAACATTTATGCAGTATTTAAGGTCCAAGAAAACAGTGGAATCGATCATTCTTAAATGGAAGAAGTTTGTAACAACCAAGACTGAGCAATAGGGACAGAAGGGCATTGGTCACAGAGTGGACCAAGAACCCGATGGTCACTCTGACAGAGCTCCAGAGTTCCTCTGTGGAGATGGGAGAACCTTCCGGAAGGACAACTATCTCTGCAGCACTTCATTAATCAGGCCTTTATGGACAGAAGCCACTCCTCAGTAAAAAGGCAGGACAGCACGCTTGGAGTTTCCCAAAACACACCTAAATACTCTGACCATGAGAAATAAGATTCTCAGGTCTGATGAAACCAAGCTTGAACCCTTTGGCCTGAATGCAAAGCGTCACATCTGGAGGAAATCTGGCACAATCCCTACGGTGAAGCATGGTGGTGGCAGCATCATGCTGTTGGGATGTTTTTCAGCGGCAGGGACTGCGAGACAAGTCAGGACCGAGGGAATGCATAACGTAGCAAAGTACAGAGATCCTTGATGAAGTCCTGAGCTCTTTGGAGCAGGTTCTCAGACTGGGGCGAAGGTTCACCTTCCAACAGGACAACAATCCTAAGCACACAGCCAAGAGTGGTTTAGGGACATGTCTCTGAATGTCCTCGAATGGCCCAGCCAGAACCCGGACTTGATTGAACATCTCTGGAGAGACTTAAAAATAGCTGTGAGCATTGTGTATCAATACACCCAGTCACCAAAGGCGTACTTCCTAACTCAGTTGCCAGAGAGGAAGAACACCGCTCAGGGATTTCAACAAGAGGCCAATAGAGACTTTAAAACAGTTACAGTTTAATGGCTGGCATAAGAGAAACCTGACAGATCAACAACATCGCAGTTACTCCACAGTCATAACCTAATTGATAGTAAAAATAAGGCAGTTAAGTAATCCGGCAAAAAGTGTGGCAAAGCAATTCACTTTTTAGGCCTCCTGAGTGGCACAGTGGTCTAAGGCACTGTGCTAGCTATGCCACTCGAGATCCTGGCTCGAGTCTAGGCTCTGTCACAGCCGGACGCGATTGGGAGACCAATGGGTCAGCGCACAACTAGCCCAGTGTCATCCGGGTTAGGGGAGTGTTTGGTGGGCAGGGATGTTCATGTCCCTAGCAACTCCTGTAGCAGGCCAGGCGCAATGAAAGCTGACACGGTCGCAAGGTGTACGGTGTTTCCTCCGACACATTGGTGCGGCTGGTTTCCGGCATAAGCAGCATTGTGTCAAGAAGCAGTGCAGCTTGGAAGGGTTGTGTTTTTTGAAGGACGCACAGCTCTCGACCTTCTACTCTCCCGAGTCCATAAGGAAGTTGCAGCGATGGGAAAAGACTAACCACAAATTGGATATCAGAAAATGGGGGAGAAAAGGGGGTGATATTTTTATTTTATTTTTTATAAATACGCTATTACATTTTTGTCCTGAAAACAAAAAGTGTTTTTTGGGGCAGATCCAATACAACACATTACTGAGTACCGCTCACCATATTTTCAAGTATAGTGGTGGCGGCTGCATCATGTTTTGGGTATGCTTGTAATCGTTACGGACTGGGTCGTTTTTCAGGATAGAAAAGAAACGGAATGGAGTCAAGCACATCAAAATCCTAGAGGAAAACCTAGTTCAGTCTGCATTCCACCAGACACTGGGAAATTAATTAACCTTTCAGTAGGACAATAACCTAAAACCCAAGGCCGTGCAGTTGCTTCCTAAGGAGACAGTGAATGTTCTTAAGTGTCCGATTACAATTTTGACTTAAATCTACTTGAAAATCTATGGCAAGACCTGAAAATGGATGTCTAGCAATGATCAACAACCAATTTAACAGATCTTGAAGAATTTTGAAAAGAATAATAGGCAAATACTGCACAATCCAGGTGTGGAAAAGGCAACGACTTACCCAGAAAGACTAACAGCTGTAAACGTTGCCAAAAGGTGCTTCTACAAAAAGTCTGAATACTTTTGTAAATTAGATATTTTTTCAATTTAATTATCAATAAATTAGCAGAACATTTCGGTAAAAATATGTTTTCATTTCACAAAAAATAAAAAATAAAAAATAAATAAATAAATAAATAAATATATACACACACACACGAACCATTTTGAATACAGGCTGTATCAACAATGTGGACTAAATCAAGGGGTATGAATACTTTGTAGGCTGTGTGTATGTGTATGTATGTATATATGTATGTATATATGTGTATATACACACACACACACACACACACACACACATATACAGACACACACATATACAGACACACACATATACAGACACACACATATACAGACATACACATATACAGACATACACATATACAGACATACACATATACAGACATACACATATACAGACATACACATATACAGACATACACATATACAGACATACACATATACAGACATACACATATACAGACATACACATATACAGACATACACATATACAGACATACACATATACAGACATACACACACACACTGGTAGACTTGTGGAAACTAGGGGTGACTATCGTACCTGTGTGTCCGGCCAGCTCACGGCTGACACGCACGTTCCCCTCGCGGGTCTTGAGGTTGTAGATGGAGCAGACGTTGTCCAGGCCTCCGCAGGCCACGTAGTTCCCAGAGGGGGCGTAAGCGCAAGTCATCACCCAGGAGGAGCGCAGCGGGATGGCGTGGACCTGAGGGAGACCAGGCGGGCAGAGAGTTAGAGGGAGCATGGCTCTGGGTCTGATTGACTCCCGCAAGGACCACATTTACTAGGTAGCCAAGCTTATATCATACACTACATGACCCAAAGTATGTGGACACCTGCTCGAACATCTCAATCCAAAATGATTGGCATTAATATAGAGCTGGTCCCCACCTTTGCTGCTACAACAGCCTCCACTCTTCTGGGAAGGCTTTCCACTAGATGTTGGAACATTGCTGCGAGGACTTGCTTCCATTCAGCCACAAGAACATTAGTGAGGTCAGGCACTGATGTTGAGCGATTAGGCCTGGCTCGCAGTGGGCGTTCTAATTGACCCCAAAGTTGTTTGATGGGATTGAGGTCAGGGCTCTATGCAGGCCAGTCAGGTTCTTCCACATCGATCACGACAAGCCATTTCTGTACGGACCTCACTTTGTACACGGGGGCATTGTCATACTGAATAACGAACATGAAGGAAACATGGCACCCTATGGTGGAGCAGCACTGAAAGTCACGGAGCTCTTCAGTAAGGCCATTCTACTGCCAATGTTTTTCTATGACGTTTGCATGGCTGTGTGCTCAATTTTTATACACCTGTCAGCAACGGGTGTAGCTGAAATAGCTGAATACACTAATTTGAAGGTGTGTCCACATACTTTTGTATATATAGTGTATGTCACATATGCTGGATATCCTTTGTCACAGTCATGAAACAAATGGTGGAAAAGTTTAAAAAATGTTGTCTTTATGCTAAAAAGAAAATGTATTCAAATGTGATAGATTCCTTTTAATTCTTCAAGATGTGGCCAGCATTACCTTGTTTGTGGTGTAGCTATCCCAAATAATGAGTTTACCATCCTGGGAGGCACTGACTAAAAGCCTATGGGGAAAAAGGAGAGCAATGATTAAACCAGTGAACATAGGGTGGAACCATGTGTTGCATTTTAGGGGCGGTGTGGTTTCCAGGCGCTTTCATGGCCGGGGAGCATCTTGCTGCTATCTGGACGAATCAAAAACAGAGTCGCCACGGAAGCCAGCACCCGATGCACAGAGGTTGGGGCACATTGGCTCCCTTTGGACCTGCTCAGCTTATGCAAATCCTACCTACCCGAGGCGCACAGTAATAAACACATGCTAACACACACATGCCAATGCACACACACACACACTAACACACCCACCACTGTACTCTACAACATCCCCATCATCATAATAGGACATGGCAACTTTGTAAACAATTAATTTTGACCCGGCACTTATTTGAAACTGGAATTTATTTGCTGAAATCTGGGGTGTTGCCTGGGTATTAAAAAAAAGAGAGAGTGCATTTAATTGAAGTTACACGGTGTAAAAACATATTAACGCCTATATTATGGATGTGGTGGCTGTCAAAACGTATTAACGCCTATATCATGGATGTGGTGGGTGTCAAAATGCAAGAGCGTTAAAAAAGAGAAAGCTGCTGGCTTTAGCTCTGGCAGTAATTAGAGTCATATACTTCCTGTCTATGTGGTTAGAAATCACGTGCTGTTAGTGGCCGATGAAATACTTCGGTGTTTGCCTCAGAAATCCATCTTACGTCTTATGTAACAGTGACAACACAGCCTTCGTGAACCTCCGGTACACTTGCCTTACAACTCTTGCACACTAAACTGTTGACTGCTTGTCGAAGTAGCGCGTTTGGAGGGAGATTATGTTAATGTCTAAAATAATTAAGCTCATGTGGATTTATTTTTTTGCTTTTGGGAGGGTTGTGAAAGAATGTTGACTTTGAACCAAGTTGTGTGTGTCAGTGTCCACTCTTTCTCCAGAGAGTGAGTAAAATGCTTAACGGAGATTGCAGCGCATTATCTAACCTTTTAAACACACCTGCAATAAAGCAGGAGTGGAAAACATTAACTAGCTCTTTTCTGCTAGCTTAGCGCCGGTCCGTTCACTTGTATTTACTTACACATTGGCATTTGGATTACTTCTGCTTTTCCATTAGGCTACCACACCTCGACGCAGATGGAGGCATTCCAAGTGACTGTTGAGGCTTTGTTGTGAATGAAAAACAAACAAATGGAATCAGATGTACCTTGTTGACGGCGTTTGACAAATACTAAATATTGTCTGCTGCGTTGCACAACCTGAAAGGCAGCAGTTAAAACTCACTGTCCAAGATAATCCTGGTAGTAGGTAACTGGAAATGAGATGGTTTGGTGATTGACAGACTGTATGGTTGAGGGTCATCATTGAGGGTGTTGGGTGAGAGACTGGGACTCTCGCTTTAGAAGGCGTTCCTCTTCACTAAGTCTATGGTTTATAGATCTATGGTGTAAACCTGAAGGAGTCCTGGGCTCATATTCATAAACCCTCAGAGTAGGAGTGCTGACTTAGGATCAGTTTGGCCTTTTCAGACCAATGAAACGTACAATGAAAACAATAACTGACACGTTGACCTGATCCTAGATCAGCACTCCCACTCTGACAAACACATTGGGCACAATTCAGACTTAGGAAATGTACGCCTTTGATACATCCTTCTCAGTAGTTCGTATTCAGACTTAGGAAATGTACGCCTTTGATACATCCTTCTCAGTAGTTCGTATTCAGACTTACCTTATACAGGTGTGTAACAGGTTTTACAGGCGTGGTTCCCTTGTGTGCGCTGAATAAATGTATTTAAAAAACTGAAAACCCTCCCACTTGCTGGCCAACAGATTCTCTCTTAGAGTTTGCATTGAATAGGGTTTTCAGTACATTTATCTTAAAGGAAAACTCCACCCATAAACTATATTTTGGTATTAGTTTCATTAGTCCGCTGTTGACATAGTCCCAAAATGTTTTGTTTGTCAGCACTCAAGTTAAAAGATACTATAAGTAACTTTCAAAATACAGAAATCATCCCTGTAAGATGCGTTTTGAAATCATCCCTGTACGATTTCTATATTATGAAAGTTACACATTACTTCTGACTAGTAATACATTTAGAAACATTACAAGGCTTGCGCATCTGTTTTATCTGTGTTTTTTGTTGGTATAATTTTAGAGGGGGATAAATATTTTGTCTGGTAAAAAAACATCCGAGTGGCTGGTAGATAAAAAAAAACAAAAAAACTACCTGACACAAACGGGAAAGTGTAGAAAAAAAAGCAGTTATGCCCTGTCTAATATGATCCACTATTGTTAGCGACCCTCAGGAACAACTACACGGACATCACAGAGGAAAGGAAACTAACACTAAAATGATAGTTATAAATGTATGTGGGTATTGCTGACGGTGGATCCGGATAGGCCGACATGTCATGTCACGATTTTCAGTTTGATTCCATATGACACATTCATCTATAGGGATCATAAAGGTCAAATCTAAAATAATTGCTGTGTATATTTACAATTCCGTTCTAACAGACTACTTACTTAGCTAGCTCTTATCAATTTATAAATTACAGTGCACGGATATTATCGGGAAAAATAAAGTAGACGCGCTAAACTTGGAACCACAGGTTCGCACGACCTTATTCATGGTTTTGTCACGCGTAAAGGTGGTAGAATTATTAGGGCATTAACTCAAGGTCAGATTACGATCTGTAGACACAGCTCCACCCCCCAACGAATAGCAGGTGAATAGCATACTATTCTCATGCTTAAATTCAAGGTCAGAATACGCATTGAGAGAAAAATGCATAAAAAAGGAAATAACGTTCCATTTACGCATGCATAACGCGAGTCGGAATCCCCCCTTTATAAACTGAGTCAATTAAATGAGAGCCACAGGGCACGGGGCTATAAATAGCAGTGGGAGGAACACAGACCATGTGTATGAATAGCACCCGACTCCGGGTCAATACTTCTTTTCATTATGCCTTCTCTTTGGACAGCTGCACTTCGCTACAGGTAGACTAATTAGATTATTTAACCCACCAAAGCAAAGACAAACATTAGGGCTGGCACCATTACCGTATAACTGATGGTCATGAAAAATGTGTGTGGAACGAACAGCCAACTGGGCATTTGTGAGGTTGAGTCCGTTTCTGCCATAACATGGACTCTTAAACAACGTGAAACTTTCTCTTGTTACTCCTTGCTGAAATAAGCAAATGAGTCTTCTGTTGCCTGGGCAATGCCCCCGACAACGCAGCAGCAGCACAGAACGAGAATGAATAGAAGAATAGGTCTGGGTACCTCTAACCCTGGCAATTTCACTGGTAAACTCCTGGGAACACTCGCAATGGCTGCCTGGTATTGTGATGCAATACTTTTCATGGTAATGTAGAATGTTAATTTCAATGATGTGAATCATGCAATGGAGTTTTTTTTTTTTTTGCAATGTCAGTTGAGTCAACAAATCACAGCACATGTTTTACTTTCTGCTTTGCTTCTATGGGTACACTTGCAATGACCGCCAGTCCACCCATTATGCCATCATTGACTTGAATGAGAATCCCGTTCTACTCATTATATTTCTATGGCAAGCACATGCAGTCAGGAGAGGAGAAACTGTGCGCACATTTGTATTTTTTGCTATTCTAACTGTTATTACGGTGAATTACCATCATCGAAAATTACATGACAGTCACAGCCATAATACACGTTAATATGAAATGGAGGAGTGACTGTTGGGGACTAATTATTTTAATAATTTTTCTGTTGCATCATTGTGAGCTCACCGGTTAAGAATGGTCTATTCTTTTAATTAGGGTGGGGCGATAAAAATGAATCGGAGCAACAAAGCGAGATGACAAGGCAGTTTGGTGTGTGTGAGGTGTGGCATCTCTGCGGAGCGAAGCAGCACACCTGCGGTATTGTAATTAGTTGGCTGGTTACTGAGGTGAGGTGAAAGCTGCAGGACTGGGGGCTCCTAGGACGCCCCCCTATGCTCAGGAACACGGGAGTCACCAGCACTGACTGGCACTCAGGGAAGAGTCACCACGTACAAAGGATGACTCCATTTTGAATGTTTTCCCTACCCACATATCCCACCCCTTACACACACAATGATACCGACACAAACATAGAAGCGCACACAAAAACACACGTGACCATATTCAGAGGTGACTGTAGAGTACGCACACAAAAAAAACATGTAAGTTAACTTTTTCCCACAAAAACACACCATTAGATGTTTTTTTGGGGTGGCGGGGAATCTTGGAATAGTTTTATACAGGAAAACTACACAAGACAACCTTTTATGGTCACTTCCTGGATTTTTTTTTTTTGGGGGGGGGGGTATTTAGTTAATGACAGAAAGTGGCTAAATAAGATTACCTCGAGTCAGTGCCCCAGTGCATGGCATAGATTTTTGCCAGATGCCCCCTCAGTGTCCGTCTAGTGCGCATCTGAATTCGGCCAACTGGGTCGATGTTTGCTGTGATCTGAAGGGAAAGGGGGGGAAAACACTCAATGACCATGACACAATAGGCTGTGTATCTCCATGGGAAATGGGGATGCCCTTTACTAGGTTCTCTACTGTGAAACCATTGCCTTTCCTTATCAGCTCCCATGATGTTGCATTTACAGAAATATAGAGTGGGTGCTGCTGCTTCCAGGATTTGTTGGCTGGATGACACATATGGAGCCAAGCGAGAGCAGTCTCTATTCTTGTGAGCTATCTCTGCTGCTAGTTACGCTCAGCCTTTGAGCTGTGGACTCATTGAACCCCAGTGCATATCGCCTATTGCAATTTAACCTTTACTCAGCTTTGACAAAACGTTTAACATGACACGTTACCTGTATCCTGAATAATGAAGTTGACTTCAGTGGTTCCCCATCCCCGTGTCTGAACTGCACTCGAAGGGATCTGTTTGTTTCAACAGAGTGATGAAGGTGGAAAGGGGTCTTACCTGAGACAGGGTAGCATCTGCACACGCTTTCCTGGCATCCTGGAGGTTAAAAAAGAAAAAAAGTTACATTTAATTTTCAAAAAACGAACTAGCCAAGTCTTAATTTTATCCCACAAACGCTTGATAATGTAACAATATCAAAAAAACAAAAATCCACCTCAATAATCGAAGTGGTGAGCCAATAATTTCAGTGATCACGGAGACAATTACCATTCCCACTGACCGGATAAACATTACCACTTACTAACACTACACAACCAAAAGTATGTGGCCACTTGCTTGATGAACAACTCAATCCAAAATCATTTGGAGTTGGTCCCCCCTTTGACGGAATAAAATTCTCCACTCTAATGGGAAGGCTTTCCACTAGATGTTGAAACATTGCTGCAAGGGCTAGCTTCCATTCAGCCACAAGAGCATTAGTGAGGTCAGGCACTGATGTTGAGTGATTAGGCCTGGTTCGCAGTTTGCATTCTTATTCACCCCAAAGTTGTTTGATGGGGTTGAGGTCAGGGCTCTGTGCAGACCAGTCAGGTTCTTCCACACTGATCGACAAACCATTTCCGTATGCACCTCGCTTGGTGCACGGGGGCAACGTAATGCTGAAACAGGAAAGTGCCTTTCCTAAACTGTTGCCACCAAGTTGGAAGCACAGAATCATCTAGAATATAATTTTATGCTATCGTGTTAAGATTTCCGTTCACTGAAACTAAGGGGCCTAGCCCAAACCATGAAAACCCGCCCCAGACCATTATTCCTCATCCACCAAACTTTACAGTTGACATTATGCAGTCGGGCAGGTAGCGTTCTCCTGGCAGTTGCCAAACCCTGATGTGTCCGTTGGACTGCCAGATGATAAGTGTGATATATCACGGCAGAAAACGTGTTTCCCCTGCTCAGAGTCCAATGCCAGCGAGCTTTATACCACTTCAGCCGACGCTTGGCATTGCGCATGGTGATCTCAGGATGGTGTGCGGCTGCTAAGCCATGAAAACTAATTCCATGAGACGCCCGACATTGCTGACGTTGCTTCCAGAGGCAGTTTGGAACTCCTGTAGTGAGTGTTGCAACCGAGGGAAGATTTTTTTTTAGGTGCTACATGCTTCAGCACTCAACGGTCCCGTTCCGTGAGCTTGTGTGGACTACCACTTCGCGGCTGAGATGTTGTTGCTCCTTGAGACTTTTCCACTTCACAATAACAGCACTTACAGTTGCCCGGGGGAAGCTCTAGCAGGGCAGACATTTGACGAACTGACTTGTTGGAAAAGTGGAACCCTATGACGGTACCGCATTGAAAGTCACTGAGCTCTTCAGTAAGGCCATTCTACTGCCAATGTTTGTCTACGGAGATTGCATGGCTGTGTGCTCAAATATATACATCTGTCAGCAACGGGTATGTCCACATACCTTTGAATATACAGTGTCTTCAGAAAGTACTCAGACTCCTCGACTTTTCCCACATTTAGACTATTTCCTTATTCTTACATGGATTAAATATTTTTTCCAGTAATCTACACAGTACCCCATAACAGAGCAAAAACAGGATAAGATTATTGAAACAAATATAAACTATTTACCTAACTATTCAGACCCTTTGCTATGAGACTAGAAATTGAGCTCAGGTGCATCCTTTTTCCCACTGATCATCCTGGAGATTTTTCTACAACTTGGAAGTCGCCCAGTGGTAAATTCAATTGATGGAACATGATTTGGAAAGGCACACACCTGTCTATAGAAGGTCCCACAGCTGACAGTGCATGTCAGAGAAAAACCCAAACCATGAGGTCAAAGAAACCTGGAACCATCCCGACAATGAGGCATGGTGGTGGCAGCATCATGCTGTGGGGATGTTTCCAGCAACAGGGACTGGTCAGGATTGAGGCAAAGATGACCGAGGCAAAGATGACCGTAGCAAAGTACAGAGAACTCCTTTATGAAAACCTGCTCCAAAGAGCTCAGGACCTCAGACTGGGGCGAATGTTCACCTTCCAATAGGACAACAACCCTAAGTACACAGCCAAGACAATGCTGGATGTTCTTGAGGGGCTCAGCCAGAGCCTTGAACCTGATCGAACATCTCTGGAGAAACCTGAAAATAGCTGTGCAGCGACGTACCCCATCCAAACTGACAGAGCTTGAGAGGATGTGCAGAGAAGAATGGGAGAAACCCCCCAAATACACGTGTGCCAAGCTTGTAGCATCATACCCAAGAAGACTCGATGCTGTAATCACTGCCAAAGGTACTTCAACAAAGTACTGAGTAAAGGGTCTGAAAACTGATGTAAATGTGAAGTTTTTTAATACAAATTTGTAAAACCTGTTTATTTTTTGTCATTACGGGGTGTGTAAATTGATGAGGGAGAAAAAAACTATTGAATCAATTTTAGAATAAGGTTGTCATCTAAATAAAAAAGTGGAACAATAGGTCTGTAGTGTACCGCCAACTCCACCTACTTAGGCTCAGTTTTGACTAATCCCATTTAGTATATATAATATTAATATATATACCCGTATCAAACAAATCTTATCTGTTCCCTAAACCATTTCCTTTCAAGTCAAGATAAAATGTGAACAGTCAGATTATTGTGCCAATGGATGTGCTAGTTGCTCAATCCATATAACACAAAATCGGCACGCTAAACCTATATTGACAAACTGTTTTTTAATCATTGCAGTAGCACACTGACAATAAACAATCAAGCTATAGACATTGTACAAAACATTGAGATCACCATCCTAATATTGAGTTGCATGCATCCCTCCCCCTTCTGACCTCCGAACAGCCTCAATCTGTCGGGGTATGGACTATACAAGGTGTCGAAAGCGTTCGATCCACATGGATGCTGGCCCATGTTGACTCCAAAGTTGTCCTTCTTGATACACAAAATAAATTGCTGAGTGTGCAAAACACAGCAGCGTTGCAGTTCGAAACAAACCGGTGTGCCTGGCACCTACTACCATACCCCGTTCAAAGGCACTTCAATCTTTTGTCTTGCCCATTCCCCCTCTGAATGGCACACAGACACAATCCATGTATCAATTGTATCCAGGCTTAAAAATCCTTCTATAACCTGTCTCCCCCCCTTATCTACACAGACTTAAGTGGATTTAACAAGTGACATCAATAAGGGATCATAGCTTCCACCTGGATTCTCCTGGTCATTCTGTGTCATGGAAAGAGCAGGTGTTCATGTTTTGTACACTTAGTGTACAAAAGAACACTAGCTAGCTAAAGGCTACATATTTCAAGCTATTGCATGATTCATGAGACACACAAAACAGAAAAGCACCTCAAGGATACAAACATGCAACACTTGAACAGACCACGCTCAGCAAACAATTACATAAATCTCAGGAACATACTATACATTAGAGGTCGAACGAGTTTTCAAGTTTTCATAACATTCTTAAATCGGTATTTTTGGGCGCCGATTTGTAAAAAAACATTCTTATTTGCAATGACGGCCTAGGAACTGTGGGTTAACTGCCTCGTTCAGGGGCAGAAAGACAGATTTTCACCTTGTCAGCTCGGGGGATCCAATCTTGCAACCTTAGTTAACTAGTCCAATGCAATAACGACCTGCCTCTCTGGTTGCATTCCACACTGCCTGTTACGCAAATGCAGTAAGCCAAGGTAAGTTGCTAGCTAGCATTAAACTTATCTTATAAAAAAACTATCAATCACTAGTTAACTACACATGGTTGATGATATTACTAGATACTATCTAGCGTGTCCTGTGTTGCATATAATCTGACTGAGCATACAAGCATCTAAGTATCTGACTGAGCGGTGGTAGGCAGAAGCAGGCGCGTAAATATTCATTCAAACAGCACTTTTGTGCGTTTTGCCAGCAGCTCTTCGTTGTGCGTCAAGCATTGCGCTGTTTATGACCTCAAACCTATCAACTCCCGAGATGAGGCTGGGTTCTCTAGAAAGGGTTGCGATTCTGTGATTCACAGTGAGTTTGTGTGTCACACCAGCTTCATCTCGAGAGTTGATAGGTTTGAAGTCATAAACAGCGCAATGCTTGACGCACAACAAAGAGCTGCTGGCAAAACGCACGAAAGTGCTGTTTGAATGAATATTTACACGCCTGCTTCTGAAATGGCTGGCTAATTAGCGCACGCTAATAGCGTTTCAAACTTCATTCGCTCTGAGCCTTGGGGTGGTTGTTTCCCTTGCTCTGCATGGGTAACGCTGCTTCGATGTGGTGGCTGTTGTCGTTGTGTTGCTGGTTCGGGCCCAGGGAGGAGCGAGTAGAGGGACGGAAGCTATAATGTTACACTGGCAATACTAAAAGTGCCTATAAGAACATCCAATAGTCAAAGGTTAATGAAATATAAAATGGTATAGAGGGAAATAGTCCTATAATAACTACAACCTAAAACTTCTTACCTGGGAATATTGAAGACTCATGTTAAAAGGAACCACCAGCTTTCAAATGTTCTCATGTTCTGAGCAAGGAACTGAAACGTTAGCTTTCTAACATAGCACATATTGCACTTTTACATTCTTCTCCAACACTTTGTTTTTGCATTATTTAAACCAAATTGAACATGTTTCATGATTTATTTGAGGCTAAATTGATTGTATTGATGTATTATATTAAGTTAAAATAAGTGTCAATTCAGTATTGTTGTAATTGTCATTATTACAAAAATATATATATATATATTTTTAAATCGGCCGATTAAATCGGTACCGGCTTTTTTGGACCTCAAATAATCGGTATCGGCATTATGATTTTTCAATCGGTCGACCTCTACTATACATTCCTCCAACTTGTTCAACAAACTCACTGTTAAATCTACCCACAGCACACTACCCAAATCTAGATATATACGCACACACGCTGAATCTGTGTTTACATTGTTGTATCCTTGAATCCTAGTGGGATAAGGAAAAAGGCAGGGAGGTAAGAGCTAAGCCAAACATACTACAGCCTCAAACACAGCTCTAACTAAATTAGTATTCTAATTCCTTATTCTTTGATCAAACATGCATAGTGCTGTCATCACTCAGTATGGAAGGTGGGGCCAATTGCATGAGAAAAACAAGGAAGGTGGGGCACAAGGACCTGTGAGTTTAACTTTATGTTCATTCGGCTGAATTAGGATACACTATGAAAACAATGCGAGTTAGACACGGTTTGACAATATTGCAATACTATTTTTGCGCTAGTTGACTGTTCCTGCACCAAAACTCCAGACTTCTTCCTTCATAGGTTGGTCACCATTTGCATTTTAAATAGGAAGCCAATTTGTTTACGGCACTTATTTTCCATGAATGACCAAGACGTATTTCCTCAAGGCTCTATTGCCCCTTTGCAGCAGACATAGTGAGCAATATGATTGGACCATGGAACTGCAATAAAACCAGTACTGAATCGCAAAAATACATTTAGAATTGTAAGAGTCGCAAAATATATATATATATATAAATATAATCCTAATTCCCAGCCCTATTCAAAACTGACAACTAATCACAAATTAAACCGTTCTCACTTTTGCAATCCAGCTTGCTACTAGTATCTTGCAGAGAGATTTCACAGCAGCTAGCAAGTTATGAGAGAATTGGCTGTGACTAAAATAGGTGCAGGAGTAGTTATAGTTTGAAGCATTTTAAAGTGCAGAAATTTTAAATCGTATTGTTCAACTGAGAACAATGTTTTTGTTAGACTTTCGGGACAGCTGGTGAATTGTAGTTCCCTCTAGTGGTGCCATGTAAAAATCACTGCACAGAAATTCCCAATGCATTTATGAGAAGAAAGCAGGGAGAGGACGATTGTGGAGGACCTACTCTGATCTGGTTCTTGAGCTGCTCGGCCTCCTGGCGTAGCTGGTCCAGTTCGCTCATTTTCCTCTGCTAATGGTGTGCCTCGCTCCGCCGCCGGGACTCCTGCTGATCTGAGGGGAAAGGAAGAGGGACAAACTCAACACCTTGGTCACAAACCGTTTCTCCTATTAGCAATTAGAGGTACTCACCAGACCAGGGTTCAAACTGTATTTGAAATCTGATAAAGTCCTAAAAAGTACAAACCCAGCCCAACTCCAGGCAAGCTCATGCTCTCTGAACCCAGGTCTGGTACACAGGCAGCTCAATAAACAGCTGTTACAGGGGCCCTAACAAGGCCATCAGCTCAAAGTGACGGTCCAAATCCCTGAGACAGGCTCAATATGCTTGAGGCGCAGCAAGGACAAGCTCGGAGAAAGTAGGGTTGAATGTTCCAGAGACCATGTTATGGTAAGTTGCTATTTCTAAATAGTAGCCATTAGATGTTCAAGCTAATACCTTAGTGCTGTGAAAGATAGGAGAAACTGAAGAGGTGTTCATGTAACATCCAAGAAAATAACTGCAGAGAAGAAATTGTTCACCATTTGGACTCAGCAAACACAAGCTTCAGTAAAATACACAGGAAAGCATATTCCTGCTCAGAATCACACAACATCGCTCTGAAAGATCCACAAGGCACACACAAACTCACTGTGAATCACAGAATCACAACCCTTTCTAGAGAACCCAAGATGTGTCCTTGCCAGCCTGAAACGGTTACCTAGCAACAGGATTCTGCAGCTAGTTTGTGCTAAAGATCACTTTTTTCAATTATGCAAAACTCTCCCCTTCTCTATACACTGGCCAACCCAAGGCAAACATCTGGCACTTGGCGGCCGGTAGCCATTCCTGGACAACTGAGGCTAAATTAAAATCCATTCAGACTGCGAAACCCTTGAGAACATACCCCTCCTTTGGCTTGCCGAACGGAGAGAGTGCTGGAGCGTGAAAAGAGAGGAGCCGAGTGGGTTCTGTGAGTTAGTTCTAGCCCAGAGGTGCTCAGGTGAGAAGGGCAGGCACTAGTGCAGCGCTCAGATGCTCTGGCCCTGGTCAGTGGGCTCAGAACTCTCCTTCCAATGTCATCCCTGTAATCCTGGGACACAGTTGATTCAGCTCCTCCAGCTAAATCCGGTTAAGACAAAACCTGCTGATGATCCTAAAAGCAGTGGCTATCCCGCTGACCCCAATCCTTTGGTCAACGGGCTTATCCCTGACACATTCTCTGGAGAAAGAGCAGGAAATACAAAAACAAACGTATAGGCTAATTAGTGTAGGTATAAATGCTGCAAGTTGAAAGTTCTGCATATTGACTGTCTGGGTTGAAGATCATTATTAGCTGATGGAGACTGCTAAGCACTAATGCTACCACGAGCACTACGCAACAATGCTCATCTTACATTTCTACCAAACGGTTCACAAAAATAAAAGAGCTCATTGTCAATATCAACCAGTTGCCATTGATTTTTACAAGACAAATTGTGGTCTTTTGTGTTCGTACATTGACAGGCTTCCTTCCGGCTTTACGAGTCACAGGTTTCTCCAATGTCCGTAGGGAATAGATATAAAGTAGAGCATTTCTTTAAACTTTTGTGCCAACCATTACATCCACCTTTGTCATTAACAACTCACAGTTAAAGAAACACTTGGCTAAACACTACTAATATCCACATTTCTGAATTGTATGTAGACCACCGATACTCAAATTCTAATTGAGAAGGTCCGGTCACACAAAAACGTCCTAGGTGGCAAAAGTCTGGATAGATATTATAATTCATCGCCGTTGTAACAAACTCCCACCACGCGACCCAAGCAACACCAACCCCAATTTTTGTTTTGGTGGGGAGGCGGCCCGGCTCGTATTGGCCCAATTCTAGGTCCGGATCTGGACTGCGGTCCACCTATTGACTATTGCTGGTGTAGACTATCACAGTTGTACAAAACATTTACCATCCTGTCTGGATTTTCCTTACCTCCCTTTCGCTCTGTCTTTTCTGTACAGGTCGTGGGTCCTAAGAGCTTGGAGACCTTCTAAATGACAAGACCTTTTCCTTTAAACACCCGACATCTCATCAGCTACCTGCCACCTGATTGGCCCGTGGGGCTAACTACGTCTGATTCTAAGCAATGAGACTTAGCCCCCTAATCTTGTTGATAAAAATGTGTCATGGTAATATCTCTAATTCTTCTCGTCTTTTCCTTGACGAGAGCCTTGGTGTCAGAGCCAGTTAGCAGGACCTGCGTGTGGCCTTTTCACAGAACCAATGCTATACAGACATGGACCTCCAAACTCCACATAAAAACCTGTCGCTATTTTAACTAAATACACTTACAAGAAACAGTGGAGTGAGTAGTAGGGCCTTGAATAGAGTGAGTAGTAGGGCCTTGAGTAGAGTATTCTAAACTACATGATGCCTTGAATAGGCTTAGGGATATCTAGGCTGTAGTAATTGGACCATATTGGATGCTGGTGGACAAAATACATTTGTAAATCCTCTTACAATAGTCCAATAAATACAAACAAAGTGCCATTAATATTCAAATTGAGAGGGAATAAGTACCTGCAAAATTAGTCAAACTGACAGCAATTAACCCGACCATGGTGGCAGAAATATGAGTGGGGCTCTATAAATGTCGGCAGAAGTGGAATTTGTTTGGCGCACCAAACAATTAAGGCAACAGGGATCTTGATCCAGATGGGGATCGAATGTATCTGCCTAAACCAAGAATCTTATCCACTTAGCTAGCAAACCAAATGCATAGCCGGAGCCCTGAGCTAGATTTGACACATCTTAGTTTTCTTATAGTTATACTTAACTTCTAGTTAGTTATAAGCAGTAAGCATAGCACATACCACCGCAGCCCCAGCGAGGCAGGGGTGCCACCAACCCCAAAATAATACATTATTTTTGGTATTGAAAAACGACGTAGGTATTTCAAAATACCCCGGTATATCGCCCAAGCCTAATTCAGGAGGGGATTTTTCTGTTCCGGTGGTGGGAGTGTGTTGAAACATCTGGCAGCCCCACTGATGGTGTGTCTCTACACTGCTGCCTTCACTCTCAGCCGGCTATTTTTAGAGAGGTGGAGGACGAGGGAAGCAGACTTTACATTTTCCAGCCAGTCCTATCAGCTCCATCATCTCAAGCACACGCAGTGACAAGGGGAGAGGGAAGTGAAATTAGACTCTGCACCAGAGCTTTAAAGACATTTCTTCCTATAAAGCAAAACATTTAGTTCTGTATCAAGCCCTGACTTCACATTGTACGGCCGTTTGACATAGGGAAGCCTAAAAACCTTAAACCGCCGAGGAATGCCTTAATTTTGAAAAGCATCTAGTAGCAATTGATTACTTCCATAGTATAACAGCTATAGATTTGATCAGAGTAAAAGTGAACAACAGACATTATTAGGCCTCCTTTTCAATCACATTATTGGCTCAGAGACAAAGCAGTCAAATGAATTGATCTTTCAGAACCCAATTCATCCTACCCCCGATATGCATGTTAACGTTATTCATATTAACAATACCATTAAAACAGACCTGATTTATTCTAAATGGAAAAATGAATCAGAACCCGTACACATGAAGGTGGTAGGAAATTGTTGGGCCAGTAACCAAAAGGCCGCTGTTTAGAATCCCGAGCGGACGAGGTGGGGGGAAAATCTGTCGGTGTGCCACTGAGCAAGGCACTTAAACCTAAATGCCCTTGTAAGTCGCTCTGGATAAGAGTGTCTGCTAAAATAACGTAAATGTAAAAACAAGGCTTGACTCAACATGAATTAATGTGGGAGGTTGGTGGACTATTGTGGTGTAAACCGCAGAGGGGCAGGAAGAAGAGGGAAGCTCCTCCCCATGGCATAAGGTAGAGGACTGAGGCAGGCCGGGCGGGTAGGCAGGGAGATGTTCTAGTGCACAGGAAGATACAGGGAAGGGAGGTGAAGGACAGAGACAGATTAACCTAATGAGAGTGAACAAGCAGAGGACGATAGGGAGGAGAGCGGCTAATTAACCCCTTGGTGAAGGGGAACAGGGTGTGGTAACCTTCAAGGCATTAAGAGCCCGGTGGAGCAGACGCACAAACCCAGTCACCTTGCTGCTGCTGGGAGCCTCTTAAGTCCGCAGCCTAAGAGATCGGTGCTACTACAGATGAGCCACACACTGTGGCCATTCACTTAACCCAAAACCAAGACATAACTCCATTTGCCTTGCAGTCATCGACTCCAAAGTTTATCTTGGCATACATCTTTTATTACAAACATAGATTCAACCAAGTGCTCATAAATAAGTTACACGGAGATAGCCAATGATTTCTATGGGCTTGTTCTCAACTAGCCTACCTGGTTAAATAAAGATGAAATAAAATTTCAGTGAATTTCAATTTCAGGGTTTGAAAGCTTTGCCCAAAAATATTTTCTCTTGTTGAGTTAATTGCATGGTTATCTAAATAATTACTATTAATTGCAATTCCCTAAAAAATATTATACATTGGTTGTAGTCAATGTATTTTGATTGTAAGGGAACAAAAACTGTATTCTAAGAAAATATCATATCCACAACTATTAGATCTAGCCTACGCCACTTCTTATCCAGGTTTTTCAACAAACTAGAATTGGTTCTGTTCTGGTTAAAATCGTTGTAGGAAATGTTTGCTAAATCTAGACCGAAAGGTTGCAAGTTCAAATCCCCAAGCTGACAAGGTACATATCTGTCGTTCTGCCCCTGAACAGGCAGTTAACCCACTGTTCCCAGGCCGTCATTGAAATAAGAATTTGTTCTTAACTGACTTGCCTGGTTAAATAAAGGTTCATTTAAAAAAAATGATTATTATTATTTTAAATTCAGCCATGGCATTCTAAACATTTTTGTTTGGTTAGCTAGCCAACATTAGCATACCCGCTAGCTACTTCAGCGCAAATTGTATTACTGTTACCTAAAGAAAAGCATGAGCAAGTGTCTGTTTGAACTTTCTATAAGTTTCCCTTCAAAGTTGTTGCTCGTAATTGTGCGCATAGTGGATGGTTTCAACACCAAGAGAGACAGACTGCTCTACAGCTGGTGAGACCAGAGAGTGCCCGGTGTTGCGCTCAAAAGCAAGGGTGTGGAAGCACAGACACTTGGGTGAAAAGAATAAGTTGAAAAAATTAACTGTGTAAAAAAAGGTAACTATAATCAACACGTTAACCTTTTTTATTTAACTAGGCAAGTCAGTTAAGAACAAATTCTTATTTACAATGACGACCTACACCGGCCAAACCCGGACGACGCTGGGCCAATGGGACTCCCAATCACGTCCGGTTGTGATAAAGCCTGGATTCGAACCAGGGTGCCTGTAGTGACACCTCTAAACACTGAGATAGATGCAGTGCCTTACGACTGCTGTGCCACTCGGGAGCCCCCAATTCCAGAGTAACACGGTGTTACCCAGATAATAAAACTAAGGTTTGTTCTCTAAATACAGGAAATGTCTCTGAAAACAGACAGAGCATGCGCATGTTTCAGCACATGATACCATGGATACTTCGCATGAGGCTCTGACAACCAACCATTGATTTTTTCACTTGCCTATTTCAGCCATGAGGACATTAATGACTTCACTGCCTCTGGGGTTAAAAAAATAATAATCTCATGACTGAAAATCAATCTCAGATGGATTATCTCAGGCCAAGTTAACCTCCCCTTTCATGTAAGAAAGTCATGACCATCATGCTTTTAGGGAAAGATGATAATTTTGCATTAAATTGAGTTTGACCAATTCCAGTCCCGTTTCTTTGGGAGTTCAGGGTCCTCCCCGGTATAATTTTTATGTAGAAGGACTGAGAAGCTCAGGTGTGGTGACTTTTAAAAGGACATTCTACAAAAAATAAAATGCTGACACCATCTAAAACAATTTCCACCCCCAGAAATAAGCCCAATAACGTGGTGGTAAAAGTTATTGAAATTATTTTAACATTTTAATGTACATTCTCCGTTTCCACAATCTGGTTTCCGAGCTGTCATGGGTGCACCTCGGCCACGCTAAAGGTCCTAAACGATGTCATAAGTCGCTCTGGATAAGAGCGTCTGCTAAATGACTTAAATGTAAATGTAATCGATAAAAGACAATACTGTGCAGCTGTATTCATCGACCTGGCCAGGCTTTCGACTCTGTCAATCACCACATTCTTATCGACAGACTCAACAGCCTTGGTTTCTCAAATGACTGCCTTGCCTGGTTCACCAACTACTTCTCAGACAGAGCTCAGTGTGTCAAATCGGAGGGCCTGTTGTCCGGACCTCTGGCAGTCTATGGGGGTGCCTAAGGGTTCAATTCTCTGGCCTACTCTATTCTTCTCACACACACACACACACACACACACACACACACACACACACACACACACACCAATGACGTCGCTCTTGCTGCTGGTGATTCTCTGATCCACCTCTACACAGACACTATTCTGTATACTTCTGGCCCTTTGGGCACTGTTAACTAACCTCCAAATGACCTTCAATGTCATACAACTCTCCTGCCGTGGCCTCCAACTGCTTTTAAATGCTAGTAAAATGAAATGCTTGCTCTTCAACTGATTGCTGCTTGCACCCGCCCGCCTAGCATCACTACTCTGGACGGTTCTGACTTAGAATATGTGGACAACTACAAATACCTAGGTGTCTGGCTAGACTGTAAACTCTCCTTCCAGACTCACATCAAGCATCTCCAATCCAAAATGAAATCTAGAATCGGCTTCCTATTTCACAACAAAGCCTCCTTCACTCATGCTGCCAAACATACCCTCGTAAAACTGACTATCCTACCGATCCTTGACTTCGGCAATGCCATTTACAAAATAGCCTCCAACACTCTACTCAGCAAATTGGATGTAGTCTATAACGGTGCCATCTGTTTTGTCACCAAAGCCCCATATACTACCCACCACTGCGACCTGTATGCTCTCGTTGGCTGGCCCTCGCTTCATATTCGTCACCAAACACACTGGCTCCAGGTCATCTATAAGTCTTTGCTAGTTAAAGCCCAGCCTCATCTCAGCTCACTGGTCACCATTGCAGCATCCACCCGTAGCACACGCTCCATCAGTTATATTTCACTGGTCACCCCAAAGCCAATTCCTCATTTGGCCGCTTTTCCTTACAGTTCTCTGCTGCCAATGACTGGAACAAATTGCAAGAATCACTGAAGCTGGAGACTCATATCTCCCTCACTAACTTTAAGCATCAGTTGTCAGAGCAGCTCACAGATCACTGCACCTGTACATAGCCCATCCAACTACCTCATCCCCATACTGGTATTTATTTTTGCTCCTTTGCACCCCAGTATCTCTACTTGCACATTCATCTTCTGTACATATATCACTCCAGTGTTTAGTTGCTAAATTGTAATTATTTCAACACTATGGCCTATTTATTGCCCTTATCTTACCTCATTTGCACACACTATATACTTTTTCTATTGTGTTATTGACTGTTTGTTTATTCCATGTATAACTGTTGTTTGTGTTGCATGCTTTGTATTATATTGGCCATGTCGCAGTTGTAAATGAGAACTTGTTTCCAACTAGCCTACCTGGTTAAATAAAAGGTGAATAAAATAAATAAATAATAATAATAATAATATTGGACCATGCAAGGCTGTAGACTAAGTTAATCCACTGGTGGCACAAACATCTTCAGTTGATGGCCCCAGCACATGATTTGGTCGCACCAATGTTTCGCTTCTGCCCGGCGATAATGACTTGACCCGTGTCCTAAAAATGTACTTGCATTCCATACAGAACCAAGCTAATAATGATTAGCCATCTTTTAAATGAGCATGCTCTTGCAGGGCTTGGCATTCAGGAAAATTTGGCAGTGGCATACGAATGAAAAGAATACTGGCCAGGGAAAGCGGATGGTGGGGGATTATTTAAATGTTCTTTAAATTTGTGGGCTGAGCAAATAGCATTTAGACTATAATGGAGCTGGGCAATATGACAAATATCATATCACAGCATTTAATTTTTTTTTTTTTTTTTTTTTTAATTGGATGGTATTTTATGTTTTGAAATACAAAAGATCAAAAAAATTGCTTTATGAGTAGTGCGTGACCCTAGGGTGGCAACACAAATTCTAAATGATTTCAATGGGTCTTTGACTGTTCAATTAAAGCAAAAATACTTTTCCACGCATTTTCATCAATTTCTGCAATCATTTGAGAATTTCCACACCGCCACTTACGTTTGCACGATAATGGGAAAACAATCTAGGTTAATTTTTAACCAAAAGTTGAGAGCAAAACCCTCAGGTGAACTGTTGGAATCATGGAAACTATTATTCTAATTCTAGCATTGGAATATAATTGCGGGCACTATAAAGATAGTGACCATGTCAAATAAAACTAATGAAAATGTTATTGTAACTGGGTAGGAACCAAGTGTGGATACGTGTTTCCCAGGGGACTATAATCTTTAGCTAAATTGAATGTTCTCTTAGATACTTCATATAGCTAACATTCATGCTTCACGTATTCCTATTTGATTTAGAAGATACTGGTCCACCATCACTGGTATTATCAGGCTGTACAGCTAATTACGTTTGCTCTGATGAACTAGTGATTAGCATTAGCAGCTAACAAGATTTAGGTTGAACTTGTTAAGAAAAGACAAACGGTGTAATATTAGAACGCTAGTGGATATATATTAAGAATCAAAGTGAAAAAGCATTGTTGTCATTAACATTGTTGCATATGCTGCATTGTCCATGCAGACTGAACGCAAGTGTGTCGTGGTAGAAGAACCACAAACACTCTCACTGAGTTACAGGGAGCAGAGCAGGGCTAGGTCTGTGTGGAAAGAGGCACGAGAGAGAGAGATGACTCAAGTAGTGAACTATAAAAATGGATGTTACACATGGCGTATCACATTTAACAAACCAAATTCAAATACTGTTATAGAAGGTAAAGTAAAAACCGGTCCGTGTATCAATACCGGTATATCATACATTACGGTATACCGCCCAGCACCACCCTATAATGACCTACCCTCCATACACAAATAATAATTACTTTTTAACTTGACAATATCATATATGAATTGTTTAGAGGGGGGCGAAACACACTTTACTTTAATGGAAACCCTATAAAAACATGATATTCTAAGCCCACAACAATACTTAAACTACATCAGGAGACCACTTTTCAGGTCAGAGAATAAATAAATAATAATTTGGAGGGGGTAGTTGCTCTTTAAATTGTGCACCAAGCAATAGACTTGTTTGGCTAGCTGTGTTTTTTTTAGGCTTTGGCAGTATACAGGGTTATATGGATAAAGCCACAGGATGGTTTTTCAATACCGTTGAACCTATTTATTTGAAGTCTAATACATGTGTAGATACTTGAAGCAAATACCTGCAGTCCACTTGTGCAATACGTTAGGAGATAAAAGAACATTGCGTTCTTCATTTCACCAGTCACAATATGTAGCTTACGGTTGTCCCCAGTCTCGCTGTGTTTGTTTACAAGCACACAACCACGAGAGACCATAGGCGTGTGAGTCACTCACTGTCGAGCAGCATGCACCAGGTTATCTAATTACAGTATGGAATTCACAACTAAATGTTTGCCAGCTAGTTATCTTATAACTACTAAGTTCACTGTCTAAAATGTGCTAAAAGCTCCGCAGTTTGGTTTGCTAAATAAGTAGCTAGTTAGCTATCTAGCTAAGTGGTTAGCTTCTAACAAAATCAAGCATTTGCTTGGTAACAGCAGAAGATCACCCCCTGGATCAAGAGCTTTGCTGGCTGGCGAATATTCATTTGTGCCTGCAGCAAACTGAGTAGAATGAGTTACGTATATAGTTTAGGTCAGAAACTGTACAAAATGTTCCCAATGCGCTCGTTAGCATTTCATTAGCATTCTGATGATTCATTAGAACTAGTTAGCATTTTGTTACATTCTGTTAAGTGACATTTTTGGGGCTTTGAATATTAGTACTTTGTAAATAAACACATGCATTAAATTTCTGCACTAGGCAATAAAGCAGATTGCGTCCATCATTTCACCCAACCGTGGGATGGACTCTTCCCGCACTCGGGACTCTGACTTTATTGGTTACACGGACTCTTGGCCTTTCGCCGGCTTTGTATTCATGTTACCTGATGAAATTGCTCTATACAATATTGCTGCCATCTAATGCACATTCAAATGTCATAAATCAACACTGCAGAGCTCTCCCTGTCCTATGCCGTGCATGAATTGTATTACGTTTGATGATATCTGGAAAAGTGCATGTACAGCCTGGCCCATCTTCTGTTGCTAGCCTCAATTCTTATTTGTGCTCTGATATTTGCTCTCATAAAAGCATGTTAACTTCTTGGTGACAGGGGGCATTATTTTCACATCCGGATGAAATGCATGCCCAAATTCAACTGCCTGCTACTCATCCCCAGAAGATATGCATATTATTAGATTTGGATAGAAATCTCTGAAGTTTCTAAAACAGTTAAAATCACGTCTGGAGTATAACAGAACTTATTTAGCAGGCGAACCACAGAGGACAAACTATTGAGATTTTTTTTTTTTAGGTCACTATTTACAATGCGTTTTCATTGGGAATCCAGATTTCTAAGGGACCTTCTTGCAGTTCCCATCGCTTCCACTGGATGTCAACAGTCTTTCGAAATTGGCTGAGGTTTTTCCTTTGTGTAATGAAGTACGGCCATCTTGAACGAGGGTAACTTGAAGTGTACTGTTAGAGGCGCGTGACCAGAAAGCATGCTACAGTTTGTTTTCCTCCTGTATTGAACACAGATCATCCAGTCTTCCATTTTTTTTGATTATTTACATTTAAAAGAATACCTAAAGGTGTATTACAAAAGTAGTTTGAAATGTTTTGGCAAAGTTTACAGGTAACTTTTGAGATATTTTGTAGTCACATTGCACAAGTTGGAACCAGTGTTTTTCTGGATCAAACACGCTAAATAAATGGACATTTTGGATATATAATTGACGGAATTAATCAAACAAAAAAAACATTTGTGAAGTTTATAGGACATATTGGAGTGCCAACAAAAGAAGCTCATCAAAGGCATGAATTATGTTTTTATTTCTGCGTTTTGTGTCGCGCCTGCAGGGTCGAAATATGCTTGATGGTGCCATCTTCAGATAATATCATCGTTTGCTTTCCCCCGAAAAGCCTTTTTGAAATCTGACATGTTGGCTGGATTCACAACAAGTGTAGCTTTAATTTACTATCTTGCATGTGTGATTTCATGAAAGTTTGATTTTTATGGTGATTTATTTGAATGTGGTGCTCTGCATTTTCTCTGGCTTTTGGCCAGGTGGGACGCTACCGTCCCACATATCCCAGAGAGGTTTTAACACTAGAAGCTTATTACCTAAATGGATCAATTGAAAGTGTGGGTTCACAGCTCCAATCCAGATGTGTTGGTCATTACTGAGACGTGGTTAAGAAAGTGTGTTTTGAATACCGTTCTGGTTATAACCTTTTTCGGCAAGATAGATCTTCCAAAGGTGGGGGAGTGGCAATCTTTACCAAGGACCACCTTCAGTGCTTAGTTGTCTCCACCAAGTCTGTCCCCAAACAATTTTATTTGCTTGTTTTAGCATTAACCTCTTGAAACTACCGGGAGAATTGTCATCAACTGACACTAATTAGCATAACGCAATGGACAAAAAAATATTACTAGAAAATATTCATATTCATGAAATCACAAGTGAAATATATTGAAACACAGCTTAGCCTTTTGTTAATCACCCTGTCATCTCAGATTTTGAAATTATGCTTTACAGCCGAAGCAAGACAAGCATTTGTGTAAGTTTATCGATAGCCTAGCATTATGCCTAGCTAGCAGCAGGCAGCTTGGTCACGAAAATCAGAAAACCAATCAAATTAAATAGTTTACCTTTGATAAGCTTTGGATGTTTTCACTCACGAGACTCCCAGTTAGATAGCAAATGTTCCTTTTTTCCATAAAGATTATTTTTGTAGCCAAAATAGTTTGTTCTTCACGTTTGGCTGAGAAATCGAAATTGCGGTCACGACAACGCCGAAAAATATTCCAAATTAGATCCATAATATCAACAGAAACATGGCAAACGTTTTTTTTTTAAATAATCAATCCTCAAGGTGTTTCAAATATCTATTCGATAATATATCAACCGGGTCAGTTGGCTTCTTAGTAGGAGCGAGAGAAACAATGGCCGCATTGGTCTACTACGCACATATCACTCAGAGCCACCAGCTGACCACGGACGCAATGTCGCTCACACTTGAAACTATGTCTTGGGACACTAGACACATTAGGGAAGCCATAGAAAAAGGAATCTGGTTGATATCCCTTTCACTGTTCAATAGGGACGCAGAGGTTTCTAAATAAAGAGTTACTTCCTGATTGGATTTTTCTCAGGCTTTCGCCTGCAATATCAGTTCTGTTATACTCACAGAAAATATTTGTACAGTTTTGGAAACTTTAGTGTTTTCTATCCTAAGCTGTCAATTATATGGATATTATATTATCTGGTCCTGAAAAATAGCCTGTTTACTTTGGGAATGTCATTTTTCCAAAAAATGAAAATAGTGCCCCCTAGTTTCAAGAGGTTAAACTTTCAAACAGCTCTTTGTTGACTGTTGCTGGGTGTTACCATCCTCCATCAGCACTGGCCTGTACCCTAACTGCCCTAAGCTCTCTCCTGGTCCCTGACAATAAGTCTGAATTCGTCCTGCTAGGTGACAAACAGGGACATGTTTAAACCACCTGACCAAGCCCTAAAGCAATGGGACACCCTAAATTTATCTCAGATTATTACCAATACCACAAGGTTCGACTCCAGACAGCTAGAAAAGGCTAACTCCTCAATGTTATCCTCACAAATAATTCTGAAAGGTCTCAGTCTGGTGTTTTCTGTAATGACCTTAGTGATCACTGTTTTACAGCCTGTGTTTGATGGCTGCTCAGTGAAATGACCTGTCCTGATTTGTCAGACGCTTGCTAAAAAACTTTAATGAGAAAGCCTTCCTTCATGACCTGGCCTCTGTAAATTGGTATAGAATCAGCTGGATCCCCTCTGTCGAAGACGCTTGGACCTTATTTTTTTGAAATTTTCAGCCATATTGTTAACAAACATGCCCTCAAAAAAACAAAACAGGTTTAACCCCTGGTTTGACCGTGATCTTGCAGAGTTACTCCAGCTCAAGAGTTGCATTTGGCGAAAGGCTCGGCGCACACACACAGGCTGACTGCCTCTAGTTCAGGCAAATGAGAAATAAGTGTAATCCGGCTATCCGGAAGGCCAAAGTTAGTTACTTTAAGGAGCAGTTCACTCTGTGGGTCTAACCCCAAGATGTTCTAGAAAACAGTCAAAGACGTGGAGAACAAACCCCCCTCACAGCTGCCCATGTCCCTTAATTTTGATGTGGTTGTTACTCATAAGCACATGGCTGCGCTTTATAAAATCACCACTTCATTAAGTCAGGATTCCTATGACTCAGCCACGCCTCCTAACCTGTCCAACATTTCCTTATCTCCCACCCCTTCTAATGCGACAAGCCCCAATGCTCCTCCCTCTTTTTTACCCTGCCCCGCTACAAAGTTCATCCCTGCAAGCGGTCACTGAGTCCAAGGTGCTATAGAAGCTCCTTAAAACTTGACCCCCCCCAAAAAACATTGGGGTCAGATGGTTTAGACCATTTCTTCTTTATTGTCGCTGCCCATATTATTGCCAAGCCTGTCTCTTCTCCCTAGGGAGGTTCCCATTGCTTGGAAGGCAGCCAAGGTTCGTCCTTTATTTAAAGGGGGAGATCAAGCTGATCCTATTTCCATTTTGCCGGTTTATTAAAAGTGTTGGAAAAACTTTCCAATAATCAACTGATTGGCTTTCTTGATGTCTATAGTATTTATTCTCTCTGGTATGCTTTCTGGTTTCCGCTCAGGTTATGGATGTGTCACTGCAACCTTTAAGGTCCTCAATGATGCAAAACATTGCTAAAAATCAAGGGCAATGGTGACATCTATTTTTATTGACTTGGCCAAAGCTTTTGATATGGTAGACCATTCTATTCTTGTGGGGTATTGGTGTCGTCTCAGAGGTGTTTTTGGCCTGGCTTGCTAACTACCTCTCTCAAAGAGTGCAGTGTATAAAGTCAGAACATCTGCTGTCTCAGCCACTGCCTGTAACCAAGGGTGTACCCCAGTGCTTGATCCTAGGCCCCATGTTCTTCTCAATTTACATCAGCATAGCTCAGGCAGTAGGAAGCTCTCTCATCCATTTATATGCAGATGATACAGGCTTATACTCAGATGGCCCCTACCCGGATTTTGTGTTAAATGCTCTACAACAAAGCTTTCTCTGCCCTTAACCTTGTTCTAAACATCTCCAAAACTAAGGGCATGTGGTTTGGTAAGAAGAATGCACCTCTCCCCACAGGTGTGATTACTACCTATGAGGGTTTAGCGCTTGAGGTAGTCACCTCAATCAAGTAATTAGGAGTATGGTTAGACGGTACACTGTCCTAATCTCAGCACACATCAAAGCTGCAGGCTGAAGTTAAATCTAGACTTGGTTTCTTCTGTCGTAGTCGCACCTCTTTCACCCCAGCTGCCAAACTAACACTGATTTTGATGACCATCCTACCCATGCTAGATTACGGAGATGTAATTTATAGATCGGCAGGTAAGGGTGCTCTCGAGCGGCTAGATGTTCTTTACCATTCGGCCATCAGATTTGCCACCATTGCTCCTTACAGGACACATCACTGCCCTCTATG
Source organism: Oncorhynchus masou masou (assembly GCF_036934945.1). Classification (NCBI taxonomy): domain Eukaryota; kingdom Metazoa; phylum Chordata; class Actinopteri; order Salmoniformes; family Salmonidae; genus Oncorhynchus; species Oncorhynchus masou. The sequence continues at coordinate 26,826,503 of NC_088244.1, forward strand.
CTTCCCTGTATACAGTTCTCTCTCAATCTCTTCATTCAAAAGACTCAATCATGGACAATCGTACTGACAGTTGTTGCTGCTTTGCATGATGTATTGTCTACCTTCTTGCCCTTTGTGCTGTTGTCTGTGCCCAAAAATGTTTGTACCATGTTGTAGTCTTCGGTCTCTCTTTATGTAGTGTTGTCTCTCATCGTGATGTATTATGTCCAACATTTTTATTTTTTAATCCCAGCCCCCATTCCCGCAGGAGGCCTTTTGCCTTTTGGTAGACCATCATTTGTAAGTAAGAATTTGTTCTTAATTTTTCACGTTCAAAATTGTGCACTCTCCTCAAACAATAGCATGGTATTATTTCACTGTAATCGCTACTGTAAATTGGACAGTGCTGTTCGATTAACAAGAATGTAAGCTTTCTGCCAATATCAGATGTCTATGTCCTGGGAAATTTTCTTGTTACTTACTACCTCATGCTAATCGCATTAGCCTATGTTAGCTCAACCGTCCCTGGGAAGGGACACCGATCCCAAATCATTTTTATGTGAGCTGATCAAGTTACACTTGTTTGAAGTTCACTACTGTTTGCCAGCTACACAGTGCATTTGGAAAGAATTCAGACCCCTTCACTTTTCGCACATTTTGTTACATTACAGCTTTATTCTAAAATGGATTACATTTGTAATTTCCTCGATCTACACACAATACCCCATAATGATAAAGTGAACACAGGTTTTTAGAAATGTTTACAAATGTATTACAAATTAAAACAAATACCTTATTTACGTAAGTATTCAGACCCTTTTCCATGAGACTCAAAATTGAGTTTAGTTGTATCTTGTTTCTATTGAGATGTTTCTACAACTTGGGAGTCTATCTGTGGTAAATTCAATTGATTGACATGATTTGGAAAGGCACACATTTGTCTATTTTTAATTTTACCTTTATTTAACCAGGCAAGTCAGTTAAGAACAAATTCTTATTTTCATTGACGGCCTGGGAACAGTGGGTTAACTGCCTGTTCAGGGGCAGAACGACAGATTTGTACCATGTCAGCTCGGGGGTTTGAAGTCGCAACCTTCCGGTTGCTAGTCCAACGCTCTAACCACTAGGCTACCCTGCCGCCCCCACACTATAAAGATCCAACAGTTGACAGTGCATGTCAGAGCGAAAACCAAGCCAAAACTGGAAAAGGGTACTGGAAAAGGGTACCAAAACAATTCTGGAAAAGGGTACCAAAACAATTCTGCAGCATTGAAGGTCCAAGGTCCAATTTGTAAGTCGCTCTGGATAAGAGCGTCTGCTAAATGACTTAAATGTAATGTAAATGTAGAACACAGTGGCCTCCATCATTCTTAAATGGAAGTAGTGTGGAACCACCAAGACTCTTACTAGAGCTGGCCGAACGGCCAAACTGAGCAATCGGGGGAGAAGGGCCTTGGTCAGGGTGACCAAGAGCCTGAAGGTCACTGACAGAGCTCCTCTCAGATGGGAGAAACTTCCAGAAGGACAACCATCTCTGCAGCACTCCATGGCCAGACGGTAGTGTACCACAATCCTTTACAGACATAGAGCGCAGGTACAGTAACATGATGATAGCGACAATAGATAACATTTCAGACTGATAAACAAAGTGCCACATCAGGTTCACCCTTCGACAGAATTCTGCTCAGGCGTAAAATATTCTGTATTTTTTCCCCTGTCAACAAGTCTCTGATTGACGTGTTGTGGTTTATATACATTTTTCTTATGGTACCGTTTTATTTCTATTAATTGTTTTGGTAAGTCACAGTATAATACACTTTAAAGTATTTTCTTTTAGGAGAGAATGTATGTGCACAGAAGCTCGGGATTATTGGATTGATATTACTAGGCAACCAGAACTAGACTTTAGTTTCAAGGGGCCACATTGTATTAAGTCTGAAAAGCGTAAATCGATACAGGCTACCTGTAGCCTACTGTAATCATTTCATGGGGCAAAAACGAAGAGCAGGCTTCCCCGTGCTCGCAAGACTGGCCTAAAGACAGTGTCATGAATAGATAGGATATTCTAGACGCAACAGACCAAACACACTTGTATCATTAGCAAGAGACAGAGCAGGCAGGCTAGCGTTAGGGAGAGTCGGGCAGAAGCATGCTCATATGTTTTGGTAATCTGCATCTCACCAAGTCTTGCAAATTCATCAAGGAAACCGAAAGTTTGCCTCTTACTTTCTGGTTTTATTTTAACTACACATCTTCCCCAAGCCTTTACAGCCTATCAGCTATAACACAGAAAATATGTTTTGTGATAACTGAATTGGGATTTTAATTGTAAAAAAATGTTTAGGGATTTTCTGAATGTTAAGGATCACAACTTCGTTGGATTGAGGTCTGGGCGTTGACGAGGCCATTCCGAACCTTTAAACGTTTCCCCTTACACCACCCGAGTGTTGCTTTAGCAGTATGCTTCAGGTCACTGTCCTGCTAGTAGGTGAACCCCCATCCCAGTCAAATCTCTGGAAGACAAACAGGTTTCCCTCAAGAAGTTCCCTGTATTTAGCGCCACCCATCATTCCTTCAATTCTGACCAGTTTCCCAGTCCCTGCGAATGAAAAACATACCCACAGCATGATACTGCCACCACCATTCTTCACCTTGTTGATGGTGTTCTCGGGATGACGAGGTGTTGGGTTTGCGCCAGACATAGCGTTTTCCTTGATGGCCAAAAAGCCCAATTTTAGTCTCATTTGACCAGAGTATCTTCTTCCATACGTTTGGGGCATCTCCCACATGCCTTTTGGCAAACACCAAACGTGCTTGCTTTTTTTTCTTTAAGCAACAGCTTTTTTCCTGGCCACTCTTCCGTTAAGCCCAGCTCTGTGGAGTGTACGGCTTAAAGTGGTCCTATGGACAGATACTCCAATCTCCGCTGTGGAGCTTTGCACCTTCAGGATTATCTTTGGTCTTTTTGTTGCCTCTCCGGTTAATACCCTCCTTGCCTGGTGAGTTTTGGTAGGCGGCCCTCACTTGGCAGGTTAGTTGTGGTGCCATCTCTTTTCAATATTTTTAATAGTGGATTTAAAAATGGTGCTCCGTGGGATGTTCAAAGATTCTGATATTTATTTTATAACCCAACCCTGAGCTGTACTTCTCCACAACGTTGTCTCTGACCAGTTTGGAGAGCTCCTTGGTCTTCATGGTGCCGCTTGCTTGGTGGTGCCCCTTGCTTAGTGGTGTTGCAGACTCTGGGGACTTTCAGAACAGGTGTACAGCTGTGGCCAAAAGTTTTGAGAATGACAAATATTATTTTCACTCCAGAATGTTATGAAGAGTGGAATTAATTGCATTTCATCTAATCAAAGTCCCTCTTTGCCATGCAAATGAACTGAATCGCCAAAAACATTTCCACTGCATTTCAGCCCTGCCACAAAAAGACCAGCTGACATGTCAGTGATTCTCTCGTTAACACAGGTGTGAGTGTTGACGAGGACAAGGCTGGAGATCACTCTGTCATGCTGATTGAGTTTGAATAACAAAATGGAAGCTTCAAAAGGAGGGTGGTGTTTGGAATCATTTTTCTTCCTCTCAACCATGGTTACCTGCAAGGAAACATGCTGCCATCATTGCTTTGAAAAAAAGGGCTTCACAGGCAAGGATATTGCTGCCAGTAAGATTGTACCTAAATCAACCATTTATCAGATCATCAAGAACGTCAAGGAGAGCGGTTCAATTGTGTGAAGAAGCCTTTAGGGCGCCCAAGAAAGCCCAGCAAGCTCCAGGACCGTCTCCTAAAGTTGATTCAGCTGCGGGATTGGGGCACCACCAGTACAGAGCTTGCTCAGGAATGGTAGCTGGCAGGTGCGAGTGCATCTGCACGCACAGTGAGGCAAAGAATTTTGAAGGATGGCCTGGTGTCAAGAAGGACAGCAAAGAAGCCACTTCTCTCAGGTAGAGGCTAATATTCTGCAAAAGGTTCAGGGATTGGACTGCTGAGGACTGGGGTAAAGTCATTTTCTCTGAATCCAGAAAAAAGCTTGTCCGGAGAAGACAAGGTGAGCGCTACCATCAGTCCTGTGGCATGCCAACAGTGAAGCATCCTGAGACCATTTATGTGTGGGGTGCGCTTCTCAGCCAAGAGAGTGGTCTCACTCACAATTTTGCCTAAGAACACAGCCATGAATAAAAAATGGCACCAACACATCCTCCGAGAAATTTCTCCCAATCATCCAGGAACAGTTTGGTGATGAACAATGCCTTTTCCAGCATGATGTAGCATCTTGCCATAAGGCAAAAGTGATAACTAAGTGGCTCGGAGAACAAATCAATATTTTGGGTCCATGGCCAGGAAACTCCCCAGACAATCCCATTGAGAACTTGGTCAATCCTAAAGAGGCGGGTGGACAAACAAAAACCCACAAATTCTGATGAACTCCAAGCATTGATTATGCAGCCACTGATTTGTTGCATGTCAGCACACTGCCTCTAACCCAGGAAGTACCGTGTTGAGTTTCTAAAACAGGCGTTTCCTCTCAAAGGGTGTTTCCTTTGCTGCACTTGGCTCTCCTTGTCGAAACATCCAGCGGAAGAGGTGACAGCGCATCCTCCCAAAAGAGTCTCACAGGTGACTAGACTACCATCTGACCAGTCTGAAAGCAAAACTCCAGTGTTTGACCATGGCTGGCTTGTGCAGGATGATCGGTCCCTGTTCTCTGTTATAAACTCAGCAAAAAAGAAACGTCCTCTCACTGTCAACTGTCATCTTAAGTTTGGTGTTTTTCCAGAGTCAGTAGAAGGCCTTCTTTAGTGTCCTAAGTTTTCATAACTGTGACCTTAATTGCCTACTGTCAGTAAGCTGTTCGTGTCTTAACGACCGTTCCACAGGTGCATGTTCATTAATTGTTTATGGTTCATTGAACAAGCATGGGAAACATTGTTTAAACCCTTTACAATGAAGATCTGTGAAGTTATTTGGATTTTCACAAATGATCTTTGAAAGACAGGGTCCTGAAAAAGGGACGTTTCTATTTTTGCTGAGTTTACTTAATTGTTTGAAACTTGAATGTTTTACTACATATTATGAGGCATGTCTTGGGCTACCTACATTCTAAGTAGCCTAGCCAAAATCAAACAAACGTACAGGAAATTATTTTTAAAGACTTCCATATGCAATTGAAACCAGTAGCCACTCGCTCATGTTCTATTGGTTTTCAAATCAACTTTCTTTCATTGGCTACCGGATAAAGGCAATATCTTAGTCATATAATCAATTGAAAAATGTGTAGCCGATGATTTTTTATCTTGGTCACATGAAACCGCTCAAGGGTGTTTTCCCGCTAATTGCATTATGGATGAACATTTGGGTGTAGCCTACTGCCTTGTACGCATACAATGTGAAGAAATAATAGGTTATCAACATTTTATGCTAAACGTTCTGATGTATTGCATGAGCCTCATTGCTTTAGCCTTGGCCTACTGGTTGTATTAATTTGGGATTGATCGTCCCACAACTGTCCAACAGACTGTTTGGAATAGGCTATTTCTGTCTCGCACAGAACGACAAGCTGACCAATAGAATAGATCAACTTTCCTACTATGTGGGATAGTAGATTGACAGGCTAGTGATTTAGCTCTTCGTTACTTGTGTTGGCTGAGGAAAAGTTCATGTGGGTATTTATTCTAACATAGGCGGTGTGTGGGTTTCAGGTTTGGGAAGCAAATTTTCCATGCACCCTCACATTTGCAAACTTATGCAAGATGGCCTACTATTCCAAATGCAATTATTGGATAGTCAATTTAGGCTAATATTAAATCACTCACTGTTAGCAAAATAATACTAGGTAGGCTTATAGAGGCTACATTTCTTCTTTCTTTGCACAGGAACATGTCCTTTTTATAAGCGCATTGCAATTCTACTACATGCTATGACTGGAGACATTAGCAGAAACTGACATGCATGATTGTTGCTGAAACTCACTCGGAAGACTGCACACACGCACTACAGCCTGGACCTAAACTACATATAGTCATTGGCATGCTTACACGTGAGCAACACATTTCACAATTTTGCACTATGGGACTGGACTGGGAAGAGACCAATTGACTACAACATGTCAGAGGAAAGGGTGAACTCCAGATTCTATAGGAAAGAAATCACTATACTGCAATGAGTAGCCACTAGCCACTAAGTTTTCATAACAATCGGAAATCTGTATTTTTGGACAATTTTTTTTTTTTTTTTTTTTTTTTTACACCTTTATTGATCCTTTATTTAACTAGGCAAGACAGTTAACACATTATTATTTTCAATGACTGCCTAGGAACAGTGGGTTAACTGCCTTGTTCAGGTGCAGAATGACAGAATTTTATCTTGTCAGCTCCGGGATTCAATCTTGCAACCTTACAGTTAACTAGCCCAACGCTCTAACCACCTGATTACATTGCACTCCACGAGGAGACTGCCTGTTACGCAAATGCAGTAAGAAGCCAAGGTAAGTTGCTAGCTAGCATTAAACTTATCTTATGAAAAACAATCAATCATAATCACTAGTTAACTACACATGGTTGATGATATTACTAGTTTATCGAGCGTGTCCTGCGTTGCACATAATCGATGTGGTGCGTATTCGCGAAAAATGACTGTCTTGCTCCAATGTGTACCTAACCATAAACATCAATGCCTTTCTTAAAAACAATACACAAGCAGATATTTTTAAACCTGCCTTTTTAGTTCAAATTGCCTGCGAACTCTGTGAAGACTATTTCTTCCTAACAAAGACAGCCAACTTCGCCAAATGGGGGATGATTTAACAAAAGCACATTTGCGAAAAAGCACAATCTTTGCACGACTGTACTTAACCATAAACATCAATGCCTTTCTTAAAATCAATACACAGAAGTATATATTTTTAAACCTGCATATTTTGCTAAAATAAATCCAGGTTAGCAGGCAATAAACAGGTGAAATTGTGTTACTTCTCTTGCGTTCATTGCACGCAGAGTCAGGGTATATGCAACAGTTTGGGCCGCCTAATTTGCCAGAATTTTACGTAATTATGACATAACATTGTAGGTTGTTCAATGTAACAGGAATATTTAGACTTATGGATGCCAACCGTTAGATAAACTACGGAACGGTCCCGTATTTCACTGAAAGAATAAACGTCTTGTTTTCGAGATGATGGTTTCCAGATTCTACCATATTAATGACCTAAGGCTCGTATTTCTGTGTGTTATGTTATAATTAAGTCTATGATTTGATAGAGCTTTGTATGCATTCACCAGAGTCCCCAATGAAATCCCCTTGAGATATTAATGATGTTGCACTGCCTAGGAGTTCCACTAGATGTCAACCATTGATAGAAATTTGAATGAGACTTATGGTGTTGTGGGAGTGAATGAGTGCAGAATCTGTCAGGTGTCTCGCAGTCAGCCATTTTCTGATCGCGCTTATTCCTCATGGTATCCACTTGCGTTCCATTGCTCATGAAGACACAAAGGAATACTCTGGTTGGAACCTTATTGAAGCTATAGGTTAAAAACATCCTAATGATTGATTCTGTACTTAGTTTGAAATATTTATTCTGTAATATAACTTTTTAAAGTTTTTGTCCGATGTAACGCTGACCAGAATGAGCGTTTGGATATGTATACCAAACGCGCTAACAAAAGAAGGCATTTGGACATAAGACATTATCGAACAAATCAAACATTTATTGTGGGCCTGGGATTCCTGGAGTGCTTTCTGATGTAGATCATCAAAGGGAATATTAATCATGTAATTTCTTGGTTTATGTTGACACAATCATTGCGGCTAGTGATTTTTACTTCTGAGCGCCGTCTCAGATTATTGCATGCGTTTCTTTTTCCATAAAGGTTTTTTGAAATCTGACAGAGCGGTTGCATTAAGGAGAGGTATATCTATAATTCCATGTGTATTATCATCTACATTTATGATGAGTATTTCTGTTGAATGATGTGGCTATGCAAAAATCACTGGATGTTTTGGGAACTAGTGAATGTAATGCACCAATGTAAACTCATATTTTGATAAATATGAACTTTATCAAACAAAACATACACAATACATGTAACATTAAGTCCTATGACTGTCATCTGATGATGAAAGGTTAGTGATTAATTCTCTCTCTATTGGTGGTTGTGACTGGTTGGAAAATCTTTGGCTGGAAAAATGGCTGTGTTTTTCTGTGTCTATGTGGTAACCTAACAATCGTTTGTGGTGCTTTTGCTGTAAAGCATACTTTAAATTCGGACACTGTGGTGGGACTAACAACAATATTAACTTTAAAATGTTATGAGATACATGTATGTTTGAGGAATTTTAATTATGAGATTTGATGTTTTGAAATTGGCGCCCTGCACTTTCACTGGCTGTTGTCATATGACTGTAATCCCGTTAACGGGAGCGATAAGTTAATTGATATGCATTCCAGGTGACTACCCCATGAAGCGTGTTGAGAGAATGCCAAGAGAGTGCAAAGCTGTCATCAAGGCAAAGGGTTGCTACTTTGAAGAATGTCAAATATAAAATATTTTGATTTTTTTTAACACAATGGTTACTACATGATTCCATGTGTTATTTCATAGTGAAGACAAACTATTATTCTACAATGTATAACATAGTAAAAATAAAGAAAAACTTAAATGAGTAGGTGTCCAAACTTGTGAATGGTACTATATATTTAATTTTTTTAACCAATACTTTGACTCAAATTATCAATATGGCATCCAAAATAAAATAGCTGTATCTAAATGTATACATTTTTGTGACAGAGTACCTTTTTTGGATGTTGTGTGTTAGTGTTAATCAGTCTTGCGGCCTGCCTCTGCAATATATACTAGGCCTAGACTTCAGTATCAGCACTTCTACCAATGGTGATTCAGTGTTTCGTGACTGTTTGCACCAAATATAACTTCTCATTCACTTAATAATTAATTGACTGAGAGGCTTGGTACAATTGAGAGCATAACATTAAAGATAGCCACACAATGCTTTTACTTGTGTACACGTTGATACAAGGTCCCAGCACAAGTATCCTTTCAACATATTATAATAATACATGTGAAATGAGTCCCATTGAAGTCAGTAAGTCAGGACCTCAGGGGTGATTGATTGATGGGGATAGAGGGGATGGGTTGGCCATCATATAAGGTCCCATTCACAGGGGACACTAGCATCAGGACTCCATACAGTCTACACAAAAGCATTTCCACCTCAGCAGCTACACGTGTACAGCAACTCATGCCCTTGCAAATTCCCTGACAACTGGGTCGAAGAACCCCACTACGGATAGAATTGTGGCTTCGATAAACAAGCATCCTCTGCTGTTGAACCGTGGGGCTGACTTCAGAACAGATCTGGGGAGGATAACGCAATTCAATTAAAGCATTAGGAGGTCCAACATATGACAGCACACATACTGTATACTTAGGCACATCTTTGGTATATGATGCACGTGCATAGAAAAGCCCTCCATCCTCAGTCAGTTAACTAGAAGGGTGGCATTATTTTCATTAGGACTAAAAATACTAATGGCTTTTGAAATCGCCTAAATGCAGAAAAGCAATGGTATACAAGTATGGTTTTAGCTATCAATGCAAACCTCTGCTTTCTGTGGAAAACACCTGAAGGTATACACCACATTGATGGGTGTGGCAGTAAAGTTTAATTGATTGATTCGTGAAACATACCATGATGCCACAAGTTTCTAGGAAGGGAGGCTGGGGCAGGTGGAAATGGTAGGTGTGCTATTGCCATTCAAGCAAGCAGATACAGTGCCTTGCAAAAGTACTCATCCCCCTTGCCGTTTTTCCTATTTTGTTGCATTACAATCTGTAACTTTCGGCTGAGCCGTTGTGGCTAGACATTTCCACTTCACAATAAAAGCACTTCCAGTTGACCGGGGCAGCTCTAGCAGCGCAGAAATTTGACAAACACTTGTTGGAAAGGTGGAATTGTGACGATACCACGTTGAAAGTCACTGAGCTCTTCAGTAAGGCCATTCTACTGCCAATGTTTGTCAATGGAGATTGCATGGCGGTGTGCTCGATTTTCTACACCTGTCCGCACCGGATGTGGCTGAAATAGCCAAACCAACTATTTGAAGTGTTGTCCACATACTTTTGTATATACAGTGAACATCTAGTATGACAAGTTTCAAACCGGTTGTATTTCTGCCTGCTTGAACAGCAAATAGTTAAAATACAAAAGAATACATTAAATAACCCTGGGAATCAATATAACAACGCTCAGAGAAGCAAAGAAAAACATACAAAATAAGTTACCCCTTCCTTTGCGAGAAATGGAGCTGTTGGGAGTGTACGTAACCCTTCATCTGCCATCTAGTACCTAAATTCTCAGGCACCCCTCACCTCTGCAGCCTGGCAGGCCCATCCTTGGCCTCCCGGCCCTCCTCCCACCTTGCAGCATGTCCCTGAGCATGAGGCTGGAGTCAAACAGGTTCCACAGGATAGCGCCCGTGCTGGCAGACATACTCCAAATGCCACGGCGTGAAGGCAGTCATTAAGGGAGGATTAGGGGAAAACAGTAAAATGCTCATGGTAACAGCCAGACCGGTCTGATAAAGACAAAAAAACACAACTCAACCACTTTTTATATCCAAACATACATAAACAAAAAGGTGTAGTTTGTGCTTGTGACATATGCCCAACTTGCTTTTCCATATCAGAAAAACTAAAAAAAATCAGGTCAAGCTTGCCCAAAGCCAAAAGCATGACTGTTTAAAAAGAAAAACACTCCTTTGATTGCATGAATACATTTACCCCTCCCCCCGCTCTCTCTCCCAGATTCTCCCCAAAAAGAGAGGAACAAGTATATGTGTGAAGTGCCACATGACAGCCAGCCAGTCCTTTTTATTCCAGCGACTTACTGTCTCTCTTTGTCATATAAAAACTCACTCCCTGCCTTCCTATCAAAGGCTCAGAATTCTGGTTTGGTGACATTTCCCCCCGGCAGTCAAATCTATGGGGCTGAATGTAAATAGAAAGCAAGAGGCCTTTATTCAAAGCAGAGCCCTGAGGTTCCCCATGCAAAGTGCTGTTTCAGGTTGACAGGACTCCATAGCAGTGGAACGACCAACGACAGGAGTAGAGGGGCCAATAACAGTCCTGTCGCCACTCACTTTGACTATTCAAAACATAGTGGCCCTCAGCCGTGCAGTCATCCCTGATAAGCCAGGGCCATACAGCGTGGACCTTCAACCAAACTAGCTTGTGAGCGGAACAGTTACCACAACAGTTCTACTGGTGTACGGCTAACCGAAACTACGTGGCTTGGATTTGCTAGAGGTTATCAGACACATTGGGAGCACTAGCAATACAAATAGAAGAGGAAACATATTGACCAAGGACATGTTTGTCCTCGGGTAAAACATAGGACAGAATTGCAGATTATGTTGCTGACAGCTAAAATGATATAACACAAGGTAGTTGTCACACTAGTCAATCTGTCTGTTTTCAGTCACTGGTCATTCCATAAATCAGCTGTAACAACAAGACACCTGGGTTGCCCAGAATAACCAGGGTGTCCTTTTCTCTGGGCACACCCCACAGAACCGGCCACGTCATACAGCAGAGAGAGGAGAGGCCGGAGAGAGAAAGAAAAGAGGAGAGAGCGAGCGAGAGCTTGGTTGAAGAGTACCTCCCGACAGTTTTTTCCCCTCTAGTCAGGAACAGAAAGAGAAATTAACTCTGCTCAGGCGTTTCTTTTACGCCTGCTACGTTAGGTTGGCCGTGTTCTGACCCTTCGGGGAATGGAGGGAGGAGATGGATTTAGGGAGTGAGTGCAAAAGACTGGGTGGTACTTGAGATATTCGACTGCATAGAATCTCAGAATCATTAGCACCGGTGTAAATGGATCAGATTTGGCCAAACAGGACTAGGCAGCTCACCTTTGAACCCTAAAGTAAAGACGGGCTGTCAACCTGCACTGCAGGTGGGGTTGAGGAGGGGGTAAGGCCACAAGCAAGGAAAAGGATTTGTCTGGGAAATCTATTGGAATTACATGGTTCTGGCTGTTTGGCCGCTGATGTGAGCCCAATATTAGCAGTCAAACAGCTGCTGCCTGTCCTGGGTGATCTTGTTCGACTGTGCTAAAATGATGGAGTGAGGAACATGGAAGACAGAAAGACACAGCAGGAGAGAATAGTCTAGTCTGACAGGAAATCTCTGCTCATGAGCGGTGTCCCGCCTACTGAGGGATGTTAATGTCTGTTGGAGTTTCTCAACCCCAAGTACTGGGCTGCTAAGTTAAAGGTCCAATGGAGTCTTTATCTTAATATAAAATCAGTTCTGGGTAACAATTAAGCACTTGAATGGGATTGTTTTCAATTAAAATTGTGAAAAATAAACAAAAATAGCTTCTTAGCAAAGATAGATTTCTCAAGCAAATTTTTGCTAGGACAGTGTGGGAGTGGTCTGGGGGAAACGGAAAACTGGCTGTTTTTGACAGAGGGGTTTGGAACTTTCTTATTGGTCTATTAAATAATTACCACCTGGTCATTTTTCCAACCTCAGTGTAGAAATATATATAAAACACAGGAAGAAAAAAGGTACTGCACTGGGCCCTTAAATATTTCCCCAGTAAGAACATATTCTTAAATGTAGACTCAGCTAAATAACATTGCCATGAACAGCACCGCAGATATTGAGACGAGCGAGATGAGACTTCACTCTCACAAAGTCACACACACAGTATCTGCGCATGTGCACGGGTTCGCCTCACGCCGTCACAGCGTGGCAACCACGGGACCAAAACAGTGGAGAAGTTGAGACTTGCGCATCAAAGCTTTTAGTTGTTGCGGAAATTGACCCACTATGCTGTTTACTTTCTGCATATAAAGTACGTCATATCGCCGAGTCTACCTTTAATGTAAACAAATCATACAAAGACTTGTATGTTTATCTTTTAATTTAATGAGTGTGATCATTGTTATAAAGCACAAAGAACACAAATGCTATGACAACTCACAATATAGCTATGCAAAGCAGATATCCTAAATCAACAACTGTATGGTCAAATGAAGGGTGTAAGTAAGAAACCAACATTTCACCGAGAGATGATCCCATCTAGTCTGGCTGTGGCAGCCCCAGTCATAACAGGGAAGGCATGTTATTGTAATAGTAAGAAATTCCATATGGCTAAAAGCAGGATCATAGGAAAATAGAAAAATCAGCACTATCACTGACCATGCCCCATAATCCTAAAAGCTGAAATCCAAAAACTAAGATTTTAATCCCATTCATACCATGCGCTCACAGAAATCCAGGGGGATGAAAATCTGTATAAAACAAAACTAAATATCCCTCCTGCTTCACAAAGGACAGATAATTCAGCACATCCCCTGATAGTGATGCTCATTCTAGTGTCATCTCTCAGGTGAACAAGTTTGGCCAGGGGGCCAAATGCCACATTCTGATTTTGCTTCTGGAACCTGATTGTAAAGGCGAATGTTAGTGAGTATGACTGTCATCTGAAGTGTTAACTGCACTAGTCTGGGAGACACTGACTGAAGTCTCCATGAATGTCACTATATGTATCGACATACTCCCTGTTCACCCTCCTGGACATTGTGAGATGTCATATGTTACAGAGTGGCCAGTTCCTGCCAGATGTCAACACGAGGCAGTGGATCATATAAGGTTACAGCGGGGTCGCAGTCAAAATGAAATTTGCACATTGACACGAGTGAAAGTACTTTTTGGCAACAGCTTACTTGAGACTGACACTGAATAGGGGGCAGTAGTGTGTGGATGTGTGAAAAGCATCTTATGTTCTACTGCCGGTGTGTTGTGTGTAGTGTGGTGTTCTGACCTGTAAGCAAGTAATGGGAAGAGAGCTATGCGATGAGAGAGCCTTCAGGCCTGAATACCGTAGTCACTGATTAGACTCAATCACACTTGCATGATGAGAGAAACCACAGTGGAGCTCAGATTCCTGTGAATAAGACTGAGAAATTAGGTGACGACTATTCCAGGACTACAGTTAAATCTCTTAATCTCCTGGCACAGCCATAAAAGTGAATACATTCTTCAATGTGCTGGATGGCCAGTACTGTGTGAAGGTGTAGATATGTGGGGAGGATTCACAAATTTATGTTCAAGTGCAACAAAACAAATGAAAAACGCATCCACGTTCAGCAAATAATATCCTACAACTTTGAGAGACAGGCACTTAGAACTGCTAAAAAAAGGGGATAGTTATGGAGTCGGCAATTGGGTCAATCCCTCTATTGAAAGTAATATGATAATTTATAATCAGTGTCCACAAATCCTTACAATGCACTTTTCATCCATGGCGAGTGCCAAAACAGCTTGTTTTGCTCCAAGTCACATTAAGTTCTTTAAGTAAAAAAGATACATGATGTAGGGTAGCCTATACTCAAAATGTGACAATGGTAAAGGACCAGCCCCAGTACACTGACAACACAGAAACCGCAAGTATTATGGTTCCATTTGGATACATGTAAAAAATAAAATAAGAAATACAAGATTTAAAAAAGGTTCCTGAACTACAAGCTCGCTGATCAGTACAAAATACATTAATCTTTATATATTAAATTGTTACCTTGATACATACATACACACACTTGAATATAATCTGCCATATACTCGTACTACCTTAATACTTTACATCAAAATGAAACGTACATTTGTATTGGAATAATATTGATTTAAAAATAACGTCCAACCTTGAAATAAATCTCACTCATATGAAGAACAGCTAAAGCGCAAGTGCTTTTGTGTACCAAGCAAAATAAGATTTTAATGCATATTTGTGGATTCCTGAATTTAGCTGCTCACTGGCTAATATTCGAGATGTACTAACGTTACACCCGTCCACCTAAATGTTGTCCCACAGCACACAGTAGAAAAACACCTCTCTTTTATATCATTTATACATGATTCAGAGACTAGTATATTTACTAAAATGTATGTTTATTAACTACAATTATCGATATATATTATGGTACCCCTGAATCCAGCCGAAGCTGGGCTGATGTCTTTCAGTCAGAAAAAAGCGATGTGGAAATGGGCTTTGAACGCCATCTTGTACGTTGCAGCTGCTTGGGCCCTGAATACAGGAACCCATTCATTCAAGGAGGGAAGCGAACTAGCAAGATTAATTCATCTTTGTGAACCAGAAATTACAAATATCCCTTTGAAAAACGGAACATGTTGAACGTGACAAAGATATTATGGAACATCAAATAACTATATTGGAAAACTTTACCTGCTGGCGTCCTATATAGTCTCAAAATGTAACAAATATACAAGTTATTTCAACCAGCGATTGACAATGGCAACATTGTTGTTACTCGTTCTCAACATGACGACAATTTCTGGTTCGACAAAACTAAAAGCCCCGTTTAGAATGTTTGCCGCTTGTATTGTTGACATAAAAAATCCCCTCCCTACACTTTATTTTCAGTTCTAGAAAGTAACAGGATTAGCTGCTTCCATTTCCTCTAGTCTGCTCCATGAAAGACCATTCACACTGGAGCGGACAGAGGTATGGCTATTAGGTGTAACCACTTGTACACTAAAACCTATGGGGCCAGGTTGAACAGATTGTAGAAATCCAATTAACGTTAATTTACTTCCTCTGTATATCAAATTAAGGCCAATCAAATGCTGCCAGCCCGTACATTAATAAAGTAGCAAGCTGGCTAAACATACCGCTTACGAGTTAGCAATATAACGTTAGGTGGCTGATTTATGCAATAGCTAGCTCGTCATACATTAATAGACAAGCTTGTTGCTGATTTTAGGTGTATTAAGGCCATAATCTTGTACTGCCATAGTTATCACGCCAGATATGATAGCTAACTGTAACGCAATATAATTGTGGCTGGCTGACATAATGGCTGTTCAGCGAATGACAACGTAAACAGATAGCTAGGAAACTAGGCGATAGGTGTCGAATGTGTCCAGCCTAAACCCAACAGCAGCAGCTCCATCTTGGTTGGGTACTGTTGCAGGCTCACACGCACAATTGGAAACATGTCAAGCTTCTTGCTAATTGCAAACGTAGGCAGTAGTATGGCTTTCTATACCGTCTCAGTCTGTGTTATGGACTACGAACAAGTGTGTGTGGGGTTGCACTGATAGCCAACTAGCTAGCTTTCGGCTCCAGTGATGTTGAAATAGCCATTTTTGTCTCCTATTACCACTTAACGTTACTTGCTACAGTTGTATTATAACGCACAAATACTCTATGCATTATATGACCACTTAATCATTGGTAAAATGTCAGATGCATTAAAACATTATGCATCACCATCTATGACATTTGGTATAACTTAGTTAACTAAATTAGTGGTTGGATATAGCTAATTTGCTAGCAAGCTCGTTATCTAGGAATGTCAGCAAACGTCTATCACAATCATCTTGATTTACAAAAGCCAATTAGACTGAATATTAGTTAACTAGCTACGTTTGCCATTTTGTTAAATGCGTGAAAAACAGTGCAACTCAAATTCAGACGTTGACAGTTTTGTTAACTAGCTTTAGCTAGTGATCTTACGAAAGAAGCTAAGTTCCACTAGCTTTGAGGCTTACATTTAGCTGCCAGCTAGCTAGCCCACTCACTGGTATTGCAAAACCTAAGCCATGGCAAATAGCTATGCCCCACCATAATAAAAACTTTGCATAAAGTAAGTTATATTGTGACTACCTACAACCACAACTCAAATAAGTACAACATCGAATAATTTAAATTGTGTTTTGTGCTTTTCCAACTACCTACCTACCCACCCACACCCCGTTAGCTTCAACCAGCGAGTCACTCAACTCAATTTAACCCCTTCCGCCTAGCTTCCTAGCTAGGCACCCCAGACAATGTTAGCAACAGAAGTTAGCTACGTCTTTAGAAAAATAAGTTGCCATTAATGCGTCCCAACTCATAACTAACTTACCCGTTTTCAGTCGAGGGTATCCGTTGTTTATATCGCATTGACTGGAAACAGCGAAGATCTACTCCTCTCCACCTAGCTAATACACAGACTAGATCTAGCAAGCTATCGAGGAGTGGCACTCCCCGAACAGAGGTTTCGATCCGCCAAGAGGAGACACACCGGCACAAAGATGAGGAAATGTTCACCCTACTAAACCAACGCTTTGTGGAAAAACACTGCGTTTGAGAGTCTATGGGTGGTCTTGTATTTCACAACAGTCTCGTTCCAATCTTCTAACTATCCTTCTGGTCTTTCCCACCGTAGTTCCCCGTTCTCTCTTCACACCACCAGTATCTCAAACGCTTCCCCCGGCCATCAAACAGCAGAGATGGGCGCGGTAACCCTGCTCTCAGCTCTAGGAAACCCCACGTTACGGCTACGTCATAGCGCACGACAAAGGGTCGTCGTCGATTCAAAAATCTGGTCATTTGGTGGATTTGGTACAAAATTGATGTAGTTTAATACTAGAAAACTATCCCGCTTCAAAATATTGTATTTTCATATTTTAGTTTGTACTCCCTTGAAATTCCATTCATGAACCTTTTTGTGATAGACTACTACTTGACAACCACCAGTCTACTCTTGCTAAAGTAACACGGTACAGCTGGGCAATTTAGGGAAGTCGTCAATAAAGGCTCTGGCTGGTCAGTCAGGCTGGACAACAAATTGTGTTTTCATGATTTGGTGGTATTCTAAATGTTCTAGTATTCTGATTTCAGCGATATAGTTGTGCATACAGAGCTCTCCATTTGGCAAATATGACCATAACTATCCTCCTGATTCCTGTTTACCCACAAAAAAAACTAAAACAGGAAGTACCAGTGGCAAGCTCAATAAGGAAGTGGTCTGATGAAGCGGATGCTAAGATACAGGACTGTTTCGCTAGCACAGACTTGAATATGTTCCGAGATTCATCTGATGGAATTGAGGAATTTACCACATCAGTCACGAGCTTCATTACCAAGTGCATCAACAACATCATCCCCACAGTGACCATATGTTTATATCTCAACCAGAAGCCATGGATTACAGGCAACATCCGCACTGAGCTGACGCTTTCAATGAGTGGGACACTAATCCAGACACTTATAAGAAATCCTGCTACGCCGCCCGACGAACCATCAAACAGGCAACGGGTCAATACAGGACCAAGATCGAATCCTACTGCACCAGCTCTGGTGCTTGTCTGATGTGGCAGGTCTTGCAAACTATCATGGATTACAAAGGGAAATCCGTCCGTGAGCTGTCCAGTGATGTAAGCCTACCAGACAAGCTAAATACCTTCTATGCTCGCTTTGATGAACCATGCACGAGAGCACCAGCTGTTCCGGATGACTGTGGGATCTCGCTCTCCATAGCCGATGTGAGTATGACCTTTAAACAGGTTAACATTCACAAAGCTGCAGGGTCAGACGGATTATCAGGATGCGTAATCCGAGCATGCGCTGACCAGTGGGCAAGTCTCTTCACTGATATTTTCACTCTCTCCCCGACCCAGTCTGTATTACCTACATGTTTCAGGAAGGCCACCATAGTACCTTTTCCCAAGAATGCCAAGGTAACCTGTCTAAATGACTATCGCCCCATAGCACTCACATCTGTAGCCATGAAATGCTTGGAAAGGCTGGTCATGGCTCACATCAACACCATCATCCCAAGACCCACCCCAATTCGCATAATGCCGCAACAGATTCACAGATGACGCAATCTCTGTCACACTGCAATTTCCCGCCTGGACAAAAGGAACACCTACGTGAGAATGCTGTTCATTGACTACAGCTCAGCTTTCAACACCGCCACATTGAATGAGAAAGTTAGAGGCATAAATATCATACCCCCTAAAAAATGCCAACCTCGCCTGTTATTGTAATGGTGAGAGGCTAGCATGTCTTGGGGGTATGATATTTCTGCTTCTGTAACTTTCTCACTCATCATTTACAATTCATTCAGGATTATCTGTAAAAATTGTAGATGTCACATTAATGTAGAAGTGTTTAGAAACATTCTTATTTACAATAAAAGTGACTCCAAAATGGCAATACATTATTTACCACTTATTTCTAGTGGACACAAAATAATCTGAAACACAACCAAAACAAACAGCAAATTCATCCCAAAAAATGTTTAAATCACAAAAAAATCCTCAATCTACACACAATACCCCATAATAACAAAGTGAAAACAGGGTTAGGCATTTTTGCAAATTTACAAATAAAAAAAGGTATACCTTATTTTTACAAGTATTCAAACCTTTTGCTATGAGACTCGAAATTAAGCTCAGGTTCATCCTGTTATCCTTGGGATGTTAATACAACTTGATTGGAGTCCACCTGTGGTAAATGCAATTGACTGGACATGATTTGGAAAGGCACACACCTGTCTATAGAAGGTCCCACAGTTGACAGTGCATGTCAGAGCAAAAACCAAGCCATGAGGTCGAAGGAATTGTCCGTAGAGCTGCGAGACAGGATTCTGTTGAGGCACAGATCTGGGGAAGGGTACCAAAACATTTCTGCAGCATTGAAGGTCCCCAAGAACACATTGGCCTAAATCATTCTTAAAAGGAAGAAGTTTGGAACCACCAAGACTCTTCCTAGAGCTGGTCGCCCGGCCAAACTTATCAATCGGGGGAGAAGGGCCTTGGTCAGCAAGGTGACCAAGAACCCGATGGTCAATCTGACAGAGCTCCTCTGTGGAGATCGGAGAACGTTCCAGAAGGACAACCATCTCTGCAGAACTACACCAATCATGCCTTTATGGTAGAGTGGCCAGACAGAAGCCACTCCTTAGTGAAAGGCACATGACCGCTTGGAGTTTGCCAAAAGGCACCTATAGGATTATCAGACCATGAGAAACAAGATTCTCTGGTCTGATGAAACCAAGATTTGTCTTTGGCTTGAATGCCAAGCGTCACATCTGGAGGAAACCTAGCACCATCCCTACGGTGAAGCATGGTGGTGGCAGCATCATGCTGTGGGATGTTTCTCCGCAGCAGGAACTGGAAGACTAGTCAGAATCGAGGGAAGTATGAATGGAGCAAAGTACAGAGAAATCCTTGATGAAAACCTGCTACAGAGCTCTCAGGACCTCAGACTGGGGCAAAGGTTCACGTTCCAACAGGAAACTGACCCTAAGCACACAGCCAAGACAATGCAGGAGTGGCTTTGGGACAAGTTTCTGAATGTCCTTGAGTGGCCTGACATGAACTTGATCGAACATCTCTGGAGAGACCTGAAAATAGCTGTCTAGCGACGCTCCCCATCCAACCTGACAGAGCTTGAGAGGATCTGTAGAGAAGAATGGGAGAAACTCCCCAGATACAGGTGTGCCAAGCTTGAAGCGTCATACCCAATAATACTCAAGGCTGTAATCGCTGAGTAAAGGGTCTGAATACTTATGTAAAATATGATATTTCAGTTAAAACATATATATAAATTAGCAAAGAATTTGCTTTGCTTTCCTCATCACTTTCAGAATAAGGCTGTAATGTAACAAAATGTGGAAAAAGTCAAGGGGTCTGAATACCATCCAAATGCACTGTAAGTGAATTTGTCCCAATACTTTTGGTCCCCTAAAATGGGGAGACTATGTACATAAAGTGCTGTAATTTCTTAACAGTTCACCCGATATCAATGGAAATACCCTAAAATGAAAGCTGACAGTCTGCACTTTAACCACATAGTCATTGTATTTTCCAAAGTGCTGGAGTACAGAGCCAAAACATCAAAGCATTTGTCACTGTCCAAATACTTTTGGAGCTCATTGTATTGCCTCAACCACCTCGTACCCCTGCACATTGACTCTGTACCAGTACTCCTTGTATATAGCCTCATCATTGTTATTTTAATGTGTTACTATTTCCTTTCGTTTTTTTTCTTATTTGCTTATTTTCTTTTTAACTCTACATTGTTGGGAAAGGGCTCGTAAGTTAGCATTTCACAGTAGAGTCTACATGTGGCGCATGTGACAAATAACATTTGATTTGTGTTGGGTTGGACTCGGATAGCTGTTATCTGATAGGGCCTAGATTAGTGGAGGCTCACCACCTCCACATTTGTTATCCAAAGTAGCTCTACAGGTGTTGGTCATCATGACCTAGGCAAATTCATATGTTCACGGTTCACGATAAACACACAAAAGTCCTCAATTTACCTTGTGAACTTTAATAGAGAAAACAGAAGTACCAGTGAAAACAAAAATTGTCAGGGGACCTAGCTATCCCAGCTCTGTCTGTAGGGGAAAATATCCATCTACTCATTATCACCAGCAGGCAGCAGCTTGTGTGTGTGATAGCGCTCAGAGGAAGGGCTGATGCTCAGTGGGTTAAGACGTTACTTAGAGACCTGGAACACAATATCCCCTCGTCCATTACCCAGGGGAGAAAGAGAGAGAGCCTCTGCCCTCCCACAGTGTGACCCTCCGGCGGGGAGACAGGAGCATCAACATATCCCTCTCCAGGAGCTGAAGTTCATTAAGATCAACAATAATTCTGTATAACCAGGCATTGTCTACTACCCTACCCGGTCTCTGGGGTATGTCTGCTGTGCATTGCAGACAGGAGAATTTCATTTGCAAATGCTTCATTCTAGTAAATTCTAAAATACATTTTTTTCTAGTAGCTCGAGACAGAGCAATTATAATCATGTAAAGCCATACTAACTCTGAGAATTTAAAATGTCATCCTACCCATGCATCAGAATTCTCTAGAGTCCTGTTACAGGTGAGGATTGTGTGTGTTACATTGGCAAGCACAGCCCTTCTACCAGGTAAAATCAAATGTTATTTGTCACATGCGCCGAATAAAACAGGTGTAGACTTTACCGTTAAATGAGCCTTTTCCCAACAATTCAGAGCTAAAAAGTAAAATAAATTTGAACAAAATAAAAAAAGTAAATAGTAACACAAAATAACGAGAATATGCAGTATACAAGGAGTACCGGTACCGAGTCAATGTGCAGGGGTACGAGGTAATGTAGGTAATATGTACATAGGGGTAATGAATAGGCAATCAGGATAGATAATATACAGAGTTCACATACACTGTTGTTACTCTGTATATGTTAGAGTGTGAAAGCGTGTCCGTGTGTGAATGTGTGACGTCAATATGCATGTGTGTTTTGTGTGTGTATGTGTGTCAGTGTAAGTATGTGTGAGTAGAGCCCAGTGAGTGTGCATTGAGCCGGTACAAGAGAGTAAAAAAAAAACATGAATAAATAGGGGGGTGGTCAATGCAAATAGTCAGGGCAGCTATTTGATTAACTGTTCAGCAGTCTTATAGCTCGGGGGTAGAAGCTGTTCAGTAGGATTTTGGTCCTAGACTTGGCGCTCCGTTACTGCTTGCCGTGCGATAGCAGAGAGAACAGTCTATGACTTGGGTGGCTGGAATATTTGGCCATTTTTATTTGGCCATTTTTAGGGCCTTCCTCTGTACGGCCCCAGTGATGTAATGGGCCGTACACGCTACCCTCTGTAGTGCCTTACGGTCAGATGCCAAGCAGTTGCTATACCAAGCAGTGATGCAGCCAGTCAAGATCTTCTCCATGGTGCAGCTGTAGAACCTTTTGAGGATCTGAGGGCCAATGCTAAATCTTTTCAGCCTCCTGAGGGGAAGCGGCATTGTCGTGCCCTCTTCACGACTGTATTAGTGTGTTTGGACCATAATAGGTCCTTAGGGATGTGGACACTGGGTTGGCGCCCCTCCCCCTTGGGTTGTGCCGTGGCGGAGATCTTTATGGGCTATACTCGGCCTTGTCTCAGGATGGTAAGTTGAGGGTTGAAGATATCCCTCTAGTGGTGTGGGGGCTGTGCTTTGGCAAAGTGGGTGGGGTTATATCCTGCCTTTTTGGCCCTGTCCGGGGGTATCTTCGGATGGGGCCACAGTGTCTACCTGACCCCTCCTGTCTCAGCCTCCAGTATTTATGCTGCAGTAGTTTATGTGTCGGGGTGCTAGGGTCAATCTGTTATATCTTGAGTATTTCTCCTGTCTTATCCGGTGTCCTGTGTGAATTTAAGTATGCTCTCTAATTCTCTTTTTCTCTCTTTCTTTCTCTCTCTCGGAGGACCTGAGCCCTAGGACCATGCCTCAGGACTACCTGGCATGATGACTCCTTGCTGTCCCCAATCCATCTGGCCGTGCTGCTGCTCCAGTTTCAACTGTTCTGCCTGCGGCTATGGAACCCTGACCTGTTCACCGGACGTGCTACCTGTCCCAGACCTGCTGTTTTCAACTCTCTAGAGACAGCAGGAGCGGTAGAGATACTCTCAATGATCGGCTATGAAAAGCCAACTGACATTTACTCCTGAGGTGCTAACTTGTTGCACCCTCGACAACTACTGTGATTATTATTATTTGACCATGCTGGTCATTTATGAACATTTGAACATCTTGGCCATGTTCTGTTATAATCTGCACCCGGCACAGCCAGAAGAGGCGCCCCCTCATAGCCTGGTTCCACTCTAGGTTTCTTCCTAGGTTTTGGCCTTTTTCCTAGACACCGTGCTTCTACACCTGCATTTCTTGCTGTTTGGGTTTTTAGGCTGGGTTTCTGTACAGCACTTTGATATACCAGCTGATGTAAGAAGGGCTATATAAATACATTTGATTGACTGATTTGATGACACCGAGGAAGCTCACAAACCCGCTCCACTACAGCCCTGTCGATGTGAATGGGGGCCTGCTTGACCCTCCATTTTCTTTAGTCCACAATCGGCTCCTTTATCTTGCTGATGTTGAGGGAGAGGTTGTTGTCCTGCCAGGTCTCGGACCTCCTCCCTATAGGCTGTCTCATCTTCGTCAGTGATCAGGCTTACCCCCTTCTTGTCTTCTGCAAACTTAATGAAGGTGTTGGAGTCATGTGCAGCCACACAGTCGTGGGTGAACAGGGAGTACAGGAGGGGACTAAGCATGCACCCCTGAAGGGCCCCTGTGCTGAGGGTCAGCGAGGCAGATGTGTTGTTGCCTACCCTTACAATATGGGGGCTGCCCGTCAGGAAGTCCAGGATCCAGTTGCAGAGGGAGGTGTTCAGTCCCAGGGTCCTTAGCTTAAGTATGAGCTTGGAGGGCACTATGGTGTTGAACGCTGAGCTGTAGTCAATGAACAGCATTCTCATGTAGGTGTTCCTTATGTCCAGTTGGGGCAGTGTGGGTTGCATAATTTGTGGATCTGTTGGGGTGGTATGAGAATTGGAGGGGGTCCAGGGTGTCTGGGTTGATGTCAGCCATGACCATTCTTTCAAAGCATTTCATGGATACAGATGTGAGTGCTAAGGGGATAGTCATTTAGACAGGTTACATCGGTGTTCTTTGGCACAGGGACCATGGTGGTGTGCTTGAAACATGTAGGAATTACAGACTGGGTCAGGGAGAGATTGAAAATGTCAGTGAAGACACTTTCCAGCTGGTCAGCGCATGCTCTGAGTATGCATCTGAGTAATCAGTCTGAATGTTAAGCTGTTTAAAGATCTTACTCACATCGGCTATGGAGAGAGTGATTACACAGCTGTCCAGAACAGCTAGTAATCTCATGCATGGTTCTGTTTTGCGAGCCTCAAAACAAGAATAGAAGGCATTTACCTCATCTGGTAGGCTTGGGTCACTGGGTAGCTCGTGGCTGGGTTTCTGGTTCTAATCCGGGATAGTTTGTAAGCCCTGCCACACCTAACAAGGGTCAGAGCCTGTGTAGTAAGATTCGATCTTAGTCCTGTATTGACGCTTTGGCTGTTTGATGGTTCGTCAGAGGGGGATTTGCCATACCGGGATTTCTTATAAGCGTCCAGATTAGTTTCCTGCTCCTTGAAAGTGGCAGCTCTAGCCTTTATCTTAGTGAGGATGTTGCTCTCAACGTCAACAAAACTAAGGAGCTGGTCATGGCCAATAGGAGACAGCAAAGAGAGCACGCCCCCATCCACATTGACAGGGATGCAGTGGAGAGAGTCAAAAGATTAAAGTTCGTCAGGGTGTACATCACTGAGGAGGACCTGAAATGGTCCCATTGCACTGACAGCGTGGTGAAGCGCCTCTTCAACCTCAGGAGGCTGAAATTCGGATTGGCTCCTGGATCCATGGCCTGTTCCCCCCACTACCATCTATAAGGTAGAGACAGTACCGGTGTATCAAACCTGGGACTGTGAGACTGAATAACATCTATCTACAGGCCATCAGACTGTTAAACAGTCACGACTAGCCGGCCTCCGCCCAGTACCCTGCCCTAAAGTTCAGACACTGTCAATAGCCGTCCACCATCCGGTACTCTACCATGCACCTTAGCGTCTGCTGCCATATGTACATAGAGCCATTGAACAAGGGTCACTTTTATATTATTTACATACTGTTTTATCCACTTTATATGTATATACTGTATTCTAGTCATGACTTATCTTATCTTATATAACTACTGCTATACACACCTTTTCTATTCACATACTCTCTATACCCACCATTCACAAATACAGTACTAGTCAAAAGTTTGGACACACCTACTCAGGGTTTTTCAGGGTTTTCCTTCATTTGTACTATTTTCTACATTGTATAATAATAGTGAGACATCAAAACTATGAAATAACACATATGGAATCATGTAGTAACCAAAAAAGTGTTAGACAAATCACAATATATTTTATATTTGAGATTCTTCAAAGTAGCCAGTCTTTGCCTTGATGACAGATTTGCACACTCTTGGCATTCTATCAACCAGCTTCATGAAGAATGCTTTTCCAACAGTCTTGAAGGAGTTCCCAAATATGCTGAGCAATTTTGGCTGCTTTTCCTTCACTCTGCTGTCAAACTCATCCCAAACCATCTCAATTGGGTTGAGGTCAGGTGATTTTGGAAGTCAGATCATCTGATGCATCACTCCATCACTCTCCTTCTTGGTCAAGTAGCCCTTACACAGCCTGGAGGTGTGTTTTGGGGATTGTCCTGTTGAAAAACAAATGATAGTCCCACTAAGTGCAAATCAGATGGGATGGCACATTGCTGCAGAATGCTGTGGTAGCCATGCTGGATAAGTGTGCCTTGGATTTTAAATAAATCCCAGACAATGTAACCAGCAAAGCACCATCACACATCCTCCTCCATGCTTCACGGTGGGAACCACACATGTGGAGATCATCCGTTCACATACACTGTGTCTTACAAAGACACAGCAGTTGGAACCAAAAATCTAAAATTTGGACTCAATCAGACCAAAAAACAGATTTCCACCGGTCTAATGTCCATTGCTCATGTTTCTTGGCTCTTCTTTTTATTGATGTCCTTTAGTAGTGGTTCCTTTGCAGAAATTCAACCATGAAGGCCTGATTCAGGCAGTCTCCTCTGAACAGTTGATGTTGAGATGTGTCTGTTACTTGAACTCTGAAGCATTTATTAGGACTGCAATCTGATGTACAGTTAACTCTAATGAACTTATCCTCTGCAGCAGAGGTAACTCTTGGTCTTCCTTTCCTGTGGCAGTCCTCATGAGAGCCAGTTTCATTATAGTGCTTGATGGTTTTTGCAACTGCACTTGAAGAAACTTTCAAAGTTCTTGAAATGTTCCGTATGACTGATCTTCATGTCTTAAAGTAATGACGGACTGTCGTTTCTCTGTGCTTATTTGAGGTCTTGCCATAATATGGACTTGGTCTTTTACCAAATACGGCTATCTTCTGTATACCACCCCTTCCTTGCCACAACACAACTGATGGCTCAAAAAAATTAAGGAAAGAAATTCCACAAATGAACTTTTAAGGCATTCCTGTTAATTGAAATGCATTTCAGGTGACTACCTCATGAAGCTGGTTGAGAGAATGCCAAAAGTGTGCAAAGCTGTCATCAAGGCAAAGGGTGGCTACTTTGAAGAATCTGAAATATAAATATATTTGGATTTGTTTAACACTTTTTTGGTTACTACATGATTCCATATGTGTTATTTCATAGTTTCGATGTCTTCACTATTATTCTACAATGTAAAAATAGTAAAAATAAAAGAAAAACCCTGGAATGAGTAGGCGTCAACTTTTGACGGGTACTGTATATTTATATTCCGGACTCTGGTCCGCAAGCAACTGTCCTGCAATTCTATCCATTTTGCCATGGGGTTTTGTACTGTGTATTTATACTGGATTTTTGACATATCATTCTTAGTATATCTTGTGTAAATTCAACTGGTGTATATTCGTGTAGATTGTATTTGGGTTACTGTTACAGTGCTATGTGGGTTGTTAATTGGATTCGTTCCAACATTTGTTGATTATTTGTCATTTTTTGGGGGGGTACTGGTTTGACATTATACTACATTGTTAGGAACAAGTAACATAAGGTGGGTGCAAAAAAGTGCTTAAAAAGGCTCTCCAACCCTGTTCCTGGAGAGCTACTGGGGGTTGGAGTGAAAACCTACAGGAGGGTAGCTCTCTAGGAACAGGGTTGGAGAGCCCTGTGCTACAACATCTGCAAAACTGTGTATGCGACCTATGAACTTTTGGTAATGATACAAAATATATCACTCAATGAGCTGCATTCCTCATGCTTGAAAAACTACAATATGTGCATTTTGCAATGATAGATGGGCAACAATAATTCCTCTATGATATACACATACTATTGTATTAGTCAATCTTTGGATTTACAAAAATCTGTGTATGTATTGCAGACATTTGAATGGATACTTCTGTAAAAGAAATACACCTCGTGGAGTGTGTGTAGAGCAGGGGTAGGCGACCCTGTTCCTGAAGTCCTGTACTGCAGGATTTTGTTCCAACTCGTCACCCACCACACCAACCAACTGAGCTAATTGATCAGTTCAGTGATTGCCTAAATTTTACACACCTGGTCTTCCAGGTCGGTTAAATCAAAAACATGAAGTGCCTGTGGCACTCCAGGATCAGGGTTGCCTACCCCTGGTGTAAAGACTGCTATCTATAAAGCCAACACCTCTGAGTTAAGTTGGTGGCTGGTTTCATAGGGACCCATCTGCACAGCCCAGCCCCATTTCAGCTAGACCTGAGCGCTGGTGAGATTTAGTTGTCTTGGATACACTATGTCTGCATTCATGTGTTGTGAAGTATAATGCCATGTGCCCCAGGGAACCTTTTCCAAGATTGTCAAAGGCAGGCGCAAGTCAGACAATAGGCTGTAAGAGAAAGCCCCAGTGTACTATCTATCCATTGTTAAGGAAAACACCAGTCTCAACATCAACAGTGAAGAGGCGACTCCAGGATGCTGTCCTTCTTGGCAGAGTTGCAAAGAAAAAGCGACATTTCAGGCCAATAAAAGATTAAGATGGGCAAAAGAACACAGACATTGGACTGAGGAACTCTGCCTAGAAGGCCAGCATCTCGGAGTCGCCTCTTCACTGTTGACGTTGAGACTGGTGTTTTGCGGGTACTATTTAATGAAGCTGCCAGTTGAGGAATTGTGAGGCGTCTGTTTCTCAAACTAGACACTCTAATGTACTTATCCTCTTGATCAGTTGTGCACCGGGGCCTCCCATTCTTTCTATTCTGGTTAGCGCCAGTTTGCGCGGTTCTGTGAAGGAAGTAGTATACAGTGTTGTATGAGCTCTTCAGTTTCTTGGCAATTTATTGCATGGAATAGCCTTCATTTCTAAGAACAAGAATAGACTGATGAGTTTCAGAAGAAAGTTCTTTGTTTCAGGCCCTTTTGAGCCTGTAATTGAACCCACAAATGCTGATGCTCCAGATACTCAACTAGTCTAAAAGGCCAGTTTTATTGCTTCTTTAAATCAGCATGTTTCAGAAAAATGGAGGCCAATTCCCTCTCTCACACACACAGTCTTGCACAGCTAACCTTGTGGGGACATACAATTCAGTCCCATTCAAATTCCTATTTTCCCTAACCCGTACTCTTAACCTAACCCTAGCTCCTAAACCCCCTAGAAATAGCATTTGACCTTGTCGGGACTAACAAAATGTCACCAGTTGGTTTGTTTACTATTCTTGTGGGGACTTCTGTTCCCCAAAAGAATAATTCAACATGTCCACACCAGCAAACCACCACCACCACACAAATACACTAACTCTCACAACTCCACTGATCAGAGAAAACAAGTAGTAGCAGTATCATATGGTATTAGTGGAGATCAGACAACAAATCAGATTAGAAAAAGGCAAAATGGCAACACAAATATGATCTCATACATTTAATAAAATGGGTGACATTACATTAAACTAAGCTCATAATGACCTTGCTTTTTATAGCCAGGTTGGGATGCACTAATCCGATCTAGTGTAATCTGTTTCAATCTCTGATAAATGCTTACCACATGCATCTCTCTGAACGGATGGTTCCTATTGGCCCATCCATAGCATCTGCTATTCCTATAAAGAGCTTCACCACATGATTAAACTGAGCACTTCGTTCTCATTCTCCTTATTTTGTTTTGTAGCTGCGCAGTCCAGGATGTAACGACAGAATGCATGTTAAATTGTAAATTCACGAATAGGAATATATCCTGATCATTACGTTTTCAAAGCCTTGTTATAAGTATCTTAGCAAATTTTTTAAATTCTTATATTACAATTGACATGGAATTATTATCAGAGATACACTGAGTATACAAAACATTAAGAACACCTGCTCTTTCCATGACATAGACTTACCAGGTGAAAGCTATGATCCCTTATTGATGTCACTTGTTAAATCCACTTAAATCTGTGTAGGTGAAGGGGAGGAGACAGGTTAAAGAAGGATTTTTAAGCCTTGAGACAATTGAGACATGGATTGTGTATGTGTGCCATTCAGAGGGTGAATGGACAAGACAAAATATTGAAATGCCTTTGAACGGGGTATGGTAGTAGGTGCTAGGCGCAACACTGCTGGGTTTTTCACACTCAACAGTTTCCCGTGTGTATCAAGAATGGTCCACCAGCCAATTTGACAACTGTGGGAAGCATTGGCATCAACATGGGCCAGCATCCCTATGGAACGCTTTCGACACCTTGTATAGTCCATACCCTGACGAATTGAGGCTGTTCTGAGGGCAAAGGGGGGGGGGGGGGGGGTGCAACTCAATATTAGGAAGGTGTTCCTAATGTTTGGTATACTCAGTGTATACACTATAGTAGATATACTGGATCTTGTAACAGTGATGGAACTGATCAGAGAGTAGGCATACATTTACAACAATACAGTATGTGACAGGCAGGGAGGGATGTGAACTTGCAGTGGTCTGGACTTATTCTCCAAATAAATTATACACCATGCACTTTTTGACACTTACAGTTGAAGTCGGAAGTTTACATACACCTTAGCCAAGTACATTAAACTCAGTTTTTCACAAATCCTGACATTGAATCCTAGTAAAAACTCCCCGTCTTATGTCAGTTAGGATCACCACTTTATTTTAAGAATGTGAAATGTTAGAATAATAGTAGAGAAAATGATTTATTTCAGCTTTTATTTCTTTCATCACATTCCCAGTGGGTCAGAAGTTTACATACACTCAATTAGTATTTGGTAGCATTGCCTTTACATTGTTTAACTTGGGTCAAACGTTTTGGGTAGCCTTCCACAAGCTTCCCACAATAAGTTGGGTGAATTTTGGCCCATTCCTCCTGACAGACCTGGTGTAACTGAGTCCGGTTTGTAGGCCTCCTTGCTCACACACGCTTTTTCAGTTCTGCCCACAAATTTCTACTGGATTGAGGTCAGGGCTTTGTGATGGCCACTCCAATTCCTTGACTCAACTTTGGAAGTATGCTTAGGATCATTGTCCATTTGGAAGACCCATTTGTGACCAAGCTTTAACTTAGACCTTGAAATACATCCACAGGTATACCTCCAATGTCTTGAGATGTTGCTTCAATATATCCATGTAATTTCCCCTTCTCATGATTCCATCTATTTTGCGAAGTGCACCAGTCCCTCCTGCAGCAAAGCACCCCCACAACATGATGCTGCCACCCCAGTGCTTCGCGGTTCTTCAGCTTGCAGGCCTCCCCCTTTTTCCTCCAAACATAACGATTGTCATTTAGGCCAAACAGTTATATTTTTGTTTCATCAGACCAGAGGACATTTCTCCAAAAATAACGATCTTTGTCCCCATGCGCAGTTGCAAACCGTAGTCTGACTTTTTTATGGCGGTTTTGAAACAGTGGCTTCTTCCTTGCTGAGCTGCCTTTCAGGTTATGTCTATATAGGACTTGTTTTACTGTGGATATACAGTGCCTTGCGAAAGTATTCAGCCCCCTTGAACTTTGCGACCTTTTGCCACATTTCAGGCTTCAAACATAAAGATATAAAACTGTATTTTTTTGTGAAGAATCAACAACAAGTGGGACACAATCATGAAGTGGAACGACATTTATTGGATATTTCAAACGTTTTTAACAAATCAAAAACTGAAAAATTGGGCGTGCAAAATTATTCAGCCCCCTTAAGTTAATACTTTGTAGCGACACCTTTTGCTGCGATTACAGCTGTATGTCGCTTGGGGTATGTCGCTATCCGTTTTGCACATCGAGAGACTGAATTTTTTTCCCATTCCTCCTTGCAAAACAGCTCGAGCTCAATGAGGTTGGATGGAGAGCATTTGTGAACAGCAGTTTTCAGTTCTTTCCACAGATTCTCGATTGGATTCAGGTCTGGACTTTGACTTGGCCATTCTAACACCTGGATATGTTTATTTCTGAACCATTCCATTGTAGATTTTGCTTTATGTTTTGGATCATTGTCTTGTTGGAAGACAAATCTCCGTCCCAGTCTCAAGTCTTTTGCAGACTCCATCAGGTTTTCTTCCAGAATGGTCCTGTATTTGGCTCCATCCATCTTCCCATCAATTTTAACCATCTTCCCTGTCCCTGCTGAAGAAAAGCAGGCTCAAACCATGATGCTACCACCACCATGTTTGACAGTGGGGATGGTGTGTTCATTGTGATGAGCTGTGTTGCTTTTACGCCAAACATAACGTTTTGCATTGTTGCCAAAAAGTTCAATTTTGGTTTCATCTGACCAGAGCACCTTCTTCCACATGTTTGGTGTGTCTCCCAGGTGGCTTGTGGCAAACTTTAAACAACACTTTTTATGGATATCTTTAAGAAATGGCTTTCTTCTTGCCACTCTTCCATAAAGGCCAGATTTGTGCAATATACGACTGATTGTTGTCCTATGGACAGAGTCTCCCACCTCAGCTGTAGTTCATCCAGAGTGATCATGGGCCTCTTGGCTGCATCTCTGATCAGTCTTCTCCTTGTATGAGCTGAAAGTTTAGAGGGACGGCCAGGTCTTGGTAGATTTGCAGTGGTCTGATACTCCTTCCATTTCAATATTATCGCTTGCACAGTGCTCCTTGGGATGTTTAAAGCTTGGGAAATCTTTTTGTATCCAAATCCAGCTTTAAACTTCTTCACAACAGTATCTCGGACCTGCCTGGTGTGTTCCTTGTTCTTCATGATGCTCTCTGCGCTTTTAACGGACCTCTGAGACTATCACAGTGCAGGTGCATTTATACGGAGACTTGATTACACACAGGTGGATTGTATTTATCATCATTAGTCATTTAGGTCAACATTGAATCATTCAGAGATCCTCACTGAACTTCTGGAGAGAGTTTGCTGCACTGAAAGTAAAGGGGCTGAATAATTTTGCACGCCCAATTTTTCAGTTTTTGATTTGTTAAAAAAGTTTGAAATATCCAATAAATGTCGTTCCACTTCATGATTGTGTCCCACTTGTTGTTGATTCTTCACAAAAAAATACAGTTTTATATCTTTATGTTTGAAGCCTGAAATGTGGCAAAAGGTCGCAAAGTTCAAGGGGGCCGAATACTTTCGCAAGGCACTGTAGATACCTTTGTACCGGTTTCCTCCAGCATCTTCATAAGGTCCTTTGCTGTTGTTCTGGGATTGATTTGCACTTTCCGGACCAAAGTACGTTCATCTCTAGGAGACAAAGCATCTTCCTAATGAGCATTATGACAGCTGCGTGGTCCCATGGTGTTTATACTTGCAAACTATTGTTTGTACAGATGAATGTGGTACCTTCAGGCATTTGGACATTTTCCCAAGGATGAACCAGACTGAGGTCTTGGCTGATTTCTTTTGATTTTCCCATGATGTCAAGCAAAGAGGCACTGAGTTTGAAGGTAGACCTTGAAATATATCCACAGGTAGACCTCCAATTGACTCAAATTCTTATAATTCTTTTATTAAAAAAAATAAAAAAAGTTACCCATTTTTCTCCCCAATTTCATGGTATCCAATTGTTTTAGTAGCTACTATCTTGTCTCATCGCTACAACTCCCGTACGGGCTCGGGAGAGACGAAGGTTGAAAGTCATGCGTCCTCCGATACACAAACCAACCAAGCCGCATTGCTTCTTAACACAGCGCGCATCCAACCCGGAAGCCAGCCGCACCAATGTGTCGGAGGAAACACTGTGTACCTGGCAACCTTGGTTAGCGCGCACTGCGCCCGGCCCGCCACAGGAGTCGCTGGTGCGCGATGAGACAAGGACATCCCTACCGGCCAAGCCCTCCCTAACCCGGACGACGCTAGGCCAATTGTGCGTCGCCCCACGGACCTCACGGACTCAAATTATGTCAACCTATCAGAAGCTTCTAAAGCCATGACATAATTTTCTGGAATCCAAGCTGTTTAAAGGCACAGTCAACTTAGTGTATGTACACTTCTGACCCAATGGAATTGTGATACAGTGAATTTTTAAGTGAAATAATCTGTCTGTAAACAATTGTTGGAAAATGTACCTGTGTCATGCACAAGGTAGATGTCCTAACCAACTTCCCAAACTATAGTTTGTTAATTAACAACATTGGTGTATTCTGCCCCCTGGTGGTGAAACCAGCCTAGAACAGGGGCTATCGTCTAATTTGAGTTTGAGATAGTCCCCCAATAATGATCAAAGGCTGATTATGTGATTATGCCCATAGGTATTTATTGAAATGCATTGTTGTCAATGTTTTTAAATATGCTTTCCACAATATTTTTGCTTATAAAATAACCCATATCCATATAACTTGTCCACAAAGTGCCTTAAAAATTATGCTTTAAAACATTTCATATTATTTCCAATAAGTACCATGACAAGGGACATTTTGTCCACACTCGTATATTACACTAAAGTATTTAAACAATATTTAAACATATAACAATGAGTTAATTTTCCTCCAGTCCCATCTGAAGTGTTCTGTGTCTTTGGATATTGGTTACTGTGTGAAGTGTTCTGTGTCTTTGGATATTGGTTACTGTGTGAAGTGTTCTGTGTCTTTGGATATTGGTTACTGTGTGAAGTGTTCTATATGTTTGCATATTGGTTAGTTTGTGTGTGAAGGGTCTTGACTAGCTCTGGAAGCCAAGGCCAGCAGGGTGACACTGTATACCTCTGTCTCGTCTCCTCTCAGGGTGAGGGGCGCACACACCTGCACCACCTCATTCGGCTAAAATCACACATACAGACACACGCACGCACCGACACAGACACACACAATCAGAATTAAATCAACAATCAGTGGAGGATGTACAGTACATGTGCAAATACAATAAGAGGAAAATATATGTTTAGTAATGTAGAAGGCCACATGAAGGAACAGGAAGTGTCGTTTGTACGTTCTCTTCACACTGAGACTTTGTAATACATATGGACTCTTTTTTTTGTATGCAGTTATGGCTTCACTTGATTTGCACATTTACTTTGGTAATTGAAATATGTCAAAACAAAAACTACCATCCTATGCAGATCTAAGGGAATGAAATAACTAAAGCTATATTATACAGTTTTCCCTTCACGTGGAACACCTGGGACGAATAACTTGACAGCTTGCTGTGTCTAGTACAGGGCTCTCCACCCTGGACGTGGAGCGCTACTGTACTGCATGTTTTCACCCCACCCCTAACCAAGCACACCTGATTCTAATAATTAGCTTGCAACTACCCTGATTGAACATTTATCTGAATAGGTGGTGAACGTTACACCATAGTGCACAACAGAGCAGTGTTTCTCGGGGGACCACTAGAGTGTGCACATTTCTGTTATAACCCAGAGCTAACACACCTGATTAAACTAATCAAGGGCTTGGTGATGTGTTCATAAATTGAGTCTGATGTGGTATTGCTGCTGGGCTAGAACAAAAATGTGGCCAACTTGAGAAACACTGTGTTAAAGTACAGGTCATGGTATGGTTACACACCATTCTCGATCTGTCCATTCAGGAGAAGTGAATGGCAATTAAATTCATGAACTGAGAAACTTTCAGCCACGTTTTCCTTGTGAGATTATTTTCAATAGATGAATTGAACTGAATTGACCCCAAAGCCCAACGCCATGTATACGGTGTGTTCATGTTGAGGCTTTTAGACAGCAGTCGCACCTTAAGGCCACAAGGAGGAGTCCAGATCACAGTGATGGTGCGTCTGTGGCCGGCATCCACCGTGCCCCTGGTCGGCTCCACGGTGAAGCCCCTCTGTTGCAGTGTCTGAAGCCCCTCCCAGCTGAACTCCACGTTCTGCACATGGACAGGAGAGGGCAAAGTTCACAACATAGGTAAGGTCAACACAGGAGGAGAGGGAGGGGGAAGTCATGTGTTGTGGTCAAGTGGTCCGATTGTCTACTCTTCTCACGTAACTGTGCAGTTGCTCACTCCATCTCATGGAATAAACAGCATGGGATCTTTTCAGAAATGTGGTGGAAACTAACTCCCTAGCCTGTGCTTACACTAATTCACTGATTTTGAATCCATGAGAGAGAGAGTAAATAAGGGGGAGTGGTACACTGCAGCCAAGGTTAGGATCTCCAAATGAATCTGAACTCATCCTAATGACGTTATTTAAACTAGATTTCAAGCTGTTTTTAATTATGTTATTTCAACCAGATTTCAACCTGTTTTGTAATGACGGTATTTCAACCTGTTTGTAAGGCTGCTGCTGCTGGAACCAGTGAGCGAGCAGTGACCCTGGTCGTGGTCATGTGTGTGTTTACTTTATTTAAAGATAAGATGTTGTAACCAAAAGTCTCCAGAAGAAGTTTAACCCCTTGTTTTTTAATTGTAATCAACAACAATAGTATAAGTATTAGCCTACCTTTTTGGCCATAGGCTGTGTGGAGCAGATGCAGCCCACCTCCAGCTCTCTGGCCGCTGGGCTCATGGCCCCCTCTCTGTAGACCCCTCTAAGGGTGAGCAGCACAGGGAGAGGGGGCTTCTCACAGTCTACTACACAAGGAGAAGAGAACAAGCAAAACAGGCTTACAGTCACAAATCAAAAATTGAATACATTTGTATTTGTCACATGCTTCGTTATCAACAGACTGTAGACTGACAGTGAAATGCTTACTTACGGGTTCCTTTCCAACAATGCAGAGTTAAAGATTAGTGACACGAGGAATAAATACCAGTGAATAACAAATAACAAGTCAAAATAACATGGCTATATACAAGGAGTACCAGTACCGAGTCGATGTGCAGGCACTTGAGGTAGTTATGTACATATAGGTAGGGGTAAAGTGACTAGACAACAGGATAGATAATAGACAGGTAGCAGCAGCATATGTGGTGAGTGTGAAAGTGTGTGTGTGTCAGTATGTGAGTGAGTGGGTAGAGTCCATTATGTGTGCATAGAATCAGTGCAAGAGAGTTAGTGCAAAAAAGGGTCAATGCAGGTAGTCTGGGTAGCCATTAACTACTTATCAGTCTTGTTTAGCAGTCTTATGGCTTGAGGGTAGAAGATGTTCAGGGTCCTGTTCATCCAGACCGTGTGGTAGCATTTCATGGCTATTGGTGAACTATTGTAGTCTGCTTGAAACAAGTTGGTATTACTTGCTTGAAACAAGTTGGTATTACAGACCGGGTCAGGGATAGGTTGAAAAAGTCAGTGATAACACTGGCCAGCTGGTCAGCGCATGCACCAAGTATGCGTCCTTGTATTCCGTCTGGCCCCGCGGCCTTGTGAATGTTAACCTGTTTAAAGGTCTTACACACATTGGCTACGAAGAGCAGGATCATCCAGTAGTCTGGAACATCTGGTGTTCTCATGCATGGTTTAGCGTTGCTTACCTAGAAGCAAGCATAGAAGGCAATTAGCTCATCTAGTAGGCTTGCATTGCTGGGCAGCCCATGGCTGGGTTTCTCTTTGCAATCTGTGATAGCTTGCAAGCCCTGCCACATCCGTCGAGCGCCAGAGCCGGCATAGTAGGATTCGATCTTAGTCCTGTATTGACGCTTTGCCTATTTGATGGCTCAGAGGGCATAGTAGAATTCCTTATATGCGTCTGGATTATTGTCCCGCTCCTGGAAAGCTACAGCTCTCGCCTTTAGTTCAGTGCGGATGTTGCCTGTAATCCATGGCTTCTGGTTGGGGTATGTCCATACGGTCACTGTGGGGACGATGTCATTGATGCACTTATTAATGAAGCCGGTGACTGGTGTAGTAAGGAGAAAGAGAGAGAGCACCAGTGAGAGAAAGAGAGCGCGAGAGAGGGATACCTGTGTGCTCAGAGTCCCCGGAGGCTGGCAGAGGGTGAACGGCATCAGTGGGCACTGCCAGTGGGTCTCCTCCACACAGGTACATGATGTGAGAGCGAGCTGCACCCTTCAGCACCATGACACACACTGTGCTCTAAGGGAAGGAGCAGCAGGGTGTTAGAGCAGCTTATGTCCTCTACATACAATCCAAAATGACATAATAGTGGTCAGTTTATCTTTAAAAACACTTTACAGTCTGAGATGGTGATTAAAATCGGAAACATCCTGTGTCAGTAAATCTATCTAGTTCCACTGAACTCCTGCATTAGATACCTTCTCACTCAGTGCCAACCTAATATAACAGCCTTTATCAGGAAACTGGTTCATACATTGCTCTATATTCAGCTGTGTGTGTACATGTGTGTGTGTACACGTGTGTGTGTGTGTGATGAGTGGCTTAGTAAAGTTTTATTTATTTTTTAGGCCTCACTCTCACATTGGCAATGACTGCATCATCTCTTAGGACTACCACTGGGTGGTGGTGGTGAGGTTTAATTTGAACAACGCTAAATAAACATAAAAAAATAGGCAGAGGCTGCGGATCCGAAAGTGACTACTCCAACCCGCCCCCCTGGAAGCCTCTTCCCCAGAACTGATGTTCCGAATCACGCATGCGTTTCTTTACCTCTACTTTATGCAAACATTTTTCTTGTCACCATCCCTTCACATTTCTCACTGTCATTCGTGAATGATAACCATTCAAGTTGTACCGGTGAAACATCCATGCTGCATCTGCATAACAACCATTTGATCTCAATCAGTTTAATGAGAATATGCATTTAGGATCTTCTTGAGATATAAAGTGTTGTTTCGAGGTAGACTAAAGTGTTGTTTTGAACAATGTACAGTGAATTTCATTTTAGAACAGATGGTGTTAAACTGTAGCATACCTTTGTTTTGTTTCATCCAAAGCACATATTTTGCCTAGTGGTGTTTTTGCAGCATGAGAGAAAAATATGACCATTCGCATAATCACGCTAAAATCTCATAACAAATTAGGTGGTGTGTTTTGTTTGATTAAAAGGAGCGCCATTTATTCATCAATGAAATTCGCCAGAGTAGCCAGTTGTCTGGGCAGTCGAACGAGTGGAGTAGAGATAGCGTTAAGTAGAGAATCATGCGCATTAGCTATAGTGCACCA
Source organism: Oncorhynchus masou masou (assembly GCF_036934945.1). Lineage (NCBI taxonomy): Eukaryota > Metazoa > Chordata > Actinopteri > Salmoniformes > Salmonidae > Oncorhynchus > Oncorhynchus masou. The sequence continues at coordinate 26,865,079 of NC_088244.1, forward strand.
CTTTTGTAGTAGCACTATGTATGGAATATAGAGGCAGAAGGGTGCCATTTCAGATGCAGCCACTATGTCAGGCGAGCTGGATGATTCTGTGGTACCTTGTTCATGAGCTCCACCTTCAGTATGTCCGAGTAGTGTAGGCTCTCGTGGTCTGGCAGGAAGGTCACGGTGATGTCCTGGCTCTTTCCTGGGGCGATGGTGCCCTCTATGGGCGTCACATTGAACACACTCTGACCACTGTAGTTCTGGGTCCCTGGCCACGGGGAGGTAGAAGAAACCAATATTATTAATTCATTTAACAACAATGTTAGCTTCAGAAACAATTTAACATAATTAGATGTAATATAATGCTGCACCAGAAAACACTAGATTTTTAATCCAACAAATGATAGCTAACACTAACTACAGAGAATGCAACAGCTCATAGCATTAGCCCTTAGTTCTGAGTGAGAGATGTGGACCTAAGTCGGATTGACTGGTCTTACCCACAGTGGAGTGTGTCTGTTCCTCTGGGCCTGGGCTGAGGAGGGCAGGGAAAGAGTCTGCTCCACTCAGGGCTTTACACCCCAGCGACAGGCTGTGCAGCAGCACAGAGAAGCGCACCGCCAGAGATGACGTGTTCTGCAGCTGAAGACAGAGGACACAGCTTTCAATATCACAACTTCATTGACATGGTATTGGGCGCAGTACAGGCTAAGTAGCCTGCTGCTGTAGAAGTACACAAAGTAAGCTTAGTTCGAACCAGAATGACCCATAGGAAAAGATCCTCTCTCCTGTTTCTGTAGATTGAGGCAGCTTGATCTACAAGTACACCCCCTGGACAAGATACTAGTTGATGCTGGCTAACTGACCTTAAAGACCTGGGAGGCTTTCTCCTTCTCCAACATGTAGCCAAAGTCCATGAGGCCACCCTGGTGGGAGGAGGTGAGAAGAGGATCCACTCCCACCCCGCATAGCGTGATCTCCAGGGTCATGTTTGGGCTGTGGATCTCCACAGTCTCGCGGTACTGTGAAAGGAGCCACAGCATCAGCTATAGGGAAGACAGCAACATGTGTGTTTGTTTTCAGGTCCATTAAGTGCGATTGACCCACCCTTTTTCCCAGTGCGGGTGAGAAGGCCAGTAACAATGTGTGTGTGGCTCCAGGACCCAGCCGTCTCAGAGCATTTAGGAGGGAGAACGGACCACTCAGGTCCAGCACTGAGGACCTCAGCTTGGCAAGGGTTAAGGAAGAGAGGTCAGGTAACAGCAATATTTCAATCCTACCTTCAAAGTGACCTGTTCAGGAGGGTGCAATGGGTGAAGTGTATTGTGGAGGGTGCAATGGGTGAAGTGTATTGTGGAGGGTGCAATGGGTGAAGCGTATTGTGGAGGATGCAGTGGGTGAAGCGTATTGTGGAGGGTGCAGTGGGTGAAGCGTATTGTGGAGGGTGCAGTGGGTGAAGTGTATTGTGGAGGGTGCAATGGGTGAAGTGTATTGTGGAGGGTGCAATGGGTGAAGTGTATTGTGGAGGGTGCAATGGGTGAAGTGTATTGTGGAGGGTGCAATGGGTGAAGTGTATTGTGGAGGGTGCAGTGGGTGAAGCGTATTGTGGAGGGTGCAGTGGGTGAAGCGTATTGTGGAGGGTGCAGTGGGTGAAGTGTATTGTGGAGGGTGCAGTGGGTGAAGTGTATTGTGGAGGGTGCAGTGGGTGAAGCGTATTGTGGAGGGTGCAGTGGGTGAAGCGTATTGTGGAGGGTGCAGTGGGTGAAGCGTATTGTGGAGGGTGCAGTGGGTGAAGCGTATTGTGGAGGGTGCAGTGGGTGAAGTGTATTGTGGAGGGTGCAATGGGTGAAGTGTATTGTGGAGGATGCAGTGGGTGAAGTGTATTGTGGAGGATGCAGTGGGTGAAGTGGATTGTGGAGGGTGCAGTGGGTGAAGTGTATTGTGGAGGGTGCAGTGGGTGAAGTGTATTGTGGAGGGTGCAATGGGTGAAGAGTATTGTGGAGGGTGCAAAGGGTGAAGTGTATTGTGGAGGGTGCAATGGGTGAAGTGTATTGTGGAGGGTGCAATGGGTGAAAGATACGCTTGTTGTCGTAGCTACCTTAAGATGAAAGCACTAAATCACGCTGGATAAGAGCATCAGCTAAATTAATCAAATGTACATGTCACTATTGTTCAAGTCACTATTGTCTTGCAAAGTTAGAAGACAATCAAACTTGCAATTATGCTATTTTTTCAACCAGTGGATCTGTGGAACAGATATGATTGTCAGCATGTAGACCAGGGAATCATGTCAGTTCTATTCATAACTTTTTTATCTGTTTCAACTCACTGAATAACCTCTGGTTTCTAGGTCTAGATTAGCCTTAAAGCTATACAATACTAGCTATATATAATGTGTGTATCAATGACACAAATAGGCCATGCGATGTTATATATTTTTTAAATATAGGCTACATCAGCACCTTTCAACCAGCACATAGAGAAAGACTGAGGCTTCTTTATTTAAATTAATCAACCACTTTACGTTGAAAACCAATTAAATAATGAATCAAGTGGATTGATGCATGCATCATACTCAGAATCTCCACATGTTATTAGAACTGAAATCGTTTTTCATTCTGAGGACCAGAATTTTTTGTCTTAGAAAAACAGGTGGTAGAAATTCTGCAGAGTTAAAGATTCATGAATAAACCCCACTGACTTTTCTCACATAACCACAGATCATCACACTCTGGCGATCTAGGTCGTTTGTGCATGTTGTGACCCAGAAAAGGATACCTCCAAGGCTTCCTGAGAAATATTCTGAACAGTGAGCTTTTTGACCACTTTCTGTCCTAAGTGAACAAAAGAAACACAGAATTGACACAAGTAGCAATATATTCACAGGCAAGGGAAAATAGGGAAAACACTTGCAATGTCAGAATCAGACCTGTGTTCAAATACTATTTGAAATAATTTAAAATACTTTATCTGTCCTTGATTGAAATCAAAATATTAATGAACCAATAAAATTGTCCCAAAACCACAAACTATGTCCAATTGGCACTGTCCACTTGCTTAAGCAAACACTCAAAGTTTCAAAAGATTTCAAATAGTATTTGATTGCAGCTCTGGTCAGAAGAATACATTTGAATGGACTGACCCACAGCCACCTGGTGGTAGTTGATGGTGGTCTGGCCATTACTGGATGCGACCACCAGGGGGGGCCTAACGGCTGGGCAATGCAGCTCCAGGTACAGCGTGTTGAGGGGGCTGCTGGGACAGAGTTACAACAACAGAGGCAGTGGGAGAAACACTTCAACCTGTTCTCTCCACATTATCCCCTCTAAATGAATGTGTGTAATTGATTCATGTAAATGAAATGGGGGGCACAGACAAATTAATGTAAGGTTGGTATTGTAAATAGGATCTACATGGGAGTTGTAGTGTGTATAGTATACTACCTGCAGGATGGCTGGGCCTGGGGGTCACTCTGGGGTGGCTCTCCGTCGGACACGAAGCAAGGGATGACGTATCGACTGTAGTGCTCAGGGAAGGAGTGCAGGAGGGAGGCCCTGCCTACAGCGTACTCCTCTGATCTGCGAACCAAACAACACAAACATCACTAACTATTGACCCAATCCTAAACCTATCTTGATTGCCTCCCGAGTGGCGCAGTGGGCTATGCCACTAGAGATTCTGTGTTCGAGTCCAGGCTCTGTCGCAGCCGGGCCGCGACCGGGAGACCCATGGGGCGGTGCACAATTGGCCCAGCGTTGTCCGGGTTAGGGGAAGGTTTGGCCGACAGGGATGTCCTTGTCCCATCGTGCACTAGCGATTCCTGTGGCGCAGTGCACGCTGACACGGTAGCCAGGTGTATGGTGTTTCCTCCGACACATTGGTGCGGCTGGCTTCCGGGTTAAGTGGGCAATGTGTCAAGAAACAGTGTGGCTTGGTTGGGTTGTGTTTCGGAGGATGCACGGCTCTCGACCTTGGCCTCTCCCGAGTCCGTACAGGAGTTGCAGCGATGAGACGAGACTAACTACCAATTGGATACCACAAAAACTGTGGAGAAAATGGAGGGTTAAAAAAATAAACATATCTTGATTACATATTTCCTGACAAATCCCATTGACATAAATGCATAATTTGTGCAAAAATAAGTCTTCGAATGTGCGTAGCTTAGGATTCCGCCCAATGCCTTTAACAGTCATTATTTCATAGAGAAGACAAAATACATTACTCACTAAACGCTAAAAAGTAAACGCACTAAACACAGTGCAAGGTCTGAAGCAGATGGTTAAATGTAGTGATGTCAGTAGTGTGTTGCTTGCAATTAACCTCTGCCTAAGTTACTTACGTTTTAACATAGAAAAGCTTTTAGGAGGAAGTTTACCTCAGAATTAAGTAAACATTTACGGTACATTTTTGATTTGTCACTGAAATATGTAAGGGATAATCAACGAGGGCTATGCGTTCTATGGAAAAAAATAATGTACGCTCTAGAATGCCCTTCAAGCCAATCAGAAAAAAGTATTCAACAATGATGCCATGGTATAAAATGTATGTATGCATGGTATCTAAGTGATAGTTGTGGTGGTATAGATGAGCCGTACCCTGACTGTATGTCGGCTGGGTTGGGGGCTCTGAAGGGGCTGTCTGTTTTGGGGCTGATGGACACTTTGCTGATCTTCTCCTTCAGGGTCTGCTTCGCCTGGGGCCGGGGGGGGGGCAGCTTCTTGCCTTTCTGGGGGGCCGTAGGGGCCTCCCTTTTACACTGAGTTAGCACCCACATACAGTACACATGAACAATAATGTGCACATACGTACACACACACATGGTCAAAGTCAAACACATTGTATGGCAGCAAGACAACATTAAAAGGATAGTTTGGGATTTTTTTTTTTAACCATTTTTATATCTTTGTGTGCAGTTTTAAGGAAGTTGCTATCTAACGTTAGCGCAATTGCTAACTAGCATTAGCGCAATGACTTCCAGTCTTTGTGCTATGCATACAATATTGACCATGCAGACTCATTCAACTTTTATTAGGAGGATGGAGTGACTCCAAGAACTGAAGCTTACCAGCCCCTCCTGCTCCCCTCCCTTCCTGTTCCCCTCGGCCTTGGTAACCCTCTCTAGCTCGTGGAGGCGCAGCTCTTCGGAGCGACACAGCAGCCGCACCGCTTCTTCCCTTATGGCCTGGTCACACAACCTGGGCCTGAATGTCACCTGCACCAGGCACCTCTGGGAACACAGTAACGAACCAGTCAATGACCTAATGACGTGACCAGTCAGGTTGTTATTGCAAAATAAAACGTGTTCTCAATGGTTAAATAAAAGGTAACATAAATAAACAATGCAGTCATCAGAACAGAGTATACACTGGAATGGAGTAGAATAGAGAAACTACATAATATGCTAGGCCTCATCACAAATTGTTCAAGTAAAGTGGAAGCACACTGATTGTTGGTAGAGTACCTGTCCAGGTAAGACCTTGCCTGTCCTGGGGGTGAGGCTAATCTCTGAGTTTTCGGGGGGAGTGAAGGCGAACAGCCGGGGGCCCACCGGGGCAACAGCGTCCCGGCCAATGCGGGGCACGGGGTGTGTGAACTCGTTGAGGCTGGTGTGTGCGTTGACCACGTGCAGCACGGCTGTGGAACAGTCACCAACCGCCGTGGCTCCGAACTGGACCAGAGAGTGAGACAGCTCTAGCGGAGGGTGCACCCCGACTGCACGACATGACAGGGGGAAGTCTCTATAGCAACCATTGGGGAAAACACAAAAGTAATGCAATGAAATATACTTGATAGCACTCTATTTTGTGACAGGACAAGGTGTAGGAAGGAACAAAACCTTGATACCTGTTAATTCCAGATTTGCAGTTGAGCTGAAAGCTGTACTCTCCTGCCTTCTTGGCGCTAAAGATCAAATCCACCTCCAAGGTTTCCAATGGGAGGAGAGTGCCGAAGCCGTCGTTGGGCTGGACCTGCACAAACTAGGGGGAGAAAAACACTGCTCAACTGCTCAGTGCTCAGGCCATCCAAACACGGTTTTGTCCTTAGTCCTGACTGACTGAAAGCAGAATATCTCCATAGGGCTGGATTAGCTATTCAGGACAGGTTTAGGTGAGATCATAAAGGTCTAAAGCCACAGATATAACAGCAGACACAGAGCCAAATACATAGAGATATAATTCATTCTAATTCAATTGTCAGATATCTCCTGCTGGAGAGCATAGCATATAGCATAGGCCAAATTGGCATATCAGAGTAAAACCAGTAGAGTCCAAATTAATAAACAGAAGTGTTTCCTACTGATGTTTTATGATGATGACTTGATTTAGCCAAGGTGGAATAGTGGATTATAGAGATGCAAACAGCAGGAAATTAGGTCAAAGGTCAGTCCATAGGGATGCAGTCCGTCAGGCAGATGGAGGCCGTACCTGAGGTATGCTCAGAAAGCCAAAGTCCTGGGGCAGGAGGGTTAGGTTTGTGAGGCGCACACTGGTCTTCACTGATTCGTAGATGGAGCAGTAGCCAAAGTCCACCTCTGTCCGGTCAAAGCACAGGTCAGAGGAGGTGATGACTGCATGGACCGTGAATGGAACAGGTCGGACCTGAAAGCCCAGTGAAAGAGAGTATTTCTGCCTTATTTCTGTTCTGTTTTGTAATATCCTATGCAGTCAATGTCTTTTATTTGCAAAACAACTCTTGATGTATGCAAAAATTGTGCATAACTCATATTTGGAACTTCAACTTCTATCTAGAGGTTCTTTACGATGCTTATTCATTTAAGCAGTCATGGGACCTATAAATATAAATATATGGGTATATATGTACAATACCAGTCAAAAGTTTAGACCCCTAATCATTCAAGTTTTTTTTTACATTGTAGAATAATAGTGACGACATCAAAACTATGAAATAACACGTATGGAATCATCTAGTAACCAAAAAAAGTGTAAAACAAATCAAAATATATTTTAGATTATTCAAAGTAGCCACCCTTTGCACACTTTTGGCATTTTCTCAACCAGCTTCATGAAGTAGTCACCTGGAATGCATTTCAATGAACACGTGTGCCTTGTTAAGTTAATTTGTGGAATGTCTTTCCTTCTTAAGGCGTTTGAGCCAATCAGTTGTGTTGTGACAAGGTAGGGGTGGTATACAGAAGATAGCCCTATTTGGTAAAAAGAACAAGTCCATATTATGGCAAGAACAGTTCAAATAAGCAAAGCGAAACGACAGCCCATCATTACTTTAAGACATGAAGGTCACTCAATCCAGAAAATTTCAAGAACTTTGAAAGTTTCTTCAAGTGCAGTCGCAAAAACCATCAAGCGCTATGATGAAACTGGTTCTCATGAGGACCGTCACAGGAAAGGATGACCCAGAGTTACCTCTGCTGCAGAGAATAAGTTCAAAAGAGTTACCAGCCTCAGAAATTGCAGCCCAAATAAATGCTTCAGAGTTCAACTGACACATCTCAACATCAACTGTTCAGAGGAGACTGTGTGAATCAGGCCCTCATGGTCAAATTGCTGCAAAGAAACCACTACTAAAGGACACCAATAAAAAGAAACACGAGTAATAGACATTAGACCGGTGGAAATCTGTCCTTTGGTCTGATGAGTCCAAATTTGAGATTTTTGGTTCCAACCACCATTTCTTTATGAGAAGCAGAGCAGGTGGTGCTTTGCTGGTGACAATGTCAGTGATTTATTATTCTACAATGTAGAAAATAGTAAAAATAAAGAAAAACCCAGGAATGAGTAGGTGTGTCCAAACTTTTGACAAGTACTGTATATGTTTCAATCCCAACCTGATTTAGCTAGCCTGGCACGATTAAAACATCAAAATAGTCAGAAAAGTGAAAACCCACGGGGAAAGCTAAATCAAGTGCACCTAAAGTAATAGAATGAAAAAAAAGGTGGAACAATCTGTTGTCAAGAAAAAGGAGATGAGTGTGGACTACAAGAAAAGAAGGACCGAGCACGCCCCCATTCTTGTCGACGGGGCTGTAGTGGAGCAGGTTGAGAGCTTCAAGTTCCTTGGTGTCCACATTACCAACAAACTATCGTGGTCCAAACACACCAAGACAGTTGTGAAGAGGGCACGACAAAGCCTATTCCTCCCCCTCGGGCGACTGAAAAGATTTGGCACGGGTCCTCAGATCCTCAAAAAGTTCTACAGCTGCACCATTGAGAGCATCCTGAATGGTTGCATCACCGCCTGGTATGGAAACTGCTCGGCCTCCAACCGCAAGGCACTACAGATGGTAGTGTGTACGGCCCAGTACATCACTGGGGCCAAGCTTCCTGCCATCCAGGACCTCTATACCAGGCGGTGTCAGAGGAAGGCCCTAAAAATTGTCAGACTCTGGCCACCCTAGTCATAGACTGTTCTCTCTGCTACCGCACGACAAGCGGTACAGGAATGCCAAGTCTAGGTCCAAAAGGCTTCTTAACAGCTTCTACTCCCAAGCCATAAGATTCCTGAACAGCTAATCAAAGGGCTACCCAGACTATTTTCATTGTCGTCGTCCCCCCATCCCCTTTTACACTGCTGCTACTCTCTGTTTATTATCTATGCATAGTCACTTTAACTCTACATACATGTACACATTATCTCAATTACCTTGACTAACCGGTGCCCCCGCACATTAACTCTGTACAGATACCCCCTGTATGTCGCCTCACTACTGCTGCTCTTTAATTATTATTATTATTTTTTTTTACTTGTCTATTTTTTACTTAACATTTATGTTTCTTAAAACTGCATTGTTGGTTAAGGATTTGTAAATAAGCATTTTATTGTAAGGTCTACTACACCTGTTGTATTCGGCGCATGTGACAAATACAATTTGATGTCCTGAGAGCAGCGTTCCTACCTATGTATTAATGTCCTCCTCAGCCGTATCTGGGTGCGGCAGCTTTCCTTGTTTACCCGTTCACGCTTTCAGCACCGAACAGAGAGGGCCTGGTGGCCAGAGAGGGAGGCCTGGAAGGGAGCCAGGGTTAAGGGTTCAAGAATGGGGGCACAGCTTTGGGTCTCTGCAGGAACATCCTGCTGGCCTGCTTTTGGCTCTGTGAAAACATACTGCCTCCCAATCCTCTACGCTCCTCCCAAGTATAGGGGTGTGGGTTTAGGAGGCGGGCGAAGGGGCATGGGGGGGGGGGCAGGGAGGGTAAGGTGATGATTTGGCTGAAGGAGTGTGACTGCTGGCCAGTTTGGGGGATTTGATGACTGGGTAACACAGCACAAATGCGGCACGAGTGTTGGGTTGGAGCCTGTTTTGTGTGTTGGATTTGAGTCTGCTGTTGAGTCTGTGTGTGTGTGTATGTGTGTGTGTGTGTCTGTGTGTGCACGTCAAAAGGAATTTAACAATCCCTGATGTACTTAATACTTCACTTGGATAACTATACATTGATAAAAAACTTTTGACATAAATCAATAGGTAGTGGGATATCCAGAATAATCCCTGGAGCATCACGAATCAGTGCCCTTTAGATAACCCCTTTATGATTTCCAGTTGTATTACCTGATCAGCAGTTTACGTGCCAAACACCCTGAATGTAACAGTTTCACAACTGAAAGCTGAATATAAATAATATCATTCTGTGAGATAAAATCTTTTTAATCTATTTTGAATCTATTTAAAAAGAGCTCAAATGGAGTGGAAACAACACGAAAAACAAATAATCCAAATTATATTATGGAGACCTTTTCAGTAAAACAACGTGGAATAACCTTTATGCTTGGCTCATTAGCACTCATGGAACAGTGTAGGCCTTGGGGTGGTGGATCATTTTTAGCTTGCTACCATTAAAATGGGTTAATTTACAACCTTCAGTGCTTCTACCCTTCATGGAAACCTGCAGAAGGTTTGCTACTTATGAATAAGTACTCAACGCTTCCCTGTGGATTGAGAGGGGCTGTTGTATTGTATGATACTTCATACTGTAGACTGCGTTCAGAATTCAATCATCACATATTGACACTTTCCACAATGGTATCTCTCGAAGGCTGTTTGTGCAGTATTTCAAGAAAACTCATCTCCCAAATTGCTTCCTTCTGCATCCCTAGCTGTGTCCCCTTTGTGGACATTTTCAACTGATAGTATCAGTGTTAGTTGACTGATACAGATTGTTTACTTTTTGTGCACTTTGAAATAACACAATTGAATTCTTGCCTGTCAGTTTAGAGCTTAACAGTGCAACAAACCTGATCAGCCACTTGCACTGTCAAGGGGACTTCCAGCACTCCTGTTTCACTGTCAAAAAACGTTTTTGCATCCTCGAACAAGGAACGTCTAGGGGGGAAGAACAGGGTAGTGGGTATAAGAATACAGGAAATCATTATACTGTACATTAACTCAGAAATATGACACAATCATGCACAGCGCGGCAACTTCCTGCTCATGAACAACCACAATCTGTCAAGGCTGCTACTATTGGGAAGAGCCAATGCTAGCAGTCTTGTTAGATTAGAATTTTGTTGTTGACTTCTGTAAGTCGCCCCACCGTGTATGTCATATTTCAGAGTTTACCTTCAAACATTGCATCAGCAAATATGTCCCAGCCCTCAACAACTGGGAAAATTCTCAGTGCGAGGGATAGAGAGAGCCCATGGAGGAAAACCTTCAGCGTTTCACTGTAAACCAACACGACTATCCCCCGTTTAGATCTGTAGAACCACCAGGGAAGGCGAGAGAGCACGCCTCCACACTACTGTGGGCTGTAGCCATGGTGATGTTCGGCATAAGTACACATCAAAGAGGGCTTGCAGTCATACACAAAGCTTATGTAAAGCACTAGCTCAATCAATACCCTAGGTGGAGAGCTGCTCTCGTGAGAACTGACACCTCTCTACTACTACGCAGCCAATACTTGATTAGCATGAAAACAGATGCCAATCCACAGTGGATCCACAGTGAGCAGCACAAACCCAGCCCACTCCTGACTCCTCTCTCTCCCTGTTTGGTAATGCTGGCTCTATGAAGGCATGAGAGCTAATGCTGCCAGTGTCAGAGGGTTTAAAGCAATTTAAGAGGGATTTCCAGATGTCAGAGGTTTTCCAAATGAATACAAAGCTCTGGAAGTGACGCCCAATGCTTCCAACAAATCTGTCAGAGCCTAGGGAAATGGTGTGTTTCATAATTCCGATCTTACAGCAAATCAGTGTTGTATTTCAACCAGCTGTTACAGATGTTGGATCTTAAATTTACCAGTTTCTCACAGCAGGAAAATAATCCTGCAGCAACAGGAAATGTGAATTATTGTGTGAATTCTAATTAAATGTACACTTTTTTACGGGTTAAAACATTTGTTGTTAGGGGAAATTAAGTCTGACATATTAAAGTGGAAATTACAAACTTTAGAAGGCTTTTTAAACCTTGAATACACTACACCTCGGCATTTCCTGCTGTGCAAGACATTTCCTGCAACAAAAGGGTGATCAAATTAAGATCCTTCATCTGTACTGTATGACATTTACAACAAAAACAGAGAAGCGAACATGTCTCAATTGTATCTCAATTGCTCAATGACAGAAGGGGGAATTATTATTGGGAGTTGTTTGGAAGCCCTTGTGTTCTCTGCTAATAGAATCTCTGCTGGAGAGTCACTCTTGAACTAGCTTGGCAGGGTAGAGTGAAAAAGCCTGGCGGGATGTCGCCAGACCCATATGCTGCTGAGGGGAAATGTGCGGTTGGATGAGGTTTTCAAGTTTTTGGCATCCCGCAATTTTACCTCATGCTGCACTCGGCAACCAGTTTATCCACCATTTCTCTCCTCCAAATCTTACCCAAATAACACTATGCACATGTAGTCTTCAACAAGATAATGAATTATAAGAGAACTTAAAAGGTAACTTCTAAAATAAAGGAAACACCAACATAAAGTGTCTTAAACGCGCGTCGGGCCACCGCGAGCCACCAGGACAGTTTCAATGCACCTCGGCATGAATTCTACAAGTGTTTGGAACGCTACTGGAAGGATGCGATGCATTCTTCCACCAGAATATCCATAATTTGGTGTTATGTTGATGGTGGTGGAAAACACAGTCTCAGGCACCACTCCAGAATCTCCCATAAGTGTTCAATTGCGTTGAGATCTGGTGACACACACACCCTTTAAAACCCCTATGCTCCTTTGAGACCCCTCTTTCAAAGTCACTGAGATCTCTTACATTTACATTTAAGTCATTTGGCAGACGCTCTTATCCAGAGCGACTTACAAATTGGTCTCTTCTTCTAGCCATGGTAGCCAAAATAATGGGCAACTGCGCATTTTTAAACATGACCCTAAGCATGATGGGATGTTAATTGCTTAATTAACTCAGGAACCACATCTGTGTGGAAGCACCTGCTTTCAATATACCTTGTATCCCTCATTTACTCAAGTGTTTCCTTTATTTTGGCAGTTACCTGTAGACCTACACAGGTATAGTTGTACCTGTGGTGCTTAGAAAGCAATGCTTGTGTATAAACCAATGACATTATTCATTATATTATCCTCACATAAGCAGTCAAAGACCAAGGTGGCATTTCAGCAAACATTTCATTGGCATCTGCCTGAGTCACAACACAAGTGGCAGAAAGATCCTGTTGGAGTCATTTTGTGTCACTGCTTAAAACTTGGAAAGTCTAAAACGCAATAAGCTGTGGACCACCTATAATCCTGACAGTGGAAGGCTCAGCAGACTGACACGAGAGTGAGAGTGTGAGCGAGTGAGTGAGAGTGTGAGTGAGTGAGAGTGTGAGAGAGAGAGAGAGAGAGAGAGAGAGAGAGAGAGAGTCAGAGATCCATCAGTCTCTGTCAGCGGAATACTGTCTAACTTTGGGACAACGTTCGTGTTATACAGTAGTTTAAACTTTAGGCTACCTGAGAAAAGGCAGCAGAGTATGTTTAAAAAAATATATCCCTATTCAAAATGGGCTCCTGCTTGGCTTTCACTTTCACATTAAACAGTGATTATGAACAAGGATTACAAAATGGATTAAAGAAGATTAGGGAATTTCTCATCACATTTAGGAAAAGGAGGAAAAACACCCTTGACAACTGACATCCCCCCTCAAAAAATAAAATTTTCCTTCCCTGTAACTCATGTACAGTAACATTTATGTATGTTAGTGATGTAAACCAGTAAATGGATGCACTGCTTGGTGAAGGCAGCAGCTCTGTTAATTGTAATCTGAGTCAATCTGGGTAAATCAAGAGTAATCTCCCTTTTACCAGCCTGAGCTGACTAGTTGACCGGACGAGCTGGGCAACATCTCCCACAGATTAGACCTAAACCATTTATGATCCAGAACAGGTCCCTGTTCAATCAAATCCGCTGACCATGGCCCGTATTCACAAAGCTCATCACAGTAGTTGTGCTGATGTAAGATCAGATCCCCCCTGTTAATATGATAATTTTCATTATCTAGCTAAAAGGAAAAAACGATCGTAGTATATTGAGTACATAAAAAACTGGATTTAGCTATCAATATCTGCCCTAATACTATAAATATATTATGAACTGCTATAAGAGATGATCTACTGCTATGTATATTTTGGTCTAGATATGTACTGTAAAGACAAAGAGAGATGATAGAGAGACAAAGAAATAGAGAGAGAGCGAGACAGACAGAAAGCGAGAAAGAGACATTTCTAGGACTGTGGAGGATTCCGAAGTCTCTGTAGCCTGAGGGCGATCCATCCGTGGTTCAGGAGTGTACACTACATTTACACTCACAGTCAGAATCTATTGGAGAAGAGGCAGAGATAAACGGCCGTCTGAAGAATATATAACAAATGACTTATCTAGCAGTAAGATGAAACAGCCCTGCCTGCCTTCCTGCCTTTGTGTGTGGTGAGGCCAACCTACGGAATCTTCTCACACGGAACCTACTGCCACGGTTCTAGCAGTACCAGAGCTGCCAGTTTGGATGTCGCATACTCACGAACGGCTTAAGACAAAAGACACACACACACAGACACATAGAATCTAGAAATAATACCTCAAATCAAAATTGGAGCTGATGCATCATACAACCCCCACCCACCAGTTGCAGACCGTTGCTGTCCTATTCGTGACAGCCTAGCTAGAGTATGTGCTTGAGAGAAGGTATGTTTTTGTTAACGCCAGAGATCATGTGATATTTTCCAAACTTTTTGTATCCGGCTGGATTTCCTGTCTGCTGAGGCTCTCTTTAGGAGTTTAGAGCATGTTAAGGATTACAGTGTTCTCCAAGAGACCTCAGAATGGGGCTTTGTGCGTCGACCCGGACCGTTATGTAACTAAGCACTGTACTTAGATACGCAATCAGGTCTTCTACTGCTGGATGGGTGGACGGAGGAATAAGGTCAGAGAGAGAGAAAAACAGAGAAAGTAGGGGGGGATAGTGAGTGATCAGAGAGAAAAAGAGAGAGATGTTGAGAGACAGAAGGAGAGGAGGGGCATGCCTCCCGCCACAGCATGGCAGCAGTAATGCTCTCTCCCCTTAATCCTGGTTTTAAACCTCTCTCTGATTCACTAAGGCAGATTATTGTCATTTCCCACTTCCCCTCCAGCCCTCCGGAGTCGAGGCATCCGATATGCCATTAACTTTGGTCATGTAAAACCTCCCTCATCTTCCACTGCCATCAGTAGACCTGAAATCTTCTTAGCTATGAATATGCCAAAAAAACAAGGTAGGCGTGAACGGGAACTCTCGCCACCTCTCATCCATGTACTGAAGGTCGTCTTCCCTGTTCCCCTGGTGCTCAAACTGCAGCTCAACTCAGCCTCACCGTCCTAAAAATAGCCCACCCATCCTTCCAGAAATTACCATGTCCTTCAAAGTCATTAAAAAACATTATCAGAAGCCTTCACGGCACTCCATTTCTGTGTTGGGAGCGATTTGCACTTCGCAGTGCACTATTTAATTGGTGAAGATGATGGAGGACATGTTTCATAATTGTAACTGCTGGCAGTGACAAGATTTTTTGGTCATTAATGTTTCCATTAAACTGAAGTTCTATTCCATTACTTAAAGAAACCGGTCCACCACTTAAAATTACCAGGTAAACTGCCTCCAGTTTCAGAATAAGAGAAACAGTAAAACAAAGATAAGGCAGGCTAAATTGAATCTGGTCTGAAATATTCACACCATGATTTTAGAGTACGGTAAAGCATTCTGAACATACATATATAAACCCTTCACATACAGTATAACACACTTTCAGCATGCTGTATGACAATCCAATCCATTATCATTGTATTAACTAGGCACCAAACGGAAGAAAACAGACAAACGACCTGAAGTTGTCCAGTAAGAAATGCTTGTTTCTGTTTTTCGTTGCAAAGCATTTTGCTAGATTTCGCTACTGTGTGTACTTTGATTCTGGTGTTAGTATCTGTGTGGTTACCTGGGCAGGAACTTAAGCTTAGCGTTGAAGCTGGACCTGGCCTGGATGTAGCCGGTCTTAGGCAGGATTTCCATGTGGTTCCTCAGCTCCGGACACACCTTGAATGTCAGCCGAAGAGCTGTGCTCGCTCTGCAATACAACAGACAACAGCGCTGTTTGGTTAGGCCCTGTATTAGTTAGTTAGGGCTGCTAACTCAACGGAGAGCCTATTTAATAAGTTAGGGCGGTGTTATGTCTATTACACAACAGGTTTCACCAAGCTACTGCCCAAGATGGCATCCATCAGTTTGTGATTTGTTGTATAGATTTTACATGCTTCGACACTAAATTAAGAGGACCCTCACAAAGCAAATTTAAAGGTGTGTACACTTTACACAACAGACTCCCAGGATGTCCCCTTGTTACAACGTAGATATCTGACGAGGAAGTCGGAGAGGGGATCATGAGTGTGTGAGGGACATGAACACAAATTGTCTGGTAGGTACTGCTGCAATGTACTCATGTCCTCGTCTCCCAGCCGATAATTTAGGTGACCCAATTTCAGGGGGATCCAACAGATGGTTGTGTCGGTGGTGAGAATTCTCTCTCTGTAGCTGTGGTGATATAAATGGATCACTACCCAGGGAATTCTCCACGCACGGCCAACGACACACAGACACCCCCACACACACACACACACACACACACACACACACACACACACACACACCCCTCTCAACAGCTACACTCAATGACTCACGCTCGGTGGAAGCGCTGTGCAGTCAGTTTTTTCCATCACATCCAGTATACAGAAGTGAGACCACTGAATGGTGGAAGTGTTGAACCCCCAAAGAAATGGATTCAATAGAGGTGCCGAATGGGTGCGCTCATTCCTTTTCCCGACGCCTAAATGAAGTGATCCACTTTGAATAGGGGGTCAAACAGATGGCTCTTCTCCCAGAGGCAAGGACACTCAGGGGTGTCGGAGTGGCCGTCTTTACCTGAGCAAAACGACAACCTTTAAACTGCTGTCCCAGGAATTCAGAGACATATAATCAATTTAGGCCATTTGTTGGATATGAATTGGATAGGGCAGTCTAGTGAACTCATCATTTGCGGGTAAAAGCAGAGACATATGAAGAGATCTCTACAGTGCCTTCAGAAAGTATTCACACCTCTTGACTTTTTCCACGTTGTGTTAGAGCCTGAATTATGTTCATTATAAATCCACAAGATAGAGGATTAGCTGATAGGCCAGGTGTGTCATTGTGCATGAAAGAACACTGAAGACACGCAGCTCAAAAAGCTCCCCTATTGATTTTGTTTAGGTACAATAAAATTATCCTACAGAAAGTATTCACACCCCTTGACCTTTTCCTCATTTTGTTGTGTTACAGCCTGAATTTAAAATGTATTACATTTAGATGTTTTGTTCAGTGGCCTACATAAAATACCCCATAATGTTAAAGTGGAATTATGTTTTTTGAATTGTTTTACAAATTAATTAAAAATCAAAAGCTAAAATGTCTTGAGTCAATAAGTATTCAACCCCTTTGTTATGGCATGCCTAAATAAGTTCAGGAGTATACATGTGCTTAACAAGTCACATAATAAGTTGCATGGACTCACTCTGTGTTTAACATGATTTGTATGACTACCTCATCTCTGTACCCCACACATACAATTATCAATCTGTAAGCTCCCTCAGTCGAGCAGTGAATTTCAAACACAGATTTAACCACAAAGACCAGGGAGGTTTTCCAATGCCTTGCAAAGAAGGGCACCTATTGGTGGAACAAAAAAGCAGACATCGAATATGCCCTTGTGCATGGTTAAGTTATTAATTACACTTTGGGTGGTGTATTAATACATCCAGTCACTACAAAGATACAGGTGTCATTCCTAACTCAGTTGCCGGAGAGGAAGGAAACCGCTCATGGATTTCACCACGAGGCCAATGGTGACTTTAAAACAGTTACAGAGTTTAATGGCTGTGATAGGAGAAAACTGAGGATGGATCAACAACATTGTAGTTACTCTACAATACTAACCTAAATGACAGAGTGAAAAGAAGGAAGCCTGTACAGAATAAAAATATTCCAAAACATGCATCCTTTTTGCAAAAAGGCATTAAAGTAGAATTGCAAGAAAATGTGGCAAAGATGTCCTGAATACAAAGTGTTATGTTTGGGGTAAATCCAAAACAACACATAACTGAGTACCACTCTAATATTTGAAGCATGGTGGTGGCTGCATCATGTTATTGGTATGCTTGACATCGGCATGGACTAAGGAGTTTTTTTTAGGATAAAAATAAACAGAATAGAGCTAAGCAGAGGAAAAATCCTAAAGGAAAACCTGGTTCAGTCTCCTTTCAAACAGACACTGGGAGACAAATTAACTTTACAGCAGGACAACAACCTACAACACAAGGCCAAATATACACTGGAGTTGCTTAACAACATGACACTGAATGTTCCTGAGTGGCCTAGTTACAATTTTGACTGAAATCGGCTTGAAAATCTATGGCAAGACTTGAAAATGGCTGTCTAGCAATGATCAACAACCGACTTGACAGAGCTTGAAGAATTAAAAAAGAATAATGTGCAAATATTATGGTATTAGGTATGCAAAGCTCTTAGAGACTTACCCAGAAAGAATCACAGCTGTAATCACTGCCAAAGGTGCTTCTACAAAGTATTGACTCAGAGGTGTGAGTACTTATGTAAATGAGATATTTCTGAAATTGTTGTAATACATTTGCAACAATTTCTAAAATCACTTTATGGGATATTGTGTGCAGATTATTATTATGGGGTATTGTGTGTAGATGGATGAGAGAAAAAAATATTGAATTCAGGCTCTAACACAACAAAATGTGTAATTAATACTTTCTGAAGGCACTGCATGTACAGTGCATCCGGAAAGTGTTCAGACCCCTTCACTTTTTCCACATTTTGTTTATTATTATTTATTAAATTAATTATTTTCCTCATCAATCGACACACAATACCCCGTAATGACAAAGCGAAAACAGGTTTTTAGATTTTTTTTTGGCAAATTTGGCAAAAAAAACTAAGTATTCAGACCCTTTGCTATGAGACTCAAAATTGAGCGCTGGTGCATCCTGTTTCCATTGATCATCCTTGAGATGTTTCTACAACTTGATTGGAGTCCACCTGTGATATATTCAATTGATTGGACTTGATTTGGAAAGGCACACATCTGTCTATATAAGATCCCACAGTTGACAGTCACAGCAAAAACCAAGCCATGAGGTCGAAGGAATTGTCCGTAGAGCTCCGAGACAGGATTGTGTCGAGGCACAGATCTGGGGAAAGGTACCAAATAATTTCTGCAGTATTAAAGGTCCCCAAGAACACAGTGGCCTCCATCATTCTTAAATGGAAGAAGTTTGGAACCACCAAGACACTGACTAGAGCTGGCCGCCCAGACAAACTAAGCAATCGAGGGAGAAGGGCTTTGGTCAGGGAGGTGACCCAAGGACCCAATGGTCACTCTGACAGAGCTCTAGAGTTCCTCTGTGGAGATGGGAGAACATTCCAGAATCATATCCAAGAAGACTCAAGGTTGTAATCGCTGCCGAAGGTGCTTCAACAAAGTACAGGGTCTGAGAGAGTAAAGGGTCTGAATACTTATGTAAATATGATTTTTCACTGTCTAAAAACCTGTTTTGATTTGTCATTATGTGTAGATTGATGAGGGGGAAAAAACAATCAATTTTAGAATAAGGCTGTAATGTAACAAAATGTGAAGTGAAGGGGTCTGAATACTTTCCCGAATGCACTGTATACTGAACAAAAATATAAAACGCAACATGCAACAACTTCAACGACTTAACTGCGTTACAGTTCGTATAAGGAAATCAGTCAATTGAAATACATAGATTAGGGCCTAAATGATGTATTTCACATGACTGGGCAGGGGTGCAGCCATGTGTGGGTATGGGAGGGCACCCACTGGGGAGCCAGGCCACAAAAGGACTTTATTACAGACAGACATTTTCCTCAACTTCATCAGTTGTCCGGGTGGCTAGTCTAAAGATGATCCTGCAGGTTAAGGAGCCAGATGTGGAGGTCCTGGACTGGCGTGGATACACGTGTGAGGCCGGTTGTACGTACTGCCAAATTATCTAAAACAATGTTGAAGGCGGCTTATGTTAGAGAAATGAACATTCAATTCTCTGGCAACAGTTCTGGTGAACATTCCTGCAGTTAGTATGCCAATTGCAAGCTCCCTCAATTTGTCACACAATGCCACAGATGTTCCAAAACTGCACATTTTAGAGTGGCCTTTTATCGTCCCTAGCACAGGGTGCACCTGTGTAATGATCATGCTGTTTAATCAACTTCTTGATGTGCCACACCTGTCAGGTGGATGGATTATCCTGGCAAAAGGAAACATTTTCACTAACAGGGATTTAAACAAATTTGAGCACAACATTTGAGAGAAATATGTTTTTGTGCGTATGGAAGAATTCTGGGATATTTTATTTCAGCTCATGAAACATGGGAGCAACACGTTACATGTTGCGTTTATATTTTTATTCAGTATTATGACTCTGGGTAAAAATATGACTGGTTACTTACTGTATGTTCTCTAATCATGACGAAAGACTCTCCATAGAACTAACATTGTAGCTCTCTAACGTTCATTCTATGAGTCAAATTTCATGAATATATGTTCTCCTGCAGTGCCAATGCTTTCCACCGGTTATGGTTTTGAACTGACACCCATCGTTCATCACTGGATAAGATCGTGATCTAATGATTATCAAAATGGTATTACACGGGTATTATATTCTAATACGCTTGACCAGATAGGGTTTAGTGATAAGGCCTATGGCTGGTGGAGGTTTAATGCTTTCAGTTATACTAGTTAAAATCCTAAGCCCCATATATCCAGGAGGCTTATAGCTGTGGAGCTGATAGACTTCCTTACACTGTCATCTGGTCATCTGACTAGTCATCCGACTGACGAGTGCGCTCACACCCATTGCATGCTAGTGCCCTTGACTGGGGAAGGTTTAGTCAAAGACAGTACAGTTAGAAGATGGGCTAAAACTGCTTCTCCAATAGAAATCCCTGATCACACCTGTAGGCGTTGGCTAGCTAAGCACATTTGCAGAACAAGTTATTGATCTAAATGTCATCTCGCGCCAAAGTGTCCATGTGCAGGCCATCAAATTAAACCACTCCTTTGATATAAAGTAGTTTGACAAAAATGACAACATCTGTTTGTCATTTTCACAAGGTTGGAGTAATTGCATTTTCAACTGCTTAAGACATTGGCTCGAATCTATGTCGTGCCTTTAGATTTTGATAAAAATAATTTGCGGCCTGGTCTGCTTGGTCTGTTTCGCAAGTGTTCCTGGAAGTCTTGCAATGTTACGCCTCTGGGTTTAGAAACTGTGGTTTAGTTGTAGAGTTGCTCAAGGATAGATGGGGTATCAGTCTGGTTGTGCCATTATGCCACTCCTTGTCATGCCAAACATATAGCCTGGGTCAAGGCTAGCCCATAACAATAATAACTCTTAACATTCATGACTTGTTAAGGCTAAGGCCTCTACTAACATACGTCACTAGTCAAGGTGCCCATGGCTATACAGTAGCGGTGCCACTTTCCATCCCCTGCACGTCCAGATGGCACACTTGGTAAAAACCCACGTGGCCCAAGGCCTGATGGGATGCTCAACACCTCAGAGGGAGTCTGAGTAATTACCCCACCACCACCAAAGCGATGTCTCCCCTCTCCTGGCAACGTCAAAAGATAAACCCCAAATCAACCAACTCAGGAGACTACTGGAGAAATGCCTAGGCACCCGTTCCTTTATGCTCTATTTTTAGGAATCTTCCATTCAAAAGCGAGGCAATGGAGAGAACAACTATTGTTTCTGTAGGAAGAGGAGCGGCGTCGGAAACAAAAGACATTAATCAACTCAGCCTCATTCCTCGGGGTGAGAGGAGGACGGTTGTGCATACAGGAGGTATATTTATAAATAAGTGAGGGAAGAAAGAGGGCAGGAGGTGGTTTTAGGAAAAGCAGATTGTCGTCTGCTTTGTCATCTTCTTTGACTCCCCAGCAGGTGTCAGTGGAAATGGTTTTAAATGTTTGGCTTCGATTTGACTGGGTGTAGGCGATGAAACTTGCTGTCACGTGACATATGCTAAAAGTGGATAAATCATTGACTCAAAAGCCAAGTTGACATTTTGTGTGATGCTGGTTGGTGCTGCTCTCACTGTTTCCCCAAATATGTCAACTGCTTTATACAACCATAACTATAAAGCAGTTCTATGTACAACACAGTATATTATTTTATACCATTGGTAAAAGAGCAAACATAACATATTGTATGATGCTAGTTGATGTCTATTTCTGGGGACTTTTGGGGGGGGGGTTAAAAAGCTTGCATTCTTGGCGTCACTGTTGCGGTCATTGTCACATGTATTTGTGTGCTCCAGCTTCCAGATGGCAGCTGCCACAAATCCCTTCTCGCACTGTGACGTGTGACAAAAAGACGTACGTGTGGAGTGACATGCCTGTAAACGTTATGGCCTGCAGCACTTTCTTAACTCCTCGGCATAATGTATAACATTCATAATCAAAAAAGGATTTGCTATTGCTCAATCCCACCTAAAGAAGAGGGGATTGAGATCTTTAATGGCACCTTATCCGGGGTCCTTGGACCCCATCCGATACAGTAGTCCCAGGGTTTGGTGGGTGTAAGTGAAGTCTAATACATTTCCCTGCTTTTGGTCAAGTTATTAAATATTATGAACGGTATATTCGAAATTGACCCCATTTGCTGAGTTATAGCTCAGAAAAGCTTGAGTAAGCTGTCCATGAGATTGCAAGGCATTTTCTTGAGCAGTTTTTCTGTAAAAACAGAATTTAGCACATGCTAAATGGGACGGTGTTAGACTAGCACTCAGAATATGCAACAGCAGCTAGAAACAAGTTATATAAACGTGTCAAGTAAATGGCAAGAAAAGTACTATTACACTGCATTTGTTTTTTAAGAATGTGTTGTCTTCTAGAGGGGGATATAGGTATGGAGGGAGACAGGCATGGAGGGACACAGAGAGGAAGTGTCACGAACGTTGTTGTAATGGTGGTCGGACCAAAGTGCAGCGTGGTATGGTTCCATCATCTTTTATTAGAAGTGAAACACACAGAAAACAATAAAGCGCAAAATAAAACGTGAAGCTAATATAGTGCTCGCAGGCAACTATACATAGACACGATCCCACAAAGCACAATGGGGAAACAATAAAGCAACAATAAACAGCTGTCTCTGATTGGGAATAATACCAGGCCAACATAGAACTAGACAACCTAGATAGGAACACCCCGACCAAACAAAAATAGAGAGTAAAAAAGGCTCTCTATGGTCAGAGCGTGACAGGAAGGGTAGAGGTGGGATTTGTAACCCAGTTGGCAGCACTACCACTAGATCAGACTCCGGCCCAGGCCAAGGTCTACTGTACATCAGGTAAATTAATTACCGTCTCTACCCAATTGATGGACTCACCTGCTTTGGACCACGATACTGTCTTGATAGAGGCGATCGAACATGCAGATCTTCAGGACAATGCTTGGCTGGGCCACCCACACAGGCACGCACACAGCCGTCCCTCGGACCCCAATGGATATCTGTGAATAGACAAGGCCCCTGTCAATCAAAACTAGTGCTTGGATGATTCTGGGATATGCCAGAAGGACATTAATCTCATTAGACCTTCACACATTATATATTATTATAAACTAGGTGATTCGAGCCCTGAATGGGCCTGATTGGCTGAAAGTCGTGATATATCAGACCGTATACCATGGGTATGACAAAACTTATATTTTTACAGCTCTAATTACGTTGGCTTCCAGTTTACAATAGAAATAAGGCGCCTCGGGGGTTGGTGATATATGGCCAACATACCACGGCAAGGGCTGTGTCTGAGCACTCCGCGTTGCGCATAACAGCCCTTAGCCAGGGTATATTAGCCATATACCACACCCTCTCGGGCCTCATTGCTTAATTATATAGTATATTGTAAATATTGAGTAAATATAATTTTATTGACTACATCACACATTCTCATGAGAGGAAAGCTGTTTTTGTCATACATAAGTTAACGCCTGGCTATTGGCTTTGGCTGAATAGACTTTTGCTGTAGTTTTAGTTCACTCAGGTAATGATGATGAAATCATGAGTAAAATCTTACTGGTTCACAGGTTGGGTCGGAGAACTTGATGTGGAAGTCCAACTTAGCCTCCCCTGGTACGGTGGGTGTGAATACAATCTCCAACTTGACACTTTCAAACGGGCCCACCTCCCCCTCTCTGACCTAGGCATGGGAGGAAGTCTTGAGGGAACATGCCACAACAAGTCACATCATCAAAGGCAGGATCAGCGGTATTCATTAGTGCACAGCGTAGCAAAACATTCTGCAACGGAAAACATTTTGCAATGAAAACTAGTTTCATATTGGACAAATTCAGGTAGGTCCCTCCCCATTTTGGCCCATTTGCTTCTGTTTGGTTCCTACACTCCAGGTGAAATCTTTTTCGGGCTGGTTTTAATATAGTACCCTATATTTCACATCTGGTAGTGATACAGATGTGAAACTTCAAAGTCATTTAAATCTAACTACAGTCAATGTTGGGTGTCATCCTCTACACCATAACACAGGGATTTCAATAATAAGTTGTGGAAAGAAGAACACTTCAGTGTGGCACCTCACTCCAGGAAAGTTTCAATTCTCTGGGAGCACAATGTGTGTAAATGCGTAAAATGGTGGACACACACACACACACACACACACACACACACACACACGAAAGGAAGCGGGAGAAGCAATGCACCATTACCCCCAAGACAGCAGTAATGAGCCCAGAATGAGCCAACAACTAGACAGGTAGAGACCGCAGGACACATGACATTAGTGCACAAACCCACCATGGAGAGAGACAGAGAGAGATGACAGACTATCACTACAGAACTAGTGTGGATGTGTGTGTGTGTTGTAATTTTTTATGCATTTGGTCATGTCTGATAATTCACCATTTTACGCATTCACACACAAAGACCAAGGCAGAGATCTATCAATACAGAACTATACAGAGAAGTGGGGATGAAGAAAAGTTGTATCATAATAACAACAAAGGGCCCGATTTACATAGCACCTCTTATTTTCAGTTACTTACGTTCTTAACATACAGTTGAAGTTGGAAGTTTACATACACCTTAGCCAAATATATTTAAACTCTTTTTCACAATTTCTGACATTTAATCCTAGTAAAAATTCCCTGTCTTAGGTCAGTTAGGATCACCACTTTATTTTCTGATTGTTAAATGTCAGAACAACAGTAGAAAGCTTTTATTTCTTTCATCACATTCCCAGTGGGTCAGAAGTTTACATACACTCAATTAGTATTTGGTAGCATTGTCTTTACATTGTTTAACTTGGGTTAAACGTTTTGGGTAGCCTTCCACAAGCTTCC
Source organism: Oncorhynchus masou masou (assembly GCF_036934945.1). Lineage (NCBI taxonomy): Eukaryota > Metazoa > Chordata > Actinopteri > Salmoniformes > Salmonidae > Oncorhynchus > Oncorhynchus masou. The sequence goes on from NC_088244.1 coordinate 26,889,936, forward strand.
CACAATAAGTTGGGTGAATTTTGGCCCATTCCTCCTGACAGAGCTGGTGTAATTGAGTCAGGTTTGTAGGCCTCTTTGCTCGCACACGCTTTTTCAGTTCTGCCCACAAATATTCTATGGGATTGAGGTCAGGGCTTTGTGATGGCTACTTCAATACCTTGACTTTGTTCTACATAAGCCATTTTGCCACTTAGGAAGTATGCTTGGGGTTATTGCCCATTTGGAAGACCCATTTGCGACCAAGCTTTAACTTCCTGACTGATGTCTTGAGATGTTGCTTCAATATATCCACATAATTTTCCCTTCTCATGATGCCATCTATTTTGTGAAGTGCACCAGTCCCTGCTGCACCAGAAGCACACCTACAACATGATGCTGCCACCCCAGTGCTTCACGGTTGGGATGGTGTTCTTCAGCTTGCAAGCCTCCTACTTTTTCCTCCAAACATAACGATCGTCATTATGGCCAAACAGTTCTATTTTTGTTTCATCAGACCAGAGGACATTTCTCCAAAAAGTACGATCTTTGTCCCCATGTGCAGTTGCAAACCGTAGTCTAGCTTTTTAGCAGTGGTTTCTTCCTTGCTGAGCGGCCTTTCAGGTTATGTCGATATAGGCCTGAACGCGTCTCCTTCCTGAGCGGTATGACGGCTGCGTGGTCCCGTGGTGTTTATACTTGCGTACTATTGTTTGTACAGATGAACATGGCACCTTCAGGCATTTGGAAATTGCTCCCAAAAATGAACCAGACTTGTGGAGGTGTACAATTATTTTTCTGAGGTGTTGGCTGATTTCTTTTGACTTTCTCATGATGTCAAACAAAGAGGCACTAAGTTTGAAGGTAGGCCTTGAAATACATCCAGGGGTACACCTCCAATTGACTCAAATGATGTAAATAAGCCTATTAGAAGCTTTTAGAGCCATGAGAATTTTCCAAGCTGTTTAAAGGCACAGTCAACTTAGTTATGTAAACTGTGAGTGGTTGAAAAAGGAGTTTTAATGACTCCAACCTAAGTGTATGTAAACTTCCAACTTCAACTGTATGAACTAACAATTGGACTAAACTTTTGTTCTTCATTCAACATGCAAGTCTCTTCTACAAAGAACTGGTGTTGTACCGTAGTAATTATTTTCCAGTGTTGATATAGCAACACTATAGCAGTTACTCAAAGGTGCTGTACCTCTCCGATGGTGATGTCACTGCTGCTGTCAGAGGGCTCTTCCGTGCTGGCCTTGAGGGCCGGGCCTCCCTCCTGCTGCTCTGAGGCCAGGCTGCGTCTTCCTGAGGCAGCCTCCACACCCCCCAAGGTCTCTAACACAGCAGGTGTCTGGGCCCCTAATACCACACACACACACACACACACACACACACACACACACACACACACACACACACACACACACACACACACACGCCAATATTTGCCATTGAAACCCTCCTTCCTCCTTTCCCGGAGGTGATCACTGATCTGACAAACTTTACTGACGACTGATATAATTATCAAAGCATCTATTAATCAGATTTTTTTTAAACATGCTGAGTAGAGAGTTTAACTGTTTCATTTTTTACACATCAAAGATGCATGTGTGCATCATTTACCTGATTGTTTGGAGTCTGAGACTAGCAAGGGTTCCTGACTCTTCCTCTCTGATTTGAGTTCTCCTGACTCCCGTGATGCAGGGCTCTCCTGGCTGTCAGAGGCTGCCGCTATTGAAGTGCTCCTTTCCTGTGAAAGCTACACACACAAACACTTACAAAACCCCTATAGCACTGTCCAGCACTGGTCAGAGCAGTGTCTATTGGATATATTCAAATTACAGTGCATGCCGCTAACAAGACAACTGAACACAGGAATCAATTGCTCATGGTAAAAAAGTTTATATGACTGTAATGTTTCTATAAACCTGATATGGCACAGGGACATGTATGTGACTGGGATCAAGGGTCAGGGTCTCACCTCGGTGCTGGCGGAGGAGGCCTCAGACAAGGCATGAGTCTGGGCTTGGAGCTGGGACTGCGCTAGGCTAGGGCAGGGGGAGGAGACCAGGGTGAAGCATGTCCCCAGGGCCCCCTTGTTGGTCAGGGTGATAGCCCGGGAAATGGTCTGGCCCACCACGTGGGTACCAAAGACAATGAGGTCGATGTCCACAGACAGCTAGGAGTCATGAGACACAATGGAAAGGTGCATAAGTACTAAGAAAGCACATGGATGAGGTACACAGTATTTGAGAGTGTACATTTGTAGAGATGAATATCCCAAGATTGCAAATGCAATACTATACATAAGGAATAGAAGAATTGAGGCCGTGTGCAGCCATTTTAGGAAATATGCAGATGACAGCAGGTAGTAGGATACTAAGATAAATGTGCACTCCTCAGACGAGGTCCTTCTTAGTACTTACATCACATTTCTTAATGGTACATCTGATGGGAACAGAGAAGGGGCCAGCTGCTGACACAAACTGGACCTCTCCCTTCAAATCCTTATTCATCTAGAAGGACATCAATGGTGATAATTTGATAGGAAGGTAAATAACTCTTGGAGACAGATGGGTATGCTTGTCTGTCTGTTTGTCTGACTGACTCACCATTGGTTGAAAAATAACCTGCATGTCACAGGCCATCCCAGCTGATATTGGACCAGGAGGCTCAAAGCTGAAACGGAAGATTCAACCTAATTCAAACGAATGCATCTCACACACAGTGGGATATACAGTGCATTCGGAAAGTATTCAGACTCCTTGGCTTTTTCCACATTTTGTTTCGTTACAGACTTATTCTAAAATGATATTGTTTTTTCCCCCTCATCAATCTACACATAATACCCCATATTGACAAATCAAAAACAGGTTTTTAGACAGTGAAACATCACGTTTACATAAGTATTCAGACCCTTTACTAAGTACTTTGTTGAAGCACCTTTGGCAGTGATTACAGCCTCAAGTTTTCTTGGGTATGATGCTACAAGCTTGGCACACCTATATTTGGGAGAGTTTCTCCCATTCTTCTCCTCAGATACACGAACTCTGTCAGGTTGGATGGGAAATGTTGCTGCACAGCTATTTTCAGGTCTCTCCAGATATGTTTGATCAGGTTCAGGTCCGGGCTCTGGCTGGGCCACTCAAGGACATTCAGAGACTTGTCCCGAAGCCACTCCTGCGTTGTCTTTGCTGTGTGCTTAGGGTCGTTGTCCTGTTGGAAGGTGAACCTTCACCCCAGTCTGAGGTCCTGAGAACTCTGGAGCAGGTTTCCATCAAGGATCTCTCTGTACTTTGCTCTGTTCATCTTTCCCTCGGTCCTGACTAGTCTCCCAGTCCCTGGCGCTGAAAAACATCCCCACAGCATGATGCTGCCACCACCATGCTTCACCGTAGGGATGGTGCCAGGTTTCCTCCAGACATGACGCTTGGCATTCTGGCCAAATAGTTCAATCTTGGTTTCATCAGACCAGAGAATCTTGTTTCTCAAGGTCTGAGAGTCCTTTATGTGCCTTTTGTAAACTCCAAGCGGGCTGCCATGTGCCTTTTAATGAGTAAATGGCTTCCATCTGGCCACTCTAGAAGAAAAAGAAACGCACACCTATTAAGACGAGGTGCTGGCTAGCGGAGTAGAAACTTGAAAATAAAAGAGAGCCGCACACTCTAGGAGCTCAGATGCAAAAATGTTATACCAACGTTTCGACAGCCAAGCTGTCTTCATCAGGGTATCATCACAAACACTGCGGGATGACTCCTTTATATAGTGTCAAAAGACACAGGTGTCTGTAATCATGGCCAAGAGTGGCCTAATAACATTGGTTAATAATCAAATATTAAAATGTCATACAAAGAACAGCATACAAACAAATGGATAGCATCCGATCATAGATTAATTTGACTACACAAGTTTACAAACAATTACAATGACAAAGTCACAATAATCACTTCAGATCAAGTCTACGTTGAGACCGAAGGGCGCAAGAGTCTTTAAATTAAAGATCCAGGCAGCCTCTCATTTTAACAATAAAATATCAAGGTCACCCCCTCTCCTAGGGAGGGTGACATGTTCGATGCCAATATAACGCAGAGACGAAATCGAGTGGCCTGCCTCCAAGAAGTGGCAACTGGATAAGTAAAGTTTTTACACCTAATGGTGCTACGATGCTCTGAGATACGTACTTTTAATTTGCGCTTTGTTTTACCTACATAATTTTTACAAGGACAAGTTATAAGATAAATAACTGCCTTAGTGGAGCACGTAATAACACCTTTTATTGGGATCAATTTCCCTGTTTGTGGGTGTTTGAAGGATCTACATTTATAAGTGCCATTGCATTGAGCACAGCCATTACATTTGTAATTTCCATCCAGTAGGGGCGCAAATAGACGTTGTTTAGGAATATCTTGGGGTGGTAAATCAGAGTTTACCAATTGGTTTCTGAGATTTCTGCCCCGCGAGAATACAACCAAGGGAAGGTCCAAAAACACATTACCAAGACTATCAATGGATTTTAGGATGTGCCAATGTTTGTGAACAATTCCCTTAATTTGTTCAGAGCACTTTGAATAGCGGGTAGTTAGAATGCAAGAATGCGTCTTTTTGCGAGACTGACCTTGAAAAAGGTCATGCCTCGTTTTGTTTGGAATTTTCTCAATGGCAATATTAATCTGATCATTCTTGTAGCCCCTCTCCTTGAACTTTCTTTGCATCTCAGCCATATTCCTGTCGGAATCGGATTGTTTTTTGCAAATTCTTTTGAGTCGACAGAATTGGCTGTAGGGCAAACTATTTTTTAAGGGAAGTGTGTGACAACTATCAGCCCTCAACAAACTGTTACGATCAGTAGGCTTCCTGTAAAGATCAGTGTATAGAACATTATCTTCACACAAGATCAGAAGATCAAGAAAACTGATTTGACGTGTATCAGATTGCTTAGTAAAAAATATAATCAATATACCGTTTCCAAATAATGATGTGAGGCAAGAAAACATTTCCATCTGGCCACTCTACCATAAAGGCCTGTTTGGTGGAGTGTTGCGAGATGGTTGTCCTTCTGGAAGGTTCTCCCATCTCCACGGAGTAACTTTGGAGCTCTGTCTTGGTCACCTCCCCTTCTCCCCCGATTGCTCAGTTTGGTTGGACGGCCAGCTCTAGGAAGAGTCTTGGTGGTTCCAAACTTCTTCCATTTAAGAATGATGGAGGCCACGGTGTTCATGGGGACCTTCAATGCTGCAGACATTTTTTGGTACCCTTCCCCAGAAGGGCGGCAGGTAGCCTAGTGTTTAGAGTGTTGGGCCCGTAACCGAAAGGTTGCTAGATCGAATTCCCGAGCTGACAAGGTAAAAATCTGTCGTTCAGCCCCTGAACAAGGCCTTCATTGTAAATAAGAATTTGTTCTTAACTGACTTGCCTAGTTAAATAAAAATCTGTGTCTCGACACAATCCTGTCTCGGAGCTCTACGGACAATTCCTTCGACCTCATGACTTGGTTTTTGCCCTGATATGCACTGTCAACAGTGGGACCTTATATAGACAGTTGTGTGCCTTTCCAAATCATGTCCAATCAATTTAATTTACCAATCAAGTTATAGAAACACCTTAAGGATGATCAATGGAAACAGGATGCACCTGATCTCAATTTCGAGTCTCATAGCAAAGGGTCTCAATACTTCAGTTTTTTATTTGTAATATATTTGCAAACATTTCTAAAACCTGTTTTCACTTTATCTTTATGGGGCATTGTGTGAAAATTGATGTGGAAAAAAAATATTTAAATGAATTTAGAATAAGGCTGTAATGTAACAAAATGTGGAAAAAGTCAAGGGGTCTGAATACTTTCCGAATGCACTGTAAAAGAACAGTTCACATGAAAACATTTTATGATCTGCACCAGCCATTCATACTGCAGACAGACATTTCAAAGCCATTGAGACAACACAGCATGATATTCTCCATACTCAGTGGAATTATATTGCAGATCCATTTACACAACGGTTGTAAAAATTTGGCCAGATCATGTTAAACATTATGGATGCATTTGAGGCAGATTGAAATGGCAACATAGTGTGTGTGTGTGTGTGTGTGTGTGCGCTAATTGCTAAGTTCCACGTGCTAAGTTCTGTGTAAAAAGCAAACAAGTAAGACAAGTTCAAAATGAATAACAGCAACATTCTACAAAAAAAGCATCCAGAACTATTTCAATACTAAAGGATGTTGTGTCTGCCGGGAAAAGAAAAGGAATATAATTGAAAACAGGGGGGTCAAAAGTTGACATTAAGCTGTTATTCAGATATATGATCAGCACAACATAACAAGAGCAAAGGTTAGCATTCAATTCTTAAAGCTACTGATGTAAGAAACAGTATTCAGAAATTCCTAATCAATTAGGAAACATATGTCTGATATTGTATAGTCTACTAGCGCATACTGATGACCATGTTTAAAAAAATTATTGAGGCAAAAGCCAGTATCCCAAATATTCAATTGCTACATGGGTATCTGTTGACACATGCCAGACAGAGCCAAGAGATTGCCCTGGAGCACTCCAAATGTTCCAGCCTCCAAAAGATATAAAAGGCTACCCAATCGATACGGTGGAGCGAAAAGGCCGCAGGAGAATTTCTCAAAATTCAATAGATATGCAATGAGTTGGAAAAAACAACCATAAGCACAACAGTAAAGAAGACTGTAGAGCACAAGCTGGGAATCAGTATCAAACTATTGTGTGATTTTGGCTTAATGATTCCAATTATTATACAGTATATTGCTCTCATGTCACATAGACTTGAGCTGAAACCCATTTTGAGTCTGACACAACCAGGTTCAACCAATTTGACTAGACTAGTTTTGGAGTGACCTCTTTTTCAATGACAAGGGAGTGTTTTTGATCTGGACAGTCCAGAGGCTAGGAGAGGTGGGCTGAAATACTCCCTGGATCCCATTCCTCACCCCTCTCCAAATAGGACATACTATAGATCAGGGTTCCCCAATACGTGGTCCTCTGGGGATTTTATTTGGTTTTCTAAGAAATATATTTGTATTATTATTATTTATGTTGCTGTTGGACATAAAAGACTGTAACATCACCAGGAAATCAACTCAAAATGATATTAATTTTCGCAATTTGTTCTGATTTTGGGCCTGTCAATCACACCTATACATACCCTATATTATGTCTTAATTTACATACTTACATCAAAATCCATTAAAATACTAGTGAGAGAAATCTCACGTCATATCATGCTATTTCAAATAGATAGAAATCAGATTGACTTTCAGTAGTTCCAAAGACAGTGGACAGTAGCCTGCTGTGCCCTGGAAATGAATGAAAGAGGCCAAAATGGGCACGCTCACAGGCAGGATGACAGAACACAACCAACATCTGTTGTCTCAATAAGAAGAGTCACACTTTAACAAAGTATGTACTATCTACTGTATCTACCTATACCAGGGTTCCCCAATAGGAGGCCCGCGGGCCAAATTCGGACGGGAGTGATTTTATTTTGGGGGATATACATTTACTTTTTTGATGTTGGACATAAAATACTGTAAAATCACTAGGAAATCAGCTAAAAGTGATAATTTAGGAAATCTGTTCCCAAGTATTCCAACGTGTAAATAGAGAGGCATACTTGATCGTATCCCAATGTAATCAAGGTTTGTCAAATACTATATCTGTTTGGGATTTTGCAGTCAATTTGCAGTGTGCAAATGATTTATAACTATGTTCTGCCCCCGACCATCCACTCAAGGAAAATTCGATCCCACGGCTGAATGTAATTGGGGAACCCTGACCTACAATATCTGACAGTCTGCTTTCTAAATGCCATATGAAGGCATGGAGGGAGGCAGTCTTTCTAGGTTCAAAATAAATGTTTTCAAAGAAAAAAGAGAACAGTTCACTAGGGATTGAGTGTTGAGTGAGACCATATTGAAGACGTGTGGTGAACAGTACAGCAAATCAGCCCATATTTACAGTTATATTTTTTGTCTATGGCAGGAGCCCATAGGTGCAGTATGACTGCCTGGCATATACATTATCAAACCCTCCTGGGTGACACCGATCCTATAACAAATCAATTAGCACTAGGTAGTTCATCAACATTGTTAACACCAAAACATGCCTGATGGCTACATATGGTGCTGTGCCAAAACATGAGTCCTGTCACATTAACCAGAAGAGAGGAGCCATATGACAGATTCTGAGTCAGGTGTCCATTTTGGAACACTCTCTGGCTTAGTCTTAGGCATTAAAAGCACTGAAGGATGTAAGTAAGCCAAATTGTTTATTAAAAAAAATGTTTAAGCTGTAAAAGTGCTGCATTTTAATGTGTATAACGCCTTAGTAACGTTTGGCAGAGCCTGGGCAGTCCACATAGCAGAGTCCCAGCAGTAAGGCTAAGACATGGCAGAGAGAATCAGCCCTGGCACACACACAGCTATGCTGGAGAGGAAGAGAGTTGGGGAGCCATTTTTAGAATTTCAGGGGGCGTTGAAAGAGAGATGGACGGGCGGCGTGTAAAAATCAGAGCATGTTCTTGGTTAACGTTGTTCTACCGCTGAGCAAATGTTGATTTCAGATACTTAAGCCCTGAACATAATGGTCATTTAAGGCCTTTTAAATAACATTTTAAAAGAATAATCCTCCAAAACAAAATACTAAAATCCACATTACAGATTACATAACAGTCCCCAATTTAGTTTTATCAATCACAACAACCATATTGCTTGCATTATAGTACATTATAGCAATCCATCCCCATTTTCACCAGAAAATCTATTGGGTACAGATCTTTCGGGTACTTAAAACAACATTCCATTAAGGTATTCAAATCTACCTTTTCAAAAGTGATACTACAGCGTACGATATACCCAATGAAGGATCCTCCTCCTCTGGGTCACAGTACTGGTGGATGTTAGGCTGTGGCACTGGCACCTCAGAGTAATGGGTGAGCTGAGCTGAACGGCTCACTGAGAAGTAGAGTGTGTGTGTGTGTGGTCGATGTGTGCAGACAGGTCCTGCCAAGGCTCCAACCAACCCAACCACGAGACACTGACTGGGCTCTGAGCAAGCAGCAGCCTGGGAGGACAAGGTCTTAGTTCACTCACCGAGGCAGGAAGAGCAGAGGCCCACATAACTGCATAAAGTCAGAGATATCTCACTATCTCTCTGGAAAGGGATAGAGTGAGTGGTGTGGGACCCACGTGTAACACTCATCCCTCCATTGTTTTGTGGGTGGGAGGGATGGAGGCTCAGGACAAAGAAACACATTACCAAAACTGAGCGAGAGTGTAGGCTTTGCGAGGGGGTGGATGCTCGAGGGAGAAGTTGTGCAGACCCAACCAAACATCTAGGATCAAATTACCCAACCTTAAATTGTTCATTTGACCATTTGAAGGATTGTAAAACAATTTGACCCTAGACCCATACATTAACTGTTCCCTGTTTTTCTGAACATACGAGAAATGAGTAACAGGTTTTGATCGATTAGCAAGACAGTTGTTTTCCACTTCTGTTCCAATTCAACCTACCATGGAACTGAGGCTATAACGCTCACCTTATAGAAATGAAATCCATCAGATCCATGGTGACACCAAGAAACTTGCAATAATTGGTTGTGTAGCTGACATTAGTCAAGGTGACCTTCTTCTTGTACACCTGTCCCACATCAAAATCCTGCAACAGTATTTGGATTTGTGAAATACCTGCATGTCATTTTGTCTGAAATGACTGCACAGTATGAAATAACTGCATGTTCTGCAATACAATAAATAGTTACACAATGCAGAACAATGTACCTTGAAGAGGATGATTTCTGGCTTGCTGATGAAAGGTGAGCCTTTAAATTCCTTCCCCTGTATAACTCTTTTACCAGCCACTGGCTGTTTCCCCACCGGCAGCAAAGACATATCTCGTCTCTCTGCTCGCGACTGTAATGATTTAGCATCTTCATTTGGAGTGCTCTGAAAAATCAGGGGGGAAATGAACACCAATTCAGGTCATATTTCAAAGTTGAAAAATATCTATATATTGATATACTACAGCTTGAATTTTAAACAAACAGATAACATTTTGGCATATTTTTATTTCAAAGCCATATTGGCACAAGAGGGCATGGCCAATGCAACCAACACCATGCCATGGAACAAATGAAATAAACAATATGTTAACAATTATTTAGAGGCAGCAGCTCTAAATGCACAAGTACACGACAGTAGATAAACTCTACAAACAAAACATTAATAGTGTATGATTGTATTTAGTAGTTGCATAATATGTAGTGTACTGTAGAGACTGGCCTGTAGTTATTGTCTACCAGTGGAGACCATTCTGAATTCTCATAGACAGGCCATTCATGTCCTGCTCAGTTAATCAAGGCAGGCAAGGCAGCATCCAGACACAAACAAGACAAGACATCAGCCTTTGAGGGAAAGCGCAAATGTGATATGCATTTAGGAAAATTGCAGTGATTTCAGTCTCACCCTCAAGAGTTAAGGAGCTGAGTAATTTTTGCCTATGGTCCTTTTCTCATTACAACTCAGCTCCCAATCCAAACCCAACCCAATGTGTCGTGGTGTTATGAGGACATCATTTGCAGAAGTGCATGTGAAAAGTAAAAAACTTTCCGCATGACTTCTCGCACACAGGACTATCTGGCCTGAATGACTGTCATGTTCCGTTGGAGGCTTCCAAGGCACCAGCAAATGAGAAGTGATGTCTGTCGCCATGGATCTCAAGAGTGGGTGAGAAGCAGTAGAGGCAACCCACTGCTGCTGGCTGGGGAGTATTAGAGCAGTTCTAAAGCCGTCCGTTCTCCTGTTCTATAGAATGTGACCGAGAGGTACCAGTCCCAGTTTAACATTTATTTCTAACTTACTATTTCATAGTTCTCAATGGTCAATTGTGTTTCCAGATTTACCACAAGCCTATAAGGCTTGATTGACTACACTATAGAACAAATGACTTATGTTTACTATACTTATGGATATACATTTATTTTGAGATGGAACACAAAAATGAAATAGAGTTGAGCATCATGTCTAATCTCAATATGATTGTATTTGTGAGTTGATGATGATGTGTGTCATTAAAATGGTACCTGGTGAACTTGACGTGTCTGGTCCCAGAGGCCAGTGAACTCAGGCTGCGCCAGGCTGTCAGTGAGGCCCTGCTCCTCCTCCAGGTCCATGCTCTCCTCCTGGTCAGACAGCTCTGATGAAGAGCTGCTGTCACTAAACACTGTGTCCTGCTGGGAAGGACGTGAGGGGATGTGTGGATGCTCATGGTCGAAAACAGACACATCAAGCTGTCACAACGTGCCTTCAGTGAGATGTGCAAAACTCTCTGCCCACATACATACGCACATGCACACGCATACACACACGACGAGAGGGTATTAGGTACCCTATTACTGCTGTGAAAAATAGCCAACTATTTATGGAGTTTTCATGTCATGTGTACCAATTTGTTTTATTTGACTCTTGTTTCAGCAGTCTGAATTCGTCATCTGTGATATTTCCACTCACTCGTTTTCTTTCCTCTTCCTTCGTTCCTGCCGGCTGTGGATCAAGGCTCTGATGGAGCTTCTCTGGAGATCTCTCCTGCCCAGCCATCCTCTCCCCACGGCTGACTTGGGTGGGAGGGAACAGGAGAGCATGGTGCCTCTTACGTCTCTCTAACAACTCCTCTTCCAGCAGTAACTTGGAGACAATTTCCACCCGTTTGGATTTCTGCTTCTCCTGAAATTCTCTGAAAAATGACCACAACAAGCCATTGTGAGCAAAATAGGATCATATTTCTCCTTGGCGCGTTATTGTGAGAAGAAAACACCCACTCGTTGAGTGGGAGAGAGAAGTAGATTGATCAGAAGAACACACTCTTTCTTTCGGTGGAATTCCTGGAGCTTTTTCTGTTGGTACATGTACTTGGTGCTGTTGATACCCTGTGTCTGTAGGGACTCTCTCAGCTGTCTCTCCTCCTCCTCTTGTCTCCAAGCCTGGGCTCTGGCCCTCGTCTGTTGGGCTCGCAGACTCTCCTGGAAACAACACAAATGTAGAGTGAACAAGGTCAAGGAGGGATGACACTTTCCCTTCGTTCCTGAGGACAAAACACAAACTCGGCTTTCAGTAAGAATAATACTGACGCTTCTTTAAGCAGGGAATATACTGTGTGATTTGAAAACAATGATGCAATGATTGTAGTACTCAATTAGAAATTAAATTCTGCAGTGAGGGTTTCATCACACTGTGTTCACTCCACTAATACAGTAGCAATTGGTCAAGATTATTAAACTACTAAATCGTACAAAGAGGTCCAGAATGTATTCCCAGCTTAATACAGTAAATCAGAACAAATGTCCATCCATTGGAAGGCAGAAGTAATTGTGTCACCTTGTGTTCATGACAATGTGACGATGCCCATTGCTATTTTCCATTATGCTGGACCCTCAGAAACACGAGCAAGGAGCTGAGGACCAGCGCTATTATCTTAACTCTACTCAATGCTTAAACAATAGCCTTGGGCCGTTTCATGTTCACCCTGAAAAAAAGTGTCCACTGCTTACTTGGGTGCATGCAATGTTGGCCTTCAATGACAGGACTGCCTGCATCCTTTTCTGCCTCAGCCCTCGATTCTGCTGCTCGTTCTCTGCCTCTTCCCGATGCATCCTGGACACAAAAGGGACATAGCGATCACTCAAGAGCGAAGGAGGAGGATACATTAATTTGATATGATGTTAATTATAAACTTCTACGGGATATCTGGTTATCAACTCTCTTACGAGTTCATAGCTAAGTTCAATACATTCTATATGCTCATTTTATAGGTGTTACCTGTTGATAGGTTGAACACAGCTGTTACCTGTTGATAGGTTGAACACAGCCGTTACCTGTTGATAGTCTCTTTTAGATACAGCGCTGCTTTCTGGCGGCTAGCCTGCGCCAGCTCTGTGGTCCTCTGATAGTCAGTCTCCTCTTCCTTCTGTGTGGCCGCCTGCCTCCTGTTAACAGACAGACAACATCACGTTCAAACGGAAGGAATCTTTACGAATGACAAACGAATTATCTCCATAACATTAGACTTTGCATGTCTATACAGTTAGATCAACCTGGGTCATGACAATATTATGGAACATTTTATCATAACAACCATGCATGGCACTCTGTATGTAGTCTTTCATGACAGACATAACGATTAAAATGTAAACGTGATATCTTGTATTGGTATTTATTATGGATCCCCATTAGCAGCTACTCTTACTGGTGTCCAGCAAAAATTAAGGCAGTAATATACATTATAATAAAGAAAATGTATGCATTAAAATACATTTTACAACATTTTCACAATACATTAACTGTGTGCCCTCTGGACACTACTCTAGTACAACACACAATCCAGGTGTGCGTGTGTGTATGTTATGTATGTTTGTACAAAGTTTCTGGGTGTCGAGATTACTTTGTATGTGACATTAGTATTGTCTAGTTTGTGTGCAATAAAGTTATGTTGCTCACAAAAAAAAAAAAAAAAAAAAGGAGTGAGCTGCTTTACGCTTTGAGGCACTGTGTCCGGAGCTGCAGGCTCTGGGTGGAGGTGTACTCCTTCTGCAGCCTGGCCTCCCCTCTCTGGGCCTGCAGCGCCTGGTAGGCCTGCTCCTCCTCCTGCACCTCCACACGGAGGAGGGAGAAACGACCCATTTCCACCTCCACCTGACACATTTCCAGTCTGCAGAGAAAGGGGGAGCGGTTGGATGGAGAGAGAGAGAGAGAGAGAGAAAGAGAGTGGGAATGGAGAGAGAGAAAGGGTGAATGGGGAGGGAGGGAGAGGAGAGCAGAGCAGAGAGCGAGAAAGGGGGGCGGAGGCAGGGAAGGTCAAGGATGAGAGTGGTGCTAAAGCCAATGTGCAGCACTATGAAATTCCAGCTGGGAACTGAAGAACTCAAGTCTGCAAGGAAAATGGTTTGTTCTAATGGGAGCTTGTAGCAATAGAATCAAATTGCTCTTGAAAAAGCATCTTGGATGCAACAATAAACATCTGTTTGAAGAAAGAATTATAATTGCAAGTAGCAGAAGTATTGTAGCTATTTGCCCAACTGGAATAGCACTCAAAGGGTGAATATCTCTTTAGGATAGATAAACTTGGCAGTCACTTTGAAGCCTTGTAATGGGGCCTAAATCATGCTGCTGCAGTAGTGCAGACTCACTCATGTTCCCTCAGAGTGGTGGCCACATGTGACTCCAGCTCCTCCTCTTGCTGTAACTCCTGACACAGGCGCTTGTGCTGGGCTCGGAGGCGAAACACGGCCGCACTGCATGAAAACAAATGGGTGCTAAGAGACATTGTATTTGTTACCTAAGTGTTGTATAAAAGAAGATCATTATCATCTAATTGTTTTATTTGGATCAAGTCAAAAACAATCCCATTAACATGGGGATAAAGAGGTCATCAGCTGGAGCCATAAATATCATGCGTCTCAGAGTAGAAGTGCTAACTTAAGACCAGTTTTGCATTGTAGATCACAATTAATACGATTACATGGACAGGGGGAGGGGATCTGACCCTAGATCATCACTCCTACTCTTAGTCACTTGATACAGTACATATGCCCCCTGACCTGGCTATATCTGGGTTTGCTTTGTATGTGCCTACCTGTTGTCGTCCTCTTTCTGTTGCTCTATCTCCTCTTCCACTCGAGCTCTCTGCCTCTCCAGCTCAGAAATATGCAGACGGCAAACTTTGAGCTCCTCTCTGGAAACCAAGAAGTAAAGGCAAAACACTGCACTAAATCTACAACAAACTACAATGTGAAAAGCTCTCATTATGACAGTCACGAGAACATTCAGAGACGGGTAGCAAGCTCATTGGGTGCTTAATGGCTTTCTGTAACACAAAACAACAACAAATGTAGACACATTATCGGAAATGCTTCCTCTTTGGCTGAAATTATTTTTCTTTTAATAGTCAAATCAATGAATTACAGAAACGGTCCTTTGGTTTAGGGCAGGACTAAAAAGGGGGCATTGGAATGTCTTTGGGCAGAACAAATCTTTGATTTGTGTTAAGGTGGCATACAAAGGTCTGATCCTTGCCAAACACAGGCCATGTCCTAAATTAAACTCTATTTCCTTTAAAGTGCACTACAAAAGTATTTTGGATCCAAACACAGACCTGGCTTTCAGCACGTTGTGCTCCTTCTGTCGGTGGAAGCAGTCCAGCTGGTCCAGGTTTCTTCTCAGCTTGAACATCCGTGCTGTCTCAGCATAACTCTTCTTTCCACTACGTCCGCCATCCTCCCCAAGGTCGTCATCATTATCCACACTTTGCAGATTAAAGAGACATTGGCTAAGGTTTGGTGAATGGTCAAGAATGGATCATTATTAATAACATGGAGTAATCTAACAATATAAAGCACACCACTATTAATGTAAAATAATTTCTTGATAATCCTTCATCTCATTCCCAGACACTTGCGCAATAGTCTTGGAATGAGATTAGATAATCCTAGACAAAATATTATTATAAGTAAAAAGTTAATTATAAGCCAAAAGCCAAAATTGCCATGTTGTATAATAAAGTGGAATATTTAAAGCCGAATTAAAACAGATTTTTCAATTATCAAACCATCTGTCCTCAAAGCAGCAGAGACACCCACCAGTTAGTAGCATCTAACTCTAAAGACAACTCTGCTGCATCCGTTGGTTGTGCTGGGTCCTCTCTGAAGGTCTCCGCTCTTGTGCCTTCATCTGAATTTGTGGGAATACAACTTTATAATGGATAACTAGCTAGGCTACCGTATGTTTGCATTTGCATGCATTTGTGATTAAGGCCCTACAAGGCCATACAGGGCCATACAGAACAACAAATGTTAGATCCTGATGAAGACAGCTTGTCTGTCGAAACGTTGGATATTGGGTTATTCAATTATTGCATCTGAGCTCCTAGAGTGTGCGGCTCTCCTTAAATGTAAGTGTTCTATTCCGCTAGCCAGCACCACGCCAGAACAAATGTTAGACCTAGAGTTAGCTACCTCCTGTTTCCTCATCTTTCCAAGTGTCGACTGGAGGATATTCAGAATGAAAGGATGAGATGGAGACTTCCTCTGAAGAACTATCCCTGGCAGGTACGTCCATAAGACCTAAATTGAACAACATTGGTCAACAGAAATAACTTGAAATGACAAAGAGCTCACAGACCTATGAAACATGTTCAGGTAGATAGGCGTTTGCAACAGCCAACCCCGCTAGCTAGCATTGTACAAACTAACTTGCTAGCGAGCTAACCTGAGTTGAACAAGTAGTGTGCATGTGGCTACTTTAAAATCTTATCTTATCTTGATTGACTGTGTTACCTGGAGATCTTTCGGCAACTTCGAAGTCGCTAAATGTGTAACTTGCAGGCTAGCTACTGTCTTCTCTTGTTTGAACCGTCAAGCCACTGAACAGCCAGCTGCCAAACATGTGTGTTAGTAGTGTTTCCATGGACACCAGAGAGGGGCGGAAGCTATACGGTGAGATGTGTGGGTTCTTCTCCCCATTTCCCCCTTTTCAAGCCCATATGACGCAATATGAATTTGCTTTCATCAGAGGAAAGGTACAGTAACTAGTGTGTTAGACTGTCCATATCCTCTATCTGGTATTCTCTCCCTCTTCTCCCCTCATCTTCCCTCAGGAGAGTGGGAGAGCAACACTACAGTTGATCGGTGGGTGAGTGACAGAGACAACTAGAAGAAAGGCTTCTGAGTCATTAAACATTGCCATTTGTCTGTAAATCAGCAGATCCATTAGTTATAAATACAGGTAACTGCCAAAATAAAGGAAACACTTGGGTAAACGAAGAATGCAAAGTTGGGTAAGTGTACCTATTAAGCCGACCAATCTAAATGTAGATATTCCCAATGTATATACAGCCCCAATTTTCATAAGAAAAGTGGAGATGAAATTAAAGATGATCTCGTGTGAAGTTTTATGACTTTACTTACACCATTTTTTTTAATGTGAAATAAAACATACTTGATCAAATATGTGAGAAGTCTGGGCTGGGCTTAACTGGGTACCAAATGTTCCCTTTAAGCCCATGGGTGTTCCAAATAAACCCACCTCTTAAATAATCAACTTTAATTCATTTCCATATGTAAAAACTTACAAACTGACATTTCTTATGTAAACTTAAATTATAATAATCTCCCCTAAAGTTATTAAAATAAATGTATCATTACTATTCATCATGTAAGTAGCATTCATAACAGGGGGTGTCCACAGAGATCAATTTGGGCCCAGGCTTTTGTTCTTGCCAACCAATACACACCTGGTTCAACTAATCAACTAACAATAAACTTCAATCAATACTTGATTAGTTGAATCAGGTGTGTTACTGCTTGGTTAGAACACAAACCTGCACCCGGATCAGCTTTCAGTGGATAAGATGCCATACATAAACAACTTTTAATTAATTATCTGAAAGCTGGTTCACATTTGCTGTACTCCTATTCTTGTTAATTAGTTAAACATGTCTTCCTAAAGCCTGTCTAAAGACTGTTTCAAATTTCCCTCTCTACTGTATTACAAAGGTACATGTGGTGAAAAAAATGGAAACACCTGGATGAATGCGGGACAACAATATGACAATTGCCCGGCCCTAACTGCGCGAGAATTGTCCAATAGTCATCTTCTTGTCCCTCATTTGTTTATTACTTGTAGGTCTTTTATTCCTTAAACCCTGATCTTAGTCTCCTCTCTCTGCATCAATGACTACCTGTCCACTCCAAACATCTTGGAGAGAGTACAAAGGCTTTTAATTGTTCCTAGTTGTTTTTAATCTTGGTAAAGGCACCATGGATAGATGCATAATATGCATAGCTGTAGTTTTTGAGTATTTGAATCAACTCACATCTGACGAAAAAAACAACATTTTATGCTCAGATTTATTGAATATTATGGATATCAACAAACAATCCCCATGTGTTTCAATGCAAATTGGGCTTAATTGGAATTGGAACAGAAAGTATTTATGGTAAAAAAGGCAGAATAGCAAAGTTTATTTGGAAACCAATGGTCTGGGGTATAAATGTACACAATATATTACAATATTATACAAAGTTAGTATTGATAATATTGAACAATATTTATTCCATTTGCTACTGTACCCTTTAAAGGTAGACTCAGCTAATTGACTTTGCAACGACCAGCGAGATATTGAGATGAGCGAGTATCTACACATGTGCAGGGGTTTGCTTCACACTGTTCACAGCATGGTAGCCAGAGTACCAAAACAGCAGAGAAGTTGAGCCTCGCACTTCAATGATCTTAGTTGTTGTGGAAATGAACCCACTATGCTGTTTATTTTCTGCATCTACGTCATATGGCTGAGTCTACCTTTCAATAAATATCCTAATTCCAAGTTACCTGCCCTCTACAGAGAGGTGCATTACTAGGATTTTGAATTTTCTTTGTGTATCTTTGTTTAAAAAAAATGAATAATGAAATGAATGTTATTGCAACATATGATGTTTATGTTACCATTGTAATAATACAACTGTATAATTTAAGTAGGCTGTACTTGGGACTTGTATTGAAATAAGTAGGCGAACATGCAAGTATAATAGCTAGGATGCTTATGAGCATATTATGTGAGTGTATTGTCAACAATGTCTTGACATTGACATCCAAATTCCTGCCTACAAAAATGTACTACACCCTGCAGTTAAGAGTTAACTTGAGGGAGAGTATAGCCTGAGTCATAAAATCAACTTATATCATTTTGACCTACATACAATCCACCTCAATCATGACTTCTTTGGGCAGCTCTGAGCGGCTTATGCAAGATCATTATTTGAATTTCATCTTTAGGTTTAATGGACTGTGAATCATTGGTGTGAGACTCTTCGCCCATTTGGTTTTTAAATGCATTGATTATCTAAATTTAACTGACTAAACGTGTTAGTTAGAAGATTGCCTTCTGTGTCATAGGACCTTGACAAAAACAAAAAGGGAGGCTGAGGCATTAAATTCTGATGTAAATGTTCACTCACTGAAGAATTTATTATGTTACTTTTGAAAGATTATAATGAACATCTTACATGTATTTTTTCTGGACTGATAAAAATCAACACCAGCTCAGCAGAATTTTTGTTCAGGGTTTGAAGTGCAAGCTGGAAGAAAAAGAAAGATAACATCTTGGGGTTTATGTAAATTTGGTAGCCTATGCAGGAAGCCATTTTTAGTCCGTATAGGCATACAAACAATTTCTAAAATGCAATAACTCCTGATTTTGATCCTAATCTATGTCACTATGCACAAAGGCCCAAAAGAAACAGATTTGCTGACACATGAGGGAAAAGGCAAGGCATGTGACCTTAGAGGGGCAAAGCAGATAACCACCCTTTACAAGAGTAGATTATGCCACCAGGAGAGGAGCGAGAGAGAATATCCATCCAATCTACTGTATTGTGTAGCATACTGTAGGCCTATAGCTTAATATTAAGTGTTGCAACAATCCATGTTGAAAATCTTCTGGGAAGCAAACAGTGTTTTTATTTCTGAATCACTTCCTGCTTCCCTTGGGTGGAGCAAATGAAACCAGGGCAGGTGCATTGTTATGAAAATACTTTTGTCACAAAATGGGGGAAATGTGATATCTGAAAATGTAATTGTTTATTTACCACAAATTATTTACTACATAAAAATGTTAGCATAAAAATACATCACATGTTTTAGCCTACATCATAAAGGTCTATTTTGAATAGACTGGAGTGAACTTGTATGTATACCTGGTTCTTACCACATAGTAAAAACAGATTTAGTAAAAACAGATCTATTGTTAGTTTTGATTGAACAAAACGAATAGGCTTGTGCAGATGACAATAATACTGAAAGTTTATAAAAATCGATTATATCTGTTGTATTTTTTCTTGCCTCGAGTTTACAGTGGAGACGCGTTTTCATGCGTGGACGATTTAATCTGACGTTGCTCAGCGAGCAGGCAACGCAGTGAGAGACAGTTTAGTGTGGTCCTCTCTCTCGAGCAAGTGCTGCTAAAGGGGAGCGCAAGAGTACGCTCCAGTTAACGAGACTGCTGTTGTCGTCTGAGCAAAGAGTTGACTCCGTGCGTTCTGTACGCTGGGCTGGGACAGGGACAAGAAGAGGCGCGCGTGTGTGAGCAGATCATGAGTCATCACAACAGTTTACTTACTCAAGATCTTCCTCCACATTATGGGACCGTAGGAACACAGTTTGTGCGATCCCCTTCGGTTATTTGATCTTCTTGTTGTGGGAACTTTGGCCAGCTGTTGAAATGGACATGAAAACTTTCATGTTGGCGAGCCTTGCCCTCCTGAATATCAGGGACAACATTTTCACCAGGTAAGATAACCCTATTATAGGCTACGGCTCTTTTGACTCGGGTTACGGAGGAGACTTTCCCAGAAGCTTCACTAAGGATTTAATAGAATTGTTATTTTGGAATAGCCTATATTATTACATTTGGGACAATTTTTTGATTAAATAATAGCCTACTTTGCCCTTATTTTGTAGGTCAGCTGTTGCTATGTTCTGATTTATCCTAACATATATAGCCTACTGACCGTTTAGATTAGATTTTAGTCAAAAGTGTTTTCAGATTTTGAATTATATTTACAACACAATAAGCACATTGAGGCTATAACATATGTTTCTGATGTAGCCTAGATAATGTTTTGATGGAAACTAATTCCTAACCTACCTTTTTTTGATTTGTCCAATTTGCGTGAAATTAGCTGATTACAAATGAATTCTAAAACCTGATGACTTCTCTGCAATAGCAGAGGAATAGCCTACTCAATGCCCACGTACTGTATGCAGCATTTGAGCAGTTAGTTACAGTTTAAGTGCTGTGGGGCCCATCATCAACATAGACACCCATGCTGATCATACGTTCACGGTAAAGATAACGAGATAGAGGCAATTATAACAACAGCATGTTGTTACGTAGTCATTTTATAGTAGATTTTTCATAGCATTGTAATGAAATTGAGTGGTCTTTGTTATAACACAAGTGGAATGAGGAACAGTTTCTATATACACTCTTATACTTAGAAAAAACTGTCTACCCCATAATAACTATGCAGTGACGTTGCAAATACTTTGCGATTACTACCTCCACAAGGTTATTGGAATAGTCCGTATACATCCATTTTTGCAAGTTGCCTCTTGACATCAGAATGACACACATCCATCCTGGTCGTGTCATTGCAACAGTCTCTAAACTGTAAACTGTTGAGGTATGTTCAGTGACATCAGTGTTGCAAACTGTCCCCGTTCAAAAGGTTGTACAAGGTTGTGAATCCTGGTAGCGTCCAGCCACTCCTGACTACACATACCAGCAGAGGGTGTAATTGTTATTAGAATGTGATCTTTCGCAGGTTTTTCCTGAGATGTGTGTGTCAAATTGAAGATATATTATCCTCGCTTCGTGAACTTGATGCATTAGCATTTTTTTTTTGCCACTATACGATCCCCCACATTTTAATTTCTGAGTGTTTTGGAGTAGCAATCTGACAGTGCCTCATCTCTCATTTCCAAACCTTTTAGAAACAAAATTCAAAACATTTTCTTGAACATTGCTACTTGACGATGTGTTTAAAAAATAATAATAATTTAAAGTCAGAATCGGGTCTGGCAAAATATTTCGCTACCTTTGTCAGTCACAGCTGTCCTTAAATGGATTCAGGTGACATGCACCATACCCTTGGTTGTGATAATCCTTAGAAGTTACCCCTCTTCTGGATACATCCTCTTCAATGTAAGGCTGCATATACACGTCATTGAAAATAAGAATTTGTTTTTAACTGACTTGCCTTGTTAAAATAAAGGTGAACATTTTTTTTCTAAAGACCAATTAGAGGAAAACGATTGGAATCGGCTACCTGTGTTAGTTAACACAGCCTATTGAGGGCAAATGTTTAAATGGCAGACAGTTTTCACTGCAATGTGATCTCACTTTTTTGTCACATGTTTGTCATTTTAAAATATTTAACATTTAGGATTAATGTTTCATATAGTGTGTCCTGTAGTGCAGTTTATTTTACTCACACAAGTCCTAGGCCTAGTAAAATGTAAGCTTTTATTTCTATTTTTTTAACCTTTATTTAAATAGGCAAGTCAGTTAAGAACAAATTCTTATTTACAGTGACGGCCTAGGAACAGTTAACTGCCTTGTTCAGGGGCAGACCGACAGATCTTTACCTTGTCAGCTCAGGGAGTTGATCAAGCAACCTTTCAGTTACTGACCCAACGCTCTAACCACTAGGCTACCTGCCGCCCCATTATTAAATATCTGCATTTAAAGGAAAACTGGTTGTTGTTGCAGTACTACTGGAAGTAGTCCAGAAATGCAAAGTTGAAAGCAGTTCAAAGAAAAACATCACAAATATTCAAATGTGAGAATGAATTCATTCTTGTTGGTTTACTGGAGTAGCAGTGGCATAGTTAGTGACCTTTTGCCTTGTCTTGGCAGTCTCTTATGCCCTACTGGAAGACATGGTGGCACCATAGGCTAGATACCCTTAGTATGTCCTTAATGGATGCTCCATATGTGCAAATCAGGCAGATGCTATCGCTGAGGGGTCCAGATATGCTTCAGCCAAATGGCTGCGGGATCAGCAGTGGAACAAAGCACAGTTACACTACATTGGGTTTGTGGTGGAAAGGCCACAGTACGTAGAGAGAGCTTTCAGCTTAGAGAAGCTATAGAACGAATTTGGCTAATCAAGGTTGGAAATGACATAGCTTGAATGTGCCATATCTATGCAATGCCACCATTTCATGTCTGTACAGTTTCTCTACTGATTGGCATTCAAAAGGCTGCATATTTAATTATCCAGCTTTACATGCTGTCAACATTCAGGATTTACAACATAAACAAAAAATGCAAGGATGACTAGTGCAAATCTCCCTCTCTGTTCTCAGGTACAAATTGATGTCATTGTATGAAGCAAATTAAGCTTGTTACTGCTGGGGCTACATTACAAGGCTTTTATATTTCTATCCGAGGCAAGAAAGTCTGTTTCTTTTGTGTTTCGTCTTCTTCACCTCAGCTCTCAGTGGCTGTATCTGAAATGGCACCCTATTCTCTTTCTTGTGCACAAACAATGTCAAAAAGTAGTGCACTATATTATAGGGAATAGGCTGCCATTTCGGACATACCCAGTTTGTTATAGCTGGTAAACAGATGGTTAGCGAAGCAGGGCCTCGGGAGATCCAGCTAATGAACTGAAATTAAAGACTAAGAGGAACAACATCGACGGGAAATTGACTTTGAACTGTTTGAACAGAGAGTGGAGGGGTGAGAGAGCGGGCCTTGCACGTTTACAGAAACCCCCTCGAGACTAATCAAATGCTCAGTTCCATTAGCATTTCATGACATCACATTTCCTTTGCTGAGGGCATAATGTGTAGCCTGTGGTGTGGTGCTATACACTGCACTGGAGTTACTATAGGTAGACCTACAAGAGGAAGTCAGTATGTAGCCATTAGCCGAGACAGCACCACTTTAAACAGGTCCCATCACTTTATCAGTTAGGTTATTAAGTCAGAACACCTAGTTGTCAAAGAGGAAGGCCACAAATGGAGGCACCTATGGGATATTCCAATATCCATAGCATACCAGTTAGAATGAAGACTCTCTAAATAAGTGGTATGCTACTGTGGATATTGGAAGTAGGCTGTTTTTATTTTTGCCCATTTGCCTATATCTTTACAGGACCAACAAAACCAAAATCCGGAGTATTGTAACAAACTTTGTTAAACTCTTTGGATTTTGTTTAGGTGGCATATGTTCTGCACAGTCACATTTGTATTTGACCTCACAGGTTCAGCACATTGGGAGTTTCTGAAGATATGATTTCAATCACTTTCTAACTGCACCCCTTTTTGATTTGAACGAAACCTTCCATACATGTTTGCCCATGGTAGAAGTGGTCAGAAAGGGACTTTTTGGACCTGAATGCCAAAACATTCAGGAGATAGAAATGCTCAAAGTTGACCCATTTTTGCATACCCCAGTCTACCATGAGACATCCATGTGTTCATCACTGAAAAAGATAAACGGTTGAGTTTGATATGTGAAAGCTTACAAACAGGGTGTCAAAAAAAAATCTTTTTTTTTAGGTTTTAATGTAAATTATTCAAGAGTATGCTGTGTCTCAACTGTGTCACAACCGATGACGGGCACAACACAAACACCTCAGATGATGTAAAATAGCTACAACATTTGTGAAAAATTGCACAAAAGAATTTGCTAAAAAAATATGCAAAATTAGTGAACTTTGAGCACCTCTATCTGAACGTTTTGGCATTCAGGTCCAAAAAGTTACTTTCTGACCACTTCCATCATTGGCAAATATGTATGGAAGGTTTCGTTCAAATCAAAAGGGGTGCTGTCAGAAATGGATTGAAATCATATGGAACGACCCAACAGCTACCTCTGAATATAGAAGCTGCTAATTAGGCTAGTGATAGACTACAGCTGTCGATCACATGGAGACAGTTCATTTGATGTATTAATTCAGTCAATGTTCTCATCTATTTATGTCATAGGATGTGATTAAAACCCCAGAATACAAGCGCAAAAAAACATTCCATGGTTTTAAAAGACAAAATTAAAATGTCTGGTACATTTTAGGAGTGTTTTAGCTACTATGTAACGACTATGAACAAAGGGGTAACATGTCAAAAGGGCTTTATTCGTTTGAATATTGTCCGGGGAAACACCTCTGCATGTCCTGAGTGCTGTCTGTCCTCTTACGATACTCTCTCTTGTCCCTTTTGAAACCAGTGGTCTGTTCAGGAGGGTGCAATGTTACTAAACTTTATTCAACTAGACATGCATTTCGAACATATCACTATGATTGTCAGTCAGGTAGAATAAGGAATTTCTATCTGCAGCGGTTTGAACATTTTACATCACTATATACAACACATAGTAAGTTAGATCAGAGTCAGAGTAAGACAATTGGCCCTTTGTCTCATCCAAGAGTCCACAGAGTGAGCCCTCATAGTAGCTGACACTGCCTTCTGGTGGTCAGTTTCTGTGTGCACTGTGTCCAGTCAGAAGCAGCACATATAAGATTGGGGTCAGGAGTGCTGATCTATTATCAGTTTAGCCTTTATATTAGAATTAATCATATTTCATAGACAAGACGAGATTACATAGATAGGGAATGATCCCAGATCTGCACTACTACTCTGAGACGCTTAATGAGTATGTCTTGAAGCTGAGAACACAAGTCAAGGGTTTATGAACTGCAACTTAGCCCAGAAATGTGTGGAATATGAAGCTCTCAAGTGAGATAGTTTTGTCCATTATTCCAAAATCCCTAATGGATAATAGGCACTTTGTAATAATGTACTTTTGTAATAAGTTTGCTCTTTTCTTTCATATCCTCCAAGGATAATTGCATGCCCACCGATCTTGATCGCAAATCTATGTTCAACATGAAAATGCTAATACTGTCTTTGCCTCTCTAGCATTCTTCCTTCAGGGCTTCTCTAGTGCTGTGGACGCAGAGTGCTCAAGTGTGCTGTGTTTGTTCCCTATAGGGCCATGCTGAGTGACATTGGGGACTATATAGGTTCAGACATACAAATTTCCTGGTTGCCTAATCTGGATGAGTTAATGAAGGGCTATGCGCGAAATTTTCGCCCTGGGATAGGAGGTGAGTATGAGATCTACTGCTCGTGCCATTGGGTTGCATTTCACCCCCTCACATTTACAGTCATTCTTAGCATAGCAAGAACCAGGTATATAGGACCTAAGCGTTTTGAAAATCACACTCAAATGATTTTGACTCCTCTCAAAATCAATCGTATTAAATTCCCCTGCCACCATTTTGTCATTTTTAGATCCTATTTGAAATAAATATTTACCCCTATGTAAATAAGAGGTTTGAATCTATTAAAAGCATTTGTGTTTGAACGTGACGCAAAAGATTACAAACAAAAGCAATTATGCGTTGGAATGAGTTTGCAGAAGGGATTATTTAAATGATGCTTTGGAAATGGAAGACGTGCGTAGTGTTTTGCGAGAGAAAAGAAAGGAGCGTTGCTGGAGAATGCCTGCCAAATGTGAAACATCCAATGTCCACAGCATTAGATTTCTCAACCTCACAGCTTAACTCAGCTAAGCAGAGGTGAAAAAGCTTTGTCGATATAAGAACCACCACAATGTCAGGCCTTGTGAACCAGCAACAAGGCCACTACACACCTGTAGCTCAACATTATGCTCAACAATGATCAATAGTCCCACTCCCTCCTTACTTCCTCTCATAAATAAGATGAGATAACATCTCCCTCATATATTATTTAAGCACTTAGACAGCTACCATAAAGCCCTACTGATGGGCTATTTAAGGCCATTGAAGAATCATGCACATCTTACTCTGTCTATTCAATTCTCATCCCTTCACCATTTCAAATTAGAAGGAAAGTGGTGCTATGATAGGTGTCTAGAATCTAAACAAAGAAGTGTAACACTGAGCCTCTCCCAAAGGGTCACTAGTCAAAATGAGCTAGGTTTTAGTGACAGGCTAAGGGATTATGGATTGCAATTAGATTTAAAATCCTCCAAAATGAGTTTCATTGACTTTGACTGTCCTCCCACTTGTCAATGCTGATGACTGCTCTCTCTATGGTGGGTAGGATACAATTTGACGTAAATGGTTATGGGATAAGTGCTGAATGGTGGAGAATGTAATGTATGATTCCTTAATGTTTGGAATAAATAGCCTTTCAGTTCTGCTTCGGTGATCCTGATCTCCCTCCCTTTAGATTTCCTTCAAGTGTCCACGATCTCAGCAGCACAAATCATGCTTATCATCGAGCAAACTACAAAAGAATGCTAGCTATGTATGCGCTTCTAAATACAACACCACTGCACACGCTCATGAGACCCCCAATGTCACGTGTATGAATGTACATAGTGCTATGTCACTTCCAGTAGAGAAATGTTAAGTGGGGTGGCCATTGATCCTTATCTAGGGGTGTCTTTGGGGTGGAGGGAGGGAGGGAGGGAGCGATTGTTTTCTTTTCTCACTTCTTTTCCCACAGGCCCACCCGTGAATGTTGCCATGGCTATTGAAGTAGCCAGTATTGACCACATCTCTGAAGCCAACATGGTAATGTATAAATTCACCTGCAGGCCTTTATACAAAATGGTTGCCATATTTCACTGCTACTGTTCTGTTGCAGTAAAACTAAATGTGAAACTACCACTTATGTGTCATCCACATCAGCCAATAGGGATTCAGACAGAGAATGCATCTTATGAAAGGTATCCTTCCTTCCTCCCTTGAGGTATTCAACAGATTCAACCAGGTTGGATTGGTGAAAAGCAATAGTCTTGTAACCTATATTTCTCTTAACTAATAGCGTTCAGATCAGTGATTACCCTAGGGAAACTATTAAAGGAGACATTTGAGAAGTATTGAAACAGGCCTTTATCCATCTCCTATTCTCCTAGCTACAGTACTGCCCTAAGTCTCAACGTGATCCACCACTCAGTCTTGTACCAGAGTTGGCAATGCCCTTGGCTCAGCTTTGTCCCTGTGTGTGTCTGTGTCTGTCTGTCTGTCTGTGTGTGCATGTGTCTGCGCGTATGTGTATGCGTACTCTTGTTGTTACCATGTGTGACTGCTTGGCAGGAGTACACCATGACCATTTTCCTGCGTCAGAGCTGGCGGGACGACCGCCTGT
Source organism: Oncorhynchus masou masou (assembly GCF_036934945.1). Classification (NCBI taxonomy): domain Eukaryota; kingdom Metazoa; phylum Chordata; class Actinopteri; order Salmoniformes; family Salmonidae; genus Oncorhynchus; species Oncorhynchus masou. The sequence continues at coordinate 26,917,632 of NC_088244.1, forward strand.
CCTACAACCACACCAACAAGACCCTGGGGCTGGATAGCCGCTTCGTGGATAAACTCTGGCTGCCCGACACCTTCATTGTCAACGCCAAGTCCGCCTGGTTCCATGACGTCACCGTGGAGAACAAGCTGATTCGCCTGCAGCCTGATGGGGTCATCCTTTACAGCAGCCGGTGAGGAGTGGGAGAGTGGGGAGGGGAGGGGAATGGGGAGGAGAGAGGTGGATATAATGTGTGAGGAGTAGGAGCATAGATCGAGAAGAAAAGAAGGAGGAGAAGGAGGAAAGGGGTAGGAGAGGTGGACGGCATGGGAGGAGGGAGAGAAGAAAAGGGTGTGGGCTGGAGAGGCCCTTTAACGATTGATTTGCCGTGGCTTGAAGTTAAGGCTATATAATGCCTCATGATAATGTCAAAGTGAGAATGACTAGGGCCTACCGTTACGGGTCAAGTTACTATTGTGTTTGAAGTGGGTGTTTACTAAATGACTTGTTCTCCTCTCAGGATCACCTCGACTGTGGCGTGTGACATGGACTTGACCAAATACCCCATGGATGAGCAGGAGTGTATGCTGGACCTAGAAAGCTGTGGGTTGACTTATATTACTTACATAGACTTGTATCTCTTTATATGATCTCAATACCGTTAGTCTGTCATGTTCCCTACCACTCTTAATTGACCATTACGATCACATATTTGTGATCATTGTTGAGTGGGCCCAGCAGCGTACCGTCGCAAATATGTGATTGGAACAGTAGCAACAGAACGTATGATGCAACAAATGCATCTAAACAGCATTGTTGTCTGAAAAGCATCTAAACAATGTGTTGTACTGATGGGTAATAAAGGTTGACACAACTTTATTCCTCCTGTAAAAGATAAATGCAAACTTCCTCATCCAAACATCACACGGAACACATCCTATAGCCAAACTCTTTCCATAACAGCTAGACTTGTTTACAATGTACCACATCTCTGGTGAGCACAAGGGAGAAATGTAATATTGTTTAGAAAAGAGATGCGTGTCGGCTAAGCTAACAGCAGCTAAATTCTTTATAATGGCAGCCATGTATGTTTATGTTAACTCCTTAATCCTAGAATGCCATTCACTACAGAACGCAAATGAACAAAGTCAAAGATGGCTGAGCACATTGCCTGAAAAATATGAACTTAGTTTGGCCACTTTTTAAGCATATTACACATATTTGATGTACTTGTTACAGTGTATACAATAACCGGAGCACATTATTTGACAAGTTGTTTACCGTTTTTGACAGATCACAAAGCAAATTAAATGTTATCGCCCCAAATACAAGCCTACTGTCTAGCTTCATGATTTGGCCTCGTATTTTTACGAGTTCCCTGTTGTCTTAAAAGTTGTTAGAAAATAAAACTTGTTCGAAAATGATTTGAAATTGATAAGTTGAAACATAGCCTATAGATAATTAGCAGGCAGCATGCCTTGGTTTGAGGGCAGCGTGGGTTAACTGTCCTGTGAGTGCATTCTGACATCACAGCATTAAAAAACTCAGGCTGGGGTGACCTTTAGAGATATTTGGAACTCACAAGTGAAAAGGTTAATGGATGGCTCTCAATAGGCTACAGCAGGGGTGTCAAACATACAAATCATCCCGCTAGGGGGTCTAATCCAGGCCGTGGGTGGTTGGAGTTTTTAACTTTTCTAGAATTTTTTGTTAGAATAGTTTTATTTTGGGCGGGGGGTGGGAGACTCAAATCTAAATGGTGTAGATATGATAATGGACCTACATTCGTACAGTTTCTTGACTGTCCATCTCGCTAATAATCACCAAAATAAAGCTAGACAGTCAGGGAGAATTGTAAATTCCCAAAACGATGGATAGAGGATCACCGAGGAAATATAACCAATTTTCAGTATGGCCCTCCAGAAGGTCGATTGCGGCCCCCGGGTCAAAGTGAGTTCCCCTGCTTTACAACATGACTATTGATTTCCCAATTCGAAGTTAAGGTGGTTTTATTTTCTTCCTGGTACAGTAGTTCATTGATCAATTCATCTCATTGATTGGACAGATAAATCCCACACCTGAAACAGTCTCTTATTAAACTTAAGGGATCAACCTGCCGGCTCTACTGAGAATACAGAAGAGGACAGGAAAACACTACTCCCAGTGTCTGTAGAGCTGCATGTAGGCCATAATATAAAGGGAAATTGTGTACCACGAGTACCAGAAGCAAGGCCTTACACATACATTTAATATTCCAATGATGTTCCATTGTTGTTGGGACGAATATTGTTTGACTGCTTGTTTGTTGACTGTTTGTTTGTTGACTGCTTGTTTGTTTGACTGTTCCAGATGGCTACTCCTCAGAGGACATTGTGTACCACTGGTCTGAGAGTCAGATACACATCCATGGACTGGACAAACTGGAGCTATCCCAGTTCACCATCATCGACTACAAATTTGTCACGGAGACGCTGAACTTCAAATCCGGTGAGCTTCCCCCACGTATCCTCATTTCGCTATCACCATGGTTACTCTACTTAACAGCCAGTGGGATGTTCATGAAATTTCTCTTCATTTCTATACAGAGCACTTCTTTCACTTCTTTCAACCTCTTTCACTGTACACAACTCTCCATTTTGAGTCATGCTTTTGAACGTTGTCTTACCATGCCTCTTGTGTAAGAGAGACCCTAGGTCTTTTTAACTAATATGTTTTGAACTCAGACACCTCTGTGGGCATGTTCTATCCCCAGACAGAATGGCTCATGTTATTCAGAGAGGATGTGCCCCCTCCTCTGAGTCGGGTTCATCTAAAGATGTATTCCTTCTTGGGACATTTTCCTTGTAATTTGCCCTGTTGGGGTCTTGGTCGGGTTACTGTAGGACTTTGTGACAATTGTTAATATAAAAAGCACTTTATAAATCATTTTGACTGATTGAAAAGCTAATGCTGGTCTACTTTTTCACGCCAAGCCGGACGTTTCCCGCGGCTCAGCCTTCGCTTCCAGCTGAGACGTAACCGAGGCGTCTACATCATTCAGTCCTACATGCCCTCCATCCTATTGGTTGCCATGTCCTGGGTGTCCTTCTGGATCAGCCAAACAGCAGTCCCAGCTCGGGTATCCCTGGGTTAGTATCATGTTAAGAATATTCTGTTAGTGATATTGGGGGCGTAGTCTGCAATCTAGTCGGCCTGGAATGCGGCTATTAGCTTGATGTGAGTATGTTAGTAGAGAAATGACAGGGAAAACACAGATTCAATGAGACTGCAAGAATTCAAAGTGAACTGAATATGTCTACTTGTACATTGGACCTAGAATTTGAAGAAAATAAAGTGCATTATCATTGAGAAGTATATTCATAGTTATGTGATATGCATGATGACAAATTATATTTGATTAATGAAAAAGGTGAAACCCTCATCACAGTTCATGTTGTAGATTCTTATCTTAGGTTGTTTGTGTTGTGTAAACCAAAAACAATCCTTAATAAATTTAAAATAGAGGAAGAAAATGTTTTCCATCTTAAAGGGGCAATCAGCAGTTGCTACATCAGTTTTTGGACTTATAAATTAATAATATGTACCAATTGATTATTGAATAATATAACTTATACATGACTCATGAACTTAGTTCAACTGTCGTACCCCATCAGAACCCGAAATAAAAGGTTCGTTTCACGCCAATGTTTGTGAACAATGTAAATGTAAACAAACACTCTATGGCCTCAAAACATGGTTAAAACTATACTTTTGATATCATAGATGGTCAGTCCTTGCATCCATAGCACTGTCTGTCATTTTTCCAGGCCTGTCCCTCAGCTTTTTACTGAAATAGGGAGGGGATTACGATGATTATTTCTACTGCTGATTGTTGCTTTAAACACAATATATTTTTTTTCACATTCACTTTTTTATTTAACTTTGTTTCACATCAACGATTGAGTGTGGACCTTCCTCTTTTCTATTCAAAACAAGTATGTACTTTCCATATATATTTTGGTAAAGGGATCACCACTGTGCTCACCATGACGACTCTGATGGTGAGCGCCCGCTCATCTCTCCCTCGAGCCTCGGCCATCAAAGCGCTGGATGTCTACTTCTGGATCTGCTATGTGTTTGTGTTCGCCGCGCTCATAGAGTACGCCTTCGCTCACTACAACGCTGACTACAGGCTCAAAGAGAAGGCCAAGAGCAAGGCCAACAAGATGAGCTCCGAGGTAAGAAGGGAGGACAACACTTGCCCAACTGTGGTGTTCCCCAAGGTTTAGTGGTAGGCCCGTTCCTCATTTGACCCATTTATACCACAACATTCATTCAATGTTCACATAGTGTTCAAGGGACATTGGGTTGACACAATAGGTGCAAACAATGTGAGTAGGAACCTACAAGCACTTGCATTTTGAACATGCACAATTTCCTTTGGGTTCCTTTGTTGTGAGGTAAAGATACTTCACAAAGGAATTGACTGTTGTAGCCTTTCTCTATTGACATATCTCTCTCTCTGCTTCTCCAGTCAGTAGTAAAGAATGGGAAACAGGCCATGGTGCTCTTCTCCGTGTCCGTGGCTGGAATGAACCAGGGCCTGATGGTGTCCAGCCGCCGTCCGCAGCGCTCCAGCGCCGAGACCGCCGAGGAGGAGGACGTGGAGCCCAGGAGGGTGCGGGGGACCACAGCGTCAGAGGAGAGAGAAGAGGATAAGAAGTGCTGTAGTTGTTGTTCCAAGTGCTGTTGCGCTTGCAAGCCCCTCCAAGCTGACACCATAGATGTCTACGCCAGGGCTGTGTTCCCCGCCACCTTCGCCATCGTCAATGTGATCTACTGGGTGGCGTACACCATGTGAGTTGGGAGGACTAAGGATGGACAGGCTGGCACCACCAAGGACGGGAGTACTGTACATAGAGGAAAATCATGCTGCTTTGAATCCTGGGACTTATATAGAGGCACCGATGTAAACAAGGCTTCCTTAAGAAGAACTGGATTTACGTATAATATGGTGAAGTAGGGACCTGGTAAATAGCAGATAAAGTACAGCGAATGGACGAACAAAATCAGATCAGGTATATGGATATGTTCTGAAGTACAAGTTATGTACAAGGGAGCCTTGAGGGGTAGTCAATGTCTTATCCTCAGTGAGGCTCACTGTATGATAGCCCAGCTGCTGACTTTTATCTCCAAAAACCTTCACTAGCCACCCAAACTCTACTGCTGCAATCCCCTTAGATACTGATTGCTGCCCACTAAGCCATAGCAATGGACTGACGTTCAGCTATGTCCTTTTACTGTACATGTATGAACTCTGCTCACACCAGCAACATACACAGCACACTAATGTGTCATTGCTGAAAACTAATGTGCACAACAATTGTTGTTCGCTTAACTCACAAACACATCTCATGTGATGGACTAACTGTTGAAAACAAAAACATGTCCAGACTTCATGATGATAAGATGCGGTGTAGTCTTTTGCTGCAGGGCTTATTCTCCCCACCGCCACTCTTCCCCTCCACCATCCCACTGCCTTCCCCCACTCCTCTTTTTTCTCCTATAATTCCTCCACCCGTTTTTCCTCTCCAGTTTGATTTGGGCTTCAGAACATCTTATCTCCTCCTGCCAGGTCTTCCTGTTTCCTGTTTCCTGATTATTATTATTATTATTAAAGGACTTCCTCCACTACCTGTGTATCTCCACACTGGAAATGTTCACTTTGGAGTTTTAATGCCTCGGTTTAAAGTTTTGGAACAGTTGTTTCTCATGATTGTCTCTAGAATATCTGCCTTTTTCTCGAAAATCCAAATGTCCAAATAGCCTCATTGCAGGCGGTATGGATTCACTAAGAGCATCAAGAAGCTTCCATGTCTATTTTTTTTTAGCTACAATACATTTCATATTCAGTGATCCCCTTTATGAAATCAACTCAAGTATGAGGAATAGACTAATTTGAGGCATGGTGAATAATTTAATCCGATATCCAGATTATGCACTTTGAAATATGTGCAGTATTTATAATTCAGATGATCTCAGGCAGCATGTCCCTTTGTGTATGTAACAGCAGAACTGGAACCTCATGGGGGTATAACATACTGGTTATAAAATAATGAACACTGTGGTCCCCTAGAAGTCATTGCAGAATCAGGTGTGCATGATGTACATGTATATACATGATGAAGTAAATACTAAATTGCATCTCTAACCAGGAATAAGATAGTGGTTTATTTGCAGTACGGTTATTACTGCTTATTATCTGTTATTACTGCTTACTAGTACTTCTACTGGCTGTTGTCTGTATGGTTAGGAAGTACCATCCGAACTATTGTAACCTCCTAGCTATATTCCCTTAGTGATCAAATTACATTTATTTATAAAGTCCTTTTTACATCAGCAGATGTCATAAAGTGCTTATACAGAAACCCAGCCTATAAACCTAAACCACAAGCAATGCTGATATCGAAGCATGGTGGCTAGGAAAAACTCCCTAGAAAGGCAGGAGCCTAGGAAGAAACCTAGAGACGAACCAGGCTCTGATATCTCGGGAGTCTGTTTTTGGTCCATGTTTTCTCTGTGTGGAGGCTGGCTGGGGGGCGTGAGTAAGGCTGTTATCAGGCCCAGCAGTGCTGAACCGACCAGGGGCCACCCCTGGGTGGGAAAGGGCAGGGCTGGGTGCCCATGGCAGGCTGTCTCCTCCAGTGTAGATAACTTTGTTCTGGGCTCAGAGAGATGACATCATGAAGGATGGCGATGAAGATGTCGGTGCAGAGATGGGAAGTGTTATCTGCTGCCCTTCATTAACAATGCCATCTAGTGGGGGGACACACACACGCAAACACACACACACACACACACACACTAGGCCTTACATAATATTTACGATTGGTGCTCCAGGCCAGAACTCATGGTGAACTGCAGATCCATTTTCTCCCAGATGTTGTCAATGAAAAGTTATTCCATAAGACAATTCCAAGAGCTGTTTACCCAGTGGCATTCTGCCAAATTAAGATATCTAATAATATTGGATGAATGATACTGCAACACTCATGAAGGTGTTATGACGGGTTTTATGAATGTTAGGAATGCCCCATTTGAAGTCAAATGTTACCCAGAGATTTAGTGATCTCTTATCTCCTGTGCCGACTCATCCAGAGATTTAGTGATCTCATATCTCCTGTGCCGACTCATCCAGAGATTTAGTGATCTCATATCTCCTGTGCCGACTCATCCCGTGATTTAGTGATCTCATATCTCCTGTGCCGACTCATCCAGAGATTTAGTGATCTCATATCTCCTGTGCCGACTCATCCAGAGATTTAGTGATCTCATATCTCCTGTGCCGACTCATCCAGAGATTTAGTGATCTCATATCTCCTGTGCCGACTCATCCAGAGATTTAGTGATCTCATATCTCCTGTGCCGACTCATCCAGAGATTTAGTGATCTCATATCTCCTGTGCCGACTCATCCAGAGATTTAGTGATCTCTTATCTCCTGTGCAGACTCATCCAGAGATTTAGTGATCTCATATCTCATTTGCCGACTCATCCAGTGAGGCTACCTCTGTCAGACATGGTCTGTGTTGGGAGCCAGGGGAGGGGGGTGGTGGTGGCGTGTGTATTTAGGGTGGGAGGTGTTTAAAAAGCAGACACAGTGGCACAACTTAGCCATTTAGCCATGTCATATAGAAGTGAGGGACTGCACACTATAGGCGTGTATCTACTCACGAAAACAAAAGCCTCTTAGACTTGAAGAAATATTGGAGCTACATTTAAAACACTCTCAAGAAAGATTTAATTTCATCTGGACTTTTCACTCTGTAAGTATGACCATATAGTGTATACATGTATATTGTATGAAGAAATAGACTGACAACACACTTTGATCATCACAATAATAGTTTTGTACTTTTTGTACAAAAGTTAGAAGTTTAGTTAGTTAGCTACTTATAGTTTAGTTAGTTAGTTATTTAAGTATTCTAAGTATTATAGTTGCTTTAGTACTCAAAAGATGCAACAATTGACTTGCAATGATATTCAGTGACGAGCACATTTTCAGTTTGAATTTAACCAGTTGAGCTGACAGCTGTTTTGTACTGTTTCGCTATGATTTTACTCATCAATCTAGCAAGAGGGCAATATTTTATTAATGTAGTAGTGTTTCCTCCCCCTTTAGAAAGCGTTGACCTTTGGCTTTCACCTGGAATTGTTTATTTATGTCTGAGAAAAAAAAAACACTTGTCAACCCATATGATTTACTACACAATAAAAGTATAATAAAACATATACAAATATGATGGTATGAATGAATAAGCCTTTTCATACTTTATAATACACTGCACATATATAGTTATAATCCGTTTTAGGAACATCTACCCAAATATTTCACCTTCTTTATTACTTTACCAAACATATCATGACATCAGTGATAGTCAAAATTATTTGTGAATGTTTAAATCAACATTTGGGCCATTTAAACAGTGTGCATCTCTCCCATAGACAAGGGGAGAAGGACTATGTAAAGGGCTCTATTTTGTAGTTCTTAGCATATGCAATGTCTCTGCCTCTGATGTAAATCAAATGTTTGACTTTCACACAATTATTTTACTTCTTTTAGGTTTAAAGAAGTGTGTAGATCACATTTTTTATCGTAGAGCTATGAAAGTTATGTATTTAGATCCGCCTGCTTGAGATAAATTCAGTGATTGTTTTGCCTTGCCTGTGCCATGAAGCAGTTGAGCTGGAAAAATGTTTTTCTAAGGACCGCCCCTTTGACATAAAGTTGCTGTGAAGTGATATAAATGGATGTAATGATGCAGCCGGCCACCATAGGGAGGCAAATACATGTTTATTCGACAGAGGATGTTGACATGGTCCTAGGAAGGTCTGAATGGTTGTCTTCTGACTAATAAAACGGTGGGAAATCAATAAAAGAAGTTATGTAAACATATACATATTTTTTAAAGTAATTTTAGTGCCCGATTTCGGGGACTGTCAGCTTAAGAGGTTTTAACCAGCTGAAATTGTAACCAACAGTAGATGTGACAAACATGGACAGTGCATTGGCCAGGTACCACTCCTAGTCATCACGATCATACAGCAGATGATCCTAAATGATCCAATATAAAATGATTCACCTTCAAAACATGTTGTTGTTTTTTATGTCTCCGTACAGTCCTTTGAAGTTGACTGGCGAAGATCAGTTGACAGTTTTGTAATACACACTCACTTATCACTCTCAAAGTCACACTTTGGCTCCTCGCACAGTTCTTAATCAGTGTTGGCTTGTTTCATCCTACAGACTAGTATCTGGCTGACCTAGATCAGCTATGGAGACTACTCATTGTCTAATGCCAATTCAACTGTTTGGTTTGGTCACAGATGGGCTAATACTGAATGTATGGGTTGATAAAGCCATTAGCCATACAGTATGGTATGGTAACCTAATTCATCAAGAGTCAGTCCGAGCTGACTTGGTTAAAGTGCGATGATGACTCAAATATAAGAGGCTTTTAGACTCAGTTCTTTGCAAAAATGTGTTAAAAAATATTTGTACTATTATATCTGCCACTGACACTCACTAACCTCCTGGGTGATACCACACATACTGTAGTAGAGCACTGGTGAGGTTCCAGATAGAACAGCTCTCGGATGAGCTTACCTCCTTCATTGTCTGGCTCCATCTGTTTATGTTTTAGCCAACTCCTCTGACTATTCATGTATGACATGACAATAATAATCTAAGGAGTTGACTGAAGCAGATCTGGGACCGGACACCTCATTTGATCCTAACCTTAACCATTAGGGCCAAACTGACCTTAGGTCAGTGTCTTAACGGACACTTCATCCTCCTCAACTGGGGCTTGTGGGACTCCTCTCTCAGACAGGATGTGTCGCATCATCAACTTCCTGCTGGCTCTGCTGAGCCGTTTCCTGTTTGCTGTGCATGGGGTGGTGACCGTGTGGCGTGTGGTCGCCGTCAAAGGGGAGCCCCTCTATTGGCTGCTGCTGATGGGCGTGGCTCTGCTGGGGGTGGAGATGGCAGTCACCATCAAGTGTACCCGCAATGCAGAGTGGAAATGGTAACGTCTATATAACATCTATAGGCTTACAGTGCCTTCTACAGCAATGACACAAAGCTAATAATGATAATCATTACCTATCATACACAATTAAGTCTTATAATGACTGCATTATTATTCCTGTTGGCAAAGAAAAGTATTAGCCAAACTGTTTCTGGTACCAATGTTATGTAAGAATGAACACATATGAATTTGCCAGTGCTTCCTCCTTTTGCCCTGTATAAAGCCATAAGGCAGTGACTTGTCCCTCTAACATCACCCACTCATACTACACTTACTTCCAATTCATATACACACTCACATCATCAACTTATTTAGAAGCCCTCTGCTCCATTATAGTCCATGATCTCGATGAAGCGTCCTCCTCAATCTATTCTTCATAATTTTCACAGTGCACACACGCACACCCACATGCACACGCACACCCACACACCCACACCCACACCCACACGCACACCCACACCCACACACACACACACAATACACAATGTAAGACTTACAGTGGCACATCCATTTTTGCACAATCTTTATTATCTATTCCTGTCTCGGGAGTCGTAGCCCAAGTGGAAAACCTAATGAAAAACAATCAAACAGCCCCAGGGTTACACAGCAATTGTAATAATGATTAACCACACAAATGAACTCATTAATTTCATGCAAGGAAAAAAAAAATCCTCTCCTGTTCATGTTGCGATAAATGGAAATGTTAGATAGAAAGACATTAGCAAATAAACCCGTTGGCCTGGCTGTCTTCACAGTCTACACAGCTCTGCCTGTTTTTTACAGGGGTGGAATTGGGATTGAAGGGTTGTAGTTGTCTCCGCATGAACCTTTTTCTATTGGGATATTGACCTCACCACTGTACTGGTGGAACTCTTTTACGAGGTGGTGAGCTGCAGCTATAGTGAGCCACTTATTGTATGCATCCAAAATATCTTTCCCCTCTCTCACTCTCTCTCTCCATGTATAGCTCTCCGTCTCTATGTATACAGTATATCTCCCTAAAAATATGATGTCCTTCAACAACACTGACTATCTCGCTTGCTGGATTAACTGTCATGTCCCATGAAAAGCCAGTCTATTTATATGACTCTTACTCCTTTTCAAACCGTTGTCTCCTGCATGGCTCAGGGCCCTGAACTGAATGAACATAAACACTGGATGACCTCTGCTCCACACCCTTCAAAGGGATGACAGGAAATTATGCCATTGCCGATTCTAACGCAACAGGGGAATGATTCCTCCATCGATCCTAATGATACTGCAGAAGCCAGCCTTCATATTTCCTCCATGTGCGGAGGGACATGCTGAGACGTTAACTTACTCCAGGCCCCTCTCTCCCTCTCACTTTGAAGTTCTTTCCTCATGGAGAAGGCTTTGCACTGTCAAGTGGGATTTGCATACATGATGAGAGTAATTGGCCGTCTGAAATGGGACACTTCTGTAAGGCTTACTTCTTATACTGACTGGCCAACAAAATGTGTGTGTGTTGCTAAAAATAGCTTCCCCCTTCCCTCCTCGTCGCTTTGCTTTTAGGTTCTCCCCCATGGTTTTCCTCTACCTCAGTACCGTCATCCCCTCCATTTGGTTCCTGGAGCTCAGCCTGCTGCAGTACAAGCTCCCTGTCAACATCTCCTCTGGCCCAGAGCTAGAAGAGCTGCTGGCTCACATCCCCATCTCAGCGGTAGGTATCACACTACAACCCCCTCCCCACAGCAACAATTAACTGATACCTGATCACAGATAAGATGTGAATCTCTAGGGATTAATACATTATAAGGGAGGACGAGGGAAATGTAATTGACACATTGATTGAGATGTGATTGATTGAGAAGTCTGGATTAGACTCACTTGAAGATACTCTCAGATATTTCTGTGATGATAATTTTGGGGCAATTTCTATCTTATGGGATTTTTTTGGTGGAATTTTTTGCTTCATGGCTACTTTTGAAGTTTGGGGACGGAATTTATTTGAATCTTGGAGCACAAGATAATGACAATTGAGTCAGGATAAATTCCCTCTTCAAGGCTCTAATGTGTGCATTTTATCTTCTGGTTAAGGAGCATTTTTTAAGATACTTTAGTCTTCTAAGAAAGTTACTATGTATCATCTCATTTCATTGTGTGTTGTGTTGACTGACGCAGGACATCTTGCAGCTGGACCCAGAGAACTGGGCGGCAGGGCTGGAGCAGACCATGCTCATCGTACTGGTGCTGGGCCGCTGGCTTATGCCTAAAGGAGACATGTCCCGCGACCAGCTCTCCCAGCTCCTCATGGTCTACGTGGGCCTGGGCGCTGACATCCTGGACATCTTTGACACCTTCAAGGAGCCCGAGGTCAAGACCAACCGGGCCGTTATCATTATGGGCCTTGCCCTCTTTTCCTGGGCCCTCATGCAGTTCCCCTTGGTTCTGACCCAGACCAGTCCCCCCAAGGCCCATCTCCAGCCCTGTTTGTCCCAGCCCGGCTTCCCTCAGGAGGGAAGCATGGCTGTAGTGGAGGGACTGCCTGGAGCTCCCCCCTCCTGCTATACACCGTGCTGCTCCAGTGAAGTGTGGAGTCTGCTGTTGACTGTGGGGCTCCAGGATGGGCCGTTCCTCATCTACCGCCTCTACCTCATGATCAGGGAGAACGTTCTCAACCAGCTAATGATCTTCTTCACCTGTAAAAACATCCTTGTCGTCCTGCTGGAGTTCTACAGGATCTTTGTGGTGCAGTGTGAGCAGCAGGGGGAGGGCTGCCTAAGGGGGCTGGAGAGGTGTGCAATGCCCTGGTGCCAACAAGCCCAGGAGGAGGAGGTGGCGGGAAGACGACAGGATAGTGGAGAACAGAACTGCCAGAGAGAGGAGGGGAGGGAGGTGGTGGAGGGGGATGGGGAGAGGGAGGGGGAGGGGGAGGGGGAGGGGAAGCGGGATGGTAGCGGTGAAGGGGAGGAGGATGAGGGAGGAAAGGAAAGTGGAGAACAGAGCTGCCAGACAGAGGTGGAGGTGGAGGGGGAGAGACAAAGAATCAGATCAGAGGGGTTGCTAGGTGTAGAGCCTACGATGCCATGATACATGACTCGACCCTTAGGCAGAATCTTCACACACCAAGAGACTGCCAACTCTATAACCTCCAGTTAAAAAGTATATTATGAAGAGACTCTGGTCTCTGGAGGCCAAGGAGTAGGGTAGTAGACACTGAGCAAGTGGAGTCCCTGAAAATCATGTAATTCCCATAATAAATCTATGAGAGGGAGAGAGATGTACTTTCCATGAACACTATCACGCGACATACAACCAAGATGACTACAACCCAAGTCACATCTGTGAATCTCTCTGTGACTCTCTTTATATAGTACAACATGTGATGTGTATTATAGGTAACTAACTAATGCAGCGTTTCCCAAACTCGGTCCTGGGGTGCCCGCTGGTTGCACATTTTGTTTTCTGCCCTAGCACTACACAGCTGATTCAAATAATCAACGCTTGATTATGAGTTGATTATTTCAATCAGCTGTGTAGTGTTAGGGCAGAAAACAAAATGTGCACACAGGGGGACCCCAGGACTGAGTTTGGGAAACCCTAAAGTAATGTGCATTACTTAGCTAACACCAGATCAGTCCGTAGCAATGTATTATTGTGCCTTTGATTTTGTGTATTCTTAGGAAACATCTGATTTTGTATGTCTTATTTGGAAACATTATCATTTTGTAACATTATACATTGAGACATAGCTTAGGGTGATTTTTTGGTTTGGATCGTAATGAGGATGATGATGTTGATTGTGGTGACGGTAATGATTTGAGAGATCTGTGTCTGTTTTGAAAATCGACATTGTTTCTGAAAATGCTTTTAAGCTTTCTGTATTGAAAAATACATGAAAAAAAGCTCTTGGTTGGTTGTCCTTTCATTTTCTACCATGTGATGGCAGTGTTACCAAGTCAAACAAACCACAGCTCAGCTGTTTATCAAATTAAAAGATACATACCAATGAGACAGAGCATTCCAAGCACAACGTTCCCTTCAAAGTAACACGATTCACAATACTATCAATATTCACAGTGGTGGTGTACTTGACCATTTCCATTATTTGACATGCTCTCCCTTCCACAGTTCTTATGATGAGATTGGACTGTGTCATTAAGCAATTCAAATGTTAATGCAGTTAATAGTTTGCTTGAGCACCCCCCCCCCCTCCCCCTCTGATATATTGGATTTGGTGATGTGTTTGGTGATTATATTGTTACTTTTACAGTAGGATCAACTTGGGGCCATTGTCAGACATTACAGCTTTTGGATTCATCTGCGGAAATGTGTAGTTTATAACACAGTTTTGGGAAGAGAGCATTAAGTTTCAGAGGACACATTTAATCCACAGCATGAACTCCATATATGGACACTGTCTCCCGTATTGGAATGCAGCCTTAGAGCAGGAACTCTATATATGGTCCCAGACACCTATATTGGAATGTGACTTATTAGCAAGGAACTCCATATGGACATAGAGCTGTGACCATGCCAATCTGTTCACCCGCATCCAATCTTCATTAGCCACAAGCCTTCTTCACTCACCTGAATACCCTTGCTTAATCAATCACCCTCATAGTATTTAAACAGCATCCATCTTCACTCCTTTGTACAGCGTCGGGATAGGAAAGAGGAAGGAAGATGGTGGACGAACAAGAAGAGGAATATTGGGACAGGTACACAGAAACATGGATTTCTGAGGAGGAATGGAAGTGTAAGAAAAGGTCGAAGTGAATGATGAAACCAGAGGGTGTAGTTGAATTTGAGGAAGATGGCGAAAAAAATTGAGATAGTGTCAAAGAAGATTGATGTCAAGTGCAAACAGAGTGAGCCGTGCACCAGACGGAGATCTGGAGGTGAAATGGAATTGAACGGGGGCAAGTTAAGTGAGGTGGAAGGTGTGGTGAAGAGTTCGGAGCCCGAGCCTGACATCGATGGACATGATAAAGAAGAGGCTGGTCCAGTAGGAGTGACATTTTTGGAGAAACTGGATCCTTTCCTTTTGGTGAATCCATTTGTGATTTCAGGGTGGGTGAGAAAGCAGTTGGGTGCTGTTGAATCAGTGAAAGTAACCTGTAGTGGACTTTGATATATGATATTTGTTTGTTTCTTCTGCCAAGAGGGAGTGGGCGCTCCGTGTCATGCAACTTGGGTCAAGATCTGTTTCTTGCTTTGCTCTTAGGAATAGGGCATGATTGTAAGGAGTCATTTCTGGGGTAGCGTTAAGTGTGGAGGTGGAGCAACTGAAGTTGAAAATTCCTGGTGTTTGAGACGCCCGCTGTTTGGTTCGACGTAGACCCAGTGGTGAGTGTGGTTAAACAGAGGAGTCACTGTCAGTCCTTTTGAGATTTTACCTGACAAAATATTGGTAGGATATGTCAGTTATCCTGTTAGAGTTTTTGTACCGAATCCATTGTGCTGTTTCAGGTGCAACGTTTATGGTCATGTTGCAGCAGTATGGAGGAGGGAGATTGAAGTATGTGGGAAGTGTGCAGGAGGGCATGGGACAGAGGATTGTGTAGTTTCAGTAGATAAAATGATGTGTTAACTATAGGGGTGCCAATGTTGCTCTGAAGACAGTTTGAGGTGGCCAGAGTCAGGGTACTGCAGAGGGTGCTGTACAGTATGTTGAGGCAGTGAAGAAAGTAGAGGAGGATGTGTCAAAGGTGAGTGATCTGGAGAGGATCCCTGTGAGTAGTAGATCTGAACCAGCACAGAGTGATTGGCCAACGAGTGATATATCCTTCAGCAAGGTTTGATTCTTAGTGTTCATACTTAGCAATCACATAAAATAGATGTTGTGGTGGCAGCTGCAGAGAAGTATTTGGGTATATGAGTTTTGACATCAGAAGAGTTACAGGGTGTGTTGAGTCGTGGTGTCCCTTCCTAATAGGTCGTTGGGATGGTACAGGAGCAGAGGGTCAAAGTAGTGGAATGGGGTAGTGTGTTTTTAATGTGTAGGGTTAGTTGGAAGTTTTTTTTAATGAATATTATTATTTTTTTAAATGGTATCATGAATGTAACGTGATTGACGACACGCTACCGTGCAGTAGGTGGCACAAATAAAGTGTGCTTAACAGGCCGTACTGTAAGTTTGTTCACCACTGTGGGCTCACCCTGCCGGGAGGCCAGTCACCGTCCCCGATGCCGAACTTGTGAAAGTGATATTATTATAATAATTATTTTGATTTACACGTATAAAGCCAAATGCTGAATTGTTGTGTACATAGACTGAAATAATCCAACAACAGTACTCAAAGGAAAACAACAAAATATTTGGGATGTGGCTATTCCTGGGGCTTGGGTGAGGATCTTGCAGGTGGCAGCCCACTTCGCTCTGCTGGGCTCAATTCACACAGTCTCAACTGTCAACGGTCTCTCTGCTCTCAAGGAATGATGAATCGTTCTCATAAAAGGAAACAAAATGAAACCCAGCAAAAATGATGTAAATCAACTTGTATGGCAATCCTTGAAACTCCTAAATGTCTTTCTCATTCTATGAGAACCAAGCCTTTGCATTGACACCAAATCTAACTCCTTATCAACCTAGCCTCAGGGCAATTTGTACGATTTAGGATGTACATTTCTTTCCCTCCGTTTAGGATAATATGTAATGTTAAGTTACAAATGGAATTGCATTTGTACAATATCATATGAATTGGAGGACGTATAGTAGCAGAACACCATAGCAGTGGCGGTCAGTGCCATTTAAGATGAGGCAGGACGTTTATGTTTTAATGAGCATGGCCTTATTTCTATTACAGCATATTGGATGACTGTCATTAATTTTTTACATTCACACAGTTCACTGTAACAGAGATAGGTTTAGGCTACTACATGGTACTCAAATTTTCCCTATACCCATCATGAGTTTGCTACAACCTAACCTATGAATGAAAGTTTACAACGTAGGTGCACACAGGTGGAGAGGAACATTTTGAGGTGACAGACAGTGACACATGTACAGACATTCACATGTACAGACACATTCAACACTGTCTCGCACACTCTTGCCAACATTTGCAAAGGAGAGTTTCTATAGGACAAATTCAGGTATGTTTATCCCCGTTTCGTTCCATTTGCTTCTGTTTAACCTCTTGAAACTCTGGGGTCGCAATTTCATTTTTGGATGAAAAACGTTCCCGTTTTAAACAAGATATTTTGTCACAAAAAGATGCTCGACTATGCATATAATTGATAGCTTTGGAAAGAAAACACTGAATTTTCCAGAACTGCAAAGATATTGTCTGTGGGTGCCCTAGAACGGGAGCTACAGGCAAAACCAAGATGAAACGGCAACCAGGAAATCAGCAGGATTTTTGAGGCTCCGTTTTCCATTGTCTCCTTATATGGCTGTGAATGTGAGAGGAATGAGCCTGCCCTTTCTGTCGTTTCCCCAAGGTGTCTGCAGCATTGTGACGTATTTGTAGGCATATCATTGGAAGATTGACCATAAGAGACTACATTTTCCAGGTGTCCGCCCGGTGTCCTCCGTCGAAATTGGTGCGTCTTTTTCAGCTGCTGATATTTTTCCATGCGATTCTGAGGGGAAAGCAGGCTTCCACGAACTGCATATCAATGAAGAGATATGTGAAAAAACACCTTGAGGATTGATTCTAAACAACGTTTGCCATGTTTCGGTCGATATTATGGAGTTAATTCGGAAAAAGTTTGACGTTTTGGTGACTGAATTTTCGGTTCGTTTCGGTAGCCAAATGTGATGTACAAAACGGAGCGATTTCTCCTACACAAAGATTCTTTCAGGAAAAACTGAACATTTGTTATGTAACTGAGAGTCTCCTCATTGAAAACATCCGAAGCTCTTCAAAGGTAAATTATTTTATTTATTTGGTTATCTGGTTTTTGTGAAAATGTTGCGTGCTAAATGCTACTCAAAATGCTAAACTAGCTTGCAATACTCTTACACAAATGATTGATTTGCTATGGTTCAAACGCATATTTTGAAAATCTGAGATGACAGTGTTGTTAAGAAAAGGCTAAGCTTGAGAGCAGGCGCATTATTTTCATTTTATTTGCGATTTTCAGAAATCGTTAACGTTGCGTTATGCTAATGAGCCTGAGGCTTTATTCACGATCCCGGATCCGGGATGGGGAGTATCAAGAGGTTTGAAACATTTTTCAACAGAATCGACAGAATGAATACACCAATGATCACGCGTAAACACAGTTCACTTTCATAGCAGCCACATTGTATTCCTTCTTGCATCTATGCGCTCTCCTCCTCTCACCTTTTCCATTCGCTTGTGGACTTCAATGCACAACACATGAGCTGTATGTGAACAGGCAAAAAAAACTTTCCAAGCCAAACCATATCATAAGTGCTACACACAGCCAACATCATTGTTACTATATTAGCTAAAGTAACTCCATAGTCAACATAACTAATAGAACTAACGCGTATGCATTAGTAAACCCACTACAATCATGCAGTAACATTACAGTGTACAGTCAGTAAGCAGTTTAGCACTAACACTGGCGGCTCCTGGTGGTAATACATTTGTAAAACCAAAAGCTTACCTTGACTTGGAAGAGTTCCAGTGTTATGTTGGATAGTCATAGCCAGCTAGCTATCATAGCCTCCCTCTGTTTTTTTGCAGGGTGTTTGAGTAGGCTAAACTAGCTAGCTGCATTTGCTAGCTAAGTAAGTGAAACTGAAAGTTAAAAAAATGGACTCGCCATCTCTCTCTTGCTTGTCCTTCATTTAGAAAGAAATACATTTGTTCAAAACTGTTCAACTATTGTCTTTCTCTCTCTTTGAGTCAACTACTCAACTACATTTTATGAATTGCAGTGCTAGCTAGCTGTAACTTATGCTTTCAGTACTAGATTCATGAGATTGTGAGATTGGGTGAGATTGTATTGAAGTCAATGTACAGTGCCTTCCGAAAGTATTCAGACCCCCTGACTTTTTCCACATTTTGTTATGTTACAGCCTTATTCTACAAAGTGAAAACAGGTTTTTAGAAATGTTTGCAAATAAAAAACAAATATACCTTGTGTTTTCACTTTGTAGAATAAGGTTACCAAGAAAATTTGGTTCAAATTTGGTTACCAAGATGACATAATCTTGTGGTTGAAATTTTATCCTCACAACAACAGATTACTTTCTTCCCACGTAGATTCCACGTCACAATACGTTGATAAATTCTGTTGAAACAACATTAATTTAACCAGTTTGTGCCCTGCAAGCTGTCTCTTTCTGTCCATCTCTTGGTCTCTCTCTCCTTTACCCCTCTCCCTGTCTGCCTCTCTCTATCTTGTTATCTTTCCACCGATTCAGACAGCTTACTGGATCCAAAACACTGCCTTCTAGTGCAGGCAGAGGCTGTTGCTCTCCTCCGCTGTACTTGACGGCCAACAGACACAGAGGGCTGTAATAGGAGTGAATTTAACTCAAATCCCTTGTCGAGAACACCTGCTGCTCATCTCCTGCCACTGTTTTACAGCACTTTAAGATTTAAACATGAGAAAGGGCTTTAAGGGGCTACATATATTTGGTCACCAATTTAAACCGTGTCTGTATAAGCGACCTGACCATATTTAACAGACATAGGCTTTGGGAAGTATTACATAGAGATTTTTTTGGTCACTGGCCTACACACAATAACGTCAAAGTGGAATTATGTTTTAAAAAAAGCATTTTTACAAATTAATAAAAAACGAAAAGCTGAAATGTCTTGAGTCAATAAGAATTCAACCCCTTTGTTATGGCAACCTAAAGTGAAAACGTGTTCTTAGAAATGTTTGCAGATATATTGGAAATTAAATACAGAAATATCTCATTTACATTAGTATTTACACCCCTGAGTCAATACATGTTAGAATCACATTTGGCAGCAATTACAGATGGGTGTCTCTAAGAGCTTTGCACACCTGGATTGTACAATATTTGCCCATTGTTCTTTTAAAAATTCTTCAAGCTCTGTCAAGTTGGTTGTTGATCATTGCTAGACAGCCATTTTCAAGTCTTGCTATAGATTTTCAAGCCGATTTAAGTCAAACCTGTAACTAGGCCACTCAGGAGCATTCCATGCCACCTTGGTAAGCAATTCTACCAGTGGAGGCTCCTGAGAGGAGGAAGGAGAGGACCATCCTTCTCAGTGAATTTCATTTTTTTGTAAAACATTGAAAAAGTTATCCTTTTTAGATAAAACTATCCTTTACATGCCATCAAATAATTGGTGTAGCTGGAGAACAGCTTGGTACAGTGCCTTGGGAAAGTATTCAGACCCCTTGACTTTTTCAACATTTTGTCAGGTTACGTCCTTATTCTATAGTTGATTAAATTGTTTTTCCCCCCTCACCAATCTACACACATTGCCCAATAATGACAAAGCAAAAACTGGTTTTTAGACATTCTTACTAATTTATAAAAAATTCTAAACTGAAATATCACATTTACATAAGTATTCAGACCCTTTACTAAGTACTTTGTTTAAGCACCATTGACAGCGATTACAGCCTCGAGTCTTCTTGGGTATGACGCTACAAGCTTGGCACACCTGTATTTGGGGAGTTTCTCACATTCTTCTCTGCAGATCCTATCAAACACTGTCAGGTTGGATGCGGACCGTTGCTGCACAGATATGTTCAGGTCTCTCCAGAGATGTTCGAAAATGTTCAAGTCTGGGCTCTGGCTGAGCCAGTCAAGGACATTCAGAGACTTTCTTCCACACGTGAAGCTTGGCATTCAGGCCAAAGAGTCTTTGCTGTGTGCTTAGGGTCGTTGTCCTGTTGGAAGGTGAACCTTCACCCCAGTCTGATGTCCTGAGAACTCTGGAGCAAGTTTTCAACAAGGATCTGTCTGTACTTTGCTCTGTTCATCTTTCCCTCGATCCTGACTAGTCTCCCAGTCCCTGCCACTGAAAAACATTCCCACAGCATGATGCTGCCACCACCATGCTTCACCGTAGGGATGGTGCCAGGTTTCCTCCAGACGTGACGCTTGGCATTCTGGCCAAATAGTTCAATCTTGGTTTCATCAGACCAGATAATCTTGTTTCTCATGATCTGAGAGTCCTTAGGTGCCTTTTGGCAAACTCCAAGAGTGCTGTCCTCTGCCTTTTATTGAGGAGTGGCTTCCGTCTGGGCACTCTACCATAAAGGTCTGATTGGTGGAGTCTTGCAGAGATGGTTGTCCTTCTGGAAGGTTCTCTCCACAGAGGAACTCTAGAGCTCTGTCAGAGCTCGCCTCCCTACCACTGAGGAAGTACAGTTCCCGCTCAGCCCAGTCAAAACTGTTCGCTGCTCTGGCCCCCCAATGGTGGAACAAACTCCCTCACGACGCCAGGACAGCAGAGTCAATCACCACCTTCCGGAGACACCTGAAACCCCACCTCTTCAAGGAATACCTAGGATAGGATAAGTAATCCTTCTCACCCCCTAAATGATTTAGATGCACTATTGTAAGTGGCTGTTCCACTGGATGTCAGAAGGTGAATTCACCAATTTGTATGTCGCTCTGGATAAGAGCGTCTGCTAAATGACTTAAATGTAAATGTAAATGTAGAGTGACCACCGGATTCTTGGTCACCTCCCTGTCCATGGCCCTTCTCCCGATTGCTGAGTTTGGCCAGGGGGGCATCTCTAGGAAGAGTCTTGGTGGTTCCAAACCTCTTCCATTTAAGAATGAAGGAGACCACTGAGTTCTTGGGGACCTTCAATACTGCAGATATTTTTTGGTACCCTTTCCTAGATCTGTGCCTCGACACAATCCTGTCTCGGAGCTCCATGGACAATTCCTTCGACCTCATGGCTTGGTTTTTGCTCTGACATGCACTGTCAACAGTGGGACCTAATATAGACAGGTGTGTGCCTTTCCACATCATGTCCAATCAATTGAATTTACCACAGGTGGACTCTAATCAAGTTGTAGAAACATCTCAAGGATGATCAATGGAAACAGGATGCACCTGAGCTTAATTTCGAGTCTCATAGCAAAGGGTCTGAATACTTATGTAAAACATGTTGGTCAGATCTTCAATGTTATAGCCACTATCTGAGAAAAACAACAACAAACATTTCTGGTGTTGTATTGCCACATTCACCAGCTATGATATTTGTCACTGACTATGAGCAATGTGCTATCGTGAGAATGATTGTTGAGAGATCTCCACTTAAAAATGAAATACATTCATTGTACCTATTGAAGTCATTCCAAAGGTTAGGTTTAACAGAGCAAATTAAATATGACCATACTTTACCACTCATATATCATCAATGATGCTACTTTATTTAGGCCTATATAGCATTTGCAAAGTCATCAAGAGCTATAAACACTTATCTCCCTCACTAGCTTTAAGCACCAGCTGTCAGCGCAGCTCACAGATTACTGCACCTGTACATAGCTCACCTACAATTTAGCCCAAACAACTACCTCTTTCCCTACTGTATTTATTTATTTTATTTATTTATTTTGCTCCTTTGCACCCCATTATTTTTATTTCTACTTTGCACATTCTTCCACTGCAAATCTACCATTCCAGTGTTTTACTTGCTATATTGTATTTACTTTGCCACCATGGCCTTTTTTGCCTTTACCTCCATTATCTCACCTCATTTGCTCATTTTGTATATATACTTGTTTCTACTGTATTATTGACTGTATGTTTGTTTTACTCCATGTGTAACTCTGTGTCGTTGTATGTGTCTAACTGCTATGCTTTATCTTGGCCAGGTCTCAATTGTAAATGAGAACTTGTTCTCAACTTGCCTACCTGGTTAAATAAAGGTGAAATAAAAATATTGTTTTAATATAACCCAGAATTAATCTAAACCTAGATAATACAATAGGCCAAGGGGTTTGAATGATATTTATTAACATTGAATTGTGTTTGGTAGTCAACGCAACCAAACACAATTCCAGTTTGTCTACAAATTAATAATTAATATCTAGGATTCACGTCTTCACCTCAACCAAAAATCTATGTTAAAGTGCATTTCGAGTTTTATTTTATGATCTATTTCATTTAGATTTTTGGCTGAGATGGAGATGTGAATCCAACATATACATGTCCATAGTCCATCTGTAAATAGCCCACCCAATTTACCTACCTCATCCCCATGCTGTTTTTATTTATTTACTTTTCTGCTCTTTTGCACACCAGTATCTCTACTTGCACATGAACAACTGATCATTTATCACTCCAGTGTTAATCTGCTAAATTGTAATTATTCGCCTACCTCTTCATGCCTTTTGCACACAATGTATATAGACTCTTTTTTTTCCTACTGTGTTATTGACTTGTTTATTGTTTACTCCATGTGTTACTCTGTGTTGTTGTCTGTTCACACTGCTATGCTTTATCTTAGCCAGGTCGCAGTTGTAAACAAGAACTTGTTCTCAACTAGCCTACCTGGTTAAATAAAGGTGAAATAAAAAATAAAAAATAAAATATGAATTATTCATTTGTAGACAAAATGGAATTAAAGCCAGACTAAGTCAGTGGAACTATCCTAGCAGATGAAACTATCCAAGCAGAAGATAAATCTCATTCAAATGTTGATATTTGGATGTGTTGTCAACCAAACACAACTCAATATTAATTCATAGTAAATAGCCTAAAGTGAACTAATGTAACATTCAACCTTAAAATTAGTAACACATCCATGGCTACATTTTGAGGTTACTGAAACTATACATTTCTTCTTATGTAATCATAAAAAGCGTGCATGTTCCAGATAGCATACATAGGTCATCGCAGGTCTGTGGAGATCTTCACAATTGCTCTAATAATCTGTGCAGAATTTCGAACGGAATTGCTCATTTGCACCTTGCACTTTTAATGTATTCTCAACTTCCATACAGGTCATTTGGTTCTGCTATTAGATGAAGCACAGCGATGAAAAAAATATCTGACAACATTTCTGACATTGTGTTCCATTAGAATTTGCTTATGCTTTTAGATGGTTGAAAGAATAGTGATAACATATTGGAAATTCAACAAACATTTACATTACATTTAAGTCATTTGGCAGACGCTCTTATCCAGAGCGACTTACAAATTGGTGAATTCACCTTATGACATCCAGTGGAACAGCCACTTTACAATAGTGCATCTAAATCATTTAAGGGGGGGGGGGGGTGAGAAGGATTACTTTATCCTATCCTAGGTATTCCTTAAAGAGGTGGGGTTTCAGGTGTCTCCGGAAGGTGGTGATTGACTCCGCTGTCCTGGCGTCCAAACTTTTGTCTGTCTTTTTGAGTGGGTAAATATAGGTTGTAATCTCATTGATCGACGCTTGATAAACCCAATTATCCACATTGAAATGATGTGGTGTGCCCAGTGGGAGGAGGGAGAGATGGAGTGGAAACCAGATAGCCTCTAGAGGAACAGTTCGAGAGCTGTATTCTCTGTGTTTCTACTTTATGTCACATTGGTTTCAATTATCCATGGAGGACCAACTTTCACTTGAGAGATACAGATACTGTATCCTAATTTGAGCCAATTTCACACAGCAGGAAAATAATCCTGCAGCAACAGGAAATGTGAATATCTATGATGGATTACAACTAATGGGCATTTGTTATAGGGATTGATACAGTTTTCATTAGTGCAAATCAAGTCTGACATTTTTAAGTGTAAATTACAAACTTAAGATGCCTTTTTAAATCTTGAATACACTACAAGGTTGCATTTCTCAACAACTGGATGATCAAATTAAGATACATCTGTACAAATAAAGAACAAAATGTACAGAGAAGTCAGCTCTACTCCAAATGCAGCTCTCACTTAAATGTCAGATACAGATTGGCCAATATGTCAACCCACTCTCCTGACTGTCAAAGGAATCAGGTGACAAGCTAATGTGCGATGAACTTCTTTAAGTCTAACTGGCTTCTTCTTATGCACCTATATGTATTTGTATGAGAGGGAGCGTGATCAAGGCAGACAATGGCATGATGAAAGACCTGCTTTCCTGAGAAGAGTCCATTTCCTCCACAGATTAGCTGCATGCTTTAACAAGATTGTGTGGGCACATGGGAGGATGGGACTGCCAGCTGATCGCTGTTCGTTAAACCATGGCCTGCCCTAGATAGATAGAGAGAGAGAGAGAGTGAGGAGAAAAGAGACAACTGCAAGCCAGTGTGCATGGGAAAATGAAATCAGCCCTCTACCTCTCAAACCAAGGGCTTTTTCTTCACATGAACAACCACAGACAGACAGAGACAGACGGAGATTCGCATGCAAGCACACACGCAGGCACACGAGCACTTGCACACACACACACACACACACACACACACACACACACACACACACACACACACACACACACACACACACACACACACACACACACACACACACACACACACACACACACACACACACACACACACACACACTCCCTCAAACAAAACAGGTGCTAAAACATCACTTGCCGAGATTTCCTCTCTCGTCTCAAAGAATCATGAAGGGGCAAACATGCAACCGTGTGCATATTAATCAGTTGGAAACCCTATAGCTAAACATTCCATCTCCAGGAAAGAGAGGAGAGAACGATGGCAAACTTCAAATGAACTTGAGAACTTCTGCCTACTGGCATACTTTTACTACAGCATCATCCACTCGAGTTGGCAGGATAATTAGCTACATTTTATTGGTAGTCGATTGACGATGTCAGCTTGTCCTCCAGCATGCTGGTTACCTACCTCGGCAAGGAAAATTATGTTGAAGAGAACAAGAGAGGACTGTGAAGGTTCCGGTGTGAAGTTTCCTGAAGGTACAGATCTAGGATCAGCTTCCCCTCCTCTAATCCTAACCTTAACCATTAGTGGGGAAAATACAAAATTGGCCCAAAATCAGCGTCTAGTGGCAACTTCACCCAACACCCAGTGCAGGGCCATACATAGACATTGAGGTTGGAACTGGGAAGGTCAAATTTACCCCCTCAACCATTTTACAATTTTAACATGCAAATACAGTATAAAGCTCAATCATTTGCGATGAACCTATGGCATTTTCTGCTTTGACGGTAGCTCTCGTGAGACCTTGTCTTGCGCCCACTTCTGGACTTTTGCCCGACCCACCTGAACTGTGCCCTGTGCTTCCTTGTTGTTGAATGGTCATTTAAATCAATATGCACATTTATTTGTGAAAAATATAACTTAGAATTGTCTTATAATTGTGAAATAAGAGGTAGAAAGCACAGCTTTTTAATAGAAAAATAAATTGGGTTGGCGGCACTCTAGGGCACCGCTGACACCTCCCTGTGTACACGTGCCCAAGGCTGAGTCATAGCGGTTGTGTGTTCTACATGCGTGGGCCCAAAGGATTATCAACGTTATTAAGATGAATAACATGGGTCAAAATCCAGACATTTGTTATGAAATATGTAATACTCCTTTATGCAGTCACTGAGCATTGGCTATATAGACAGGCTTAAGAATACATTAATAAATACATTCCTTATATTGTATACATAACAATGGGTCCACTATGGCTAACAAAAGGAGTAATGACATCTAACATATTAATGTTTTACTAATAAGGATTCTCATCATTTAGTGATAATGGTTATATAGTAATTAAACCTCATTAACATAAATTGTACAGTAATAATTGCTATGAGCTACCAACTCTACCATATACTACCTCACATGTAATTCAATGATTCAGTTGTCCATGGCATTTACTATCGTACCCACAGACTAGACCAGAGCATGCACTGACTTAATAAGTCAAGATAAAACAGTCTTATTCAACCCTTATAGCACTGACACTCTGATTCACTGTATTACCTCTTATACAATGTCATTGTTGAATACTCGTTTCTGATTGGATTGAAGGGCATTCTAGAGTGTGCATTATTTCCCTATAATGCACAGTATATCAGCACGCTAGAATTCATCAGATTTAGTTCATTCTTACATGTTCTATGTTTGAGGTGCTTTTGAAAACATTATTGGAATTGTTGAATTCAATTTTCATAATAGCAAGCTAAGACTCCTGGTTTGGTTAGCTAAACTAGCAAGTCTGTTTGTTTGGTTACAAAAGGCATGAAAGAACTCTGAAGACACGCAGCTCAAAAAGCTCCCCTATTGATTTTGTTTAAGGACAATACATTTATCCTACAGAAAGTATTCACACCCCTTGACCTTTTCCACATTTGTTGTTTTACAGCGTAAATTTAAAATTGATTTAAAAAAATGTTCAATGGCCTACCCTATATTTTGTAAGTGGAATTATGTTTTCTTTCAACAAATCGATTAAAAATTAAAAGCTGAAATTTCTTGAGTCAATAAGTATTCAACTCCGTTGTTATGGCAAGGCAAAATAAGTTCAAGAGTAAAAATTAGCTTTCCCATTATAAGTTTAATGGACTCACTCTGTGTGCAATAATAGTGTTTAACATGATTTTTGAATGACCACCTCATCTCTGTACCCCACACGTAAAATTATCTCAGTCGAGCAGTGAATTTCAATCACAGATTCAAACACAAAGACCAAAGAAGGGTAGCTATTGGTAGATGGGTAAAAATAATGTAATATCCCTTTGAGCATGGTGACGTTATTAATTATATTTTGGATGGTGTATCGATACACCCAGTAACTACAAAGATACAGGTGTCCGTCCTAACTCAGTTGCCGGAGAAGAAGGAAACCGCTCATGGATGTCACCATGAGGCCAATTGTAACTTTAAAATGGTTACAAAGATTAATGGCTGTGATTGGAGAAAACTGAGGATGGATCAACAATATTGTAGTTACTACACAATACTAAGCTAATTGACAGAGTGAAAAGAAGGAAGCCTGTACAGAATACAAATATTCAAAAATGAACATCCCTTTATGCAACAAAGCACTAAATAATACTGCAAAAATGTGGCAAAGCAATTTACCTTTTGTTCTGAATACAAAGTATTTAGTTTGAGGCAAATCCAATACAACACATTACTGAGTACCACTCTCCATATTTTCAAGCATAGTGGTGGCTGCATCATGTTATGGGTATGCTCATTTTCAGGATAACAAAGAAATGGAATGGCGCTAAGCACAGGCAATATCCCAGAGGAAAACCTTGTTCAGTTTGCTTTCCAAAAGACACTGGGAGATGAATATAACTTTCAGTGGGAAAATTACCTAAAACTCAAGGACAAATCTACATTGGCGTTGCTTACCAAGAAGACAGTGAATGTTTCTGAGTGGCCTAGTTACAGATTTGACTTAAATCTACGTGACAATCTATGGCAAGACCTGAAAATGGTTGTCTAGCAATGATCAACAACCAATTTGACAGAACTTGAAGAATTCTTGAAAAGAATAATGAGCAAATGTTGCAAAATACCGATGTGGAAAGCTCTTAGAGATTTACTCAGAAAGAATCACAGCTGTACTTTCTGCCAAAGGTGCTTCTACAAAGTATTCACATGGGTGTGAATACTTTTATAAATGAGATATTTCTGTATTTCATTTTCAATACATTTGCAAAGAATTCTAAAAACATGTTTCACTTTGTCATTATGGAGTATTCTGTGTAGATGGGTGAAGATAAATATATATTTAATCAATTTTGAACACAAAATAAATTGAAAGAAGTCATGTGGTATGAATACTTTCTGAATGCACTGTAGACTAGTCTACAACACCACAATCAAATTAATAATTGCATGATTGTTTCCAAGTGAGTATAATTGAGTATAATTCTACTCTAGGCTGTAAAGTGCAGTGAAAATGTAATTTGAATAATGGCGCAAAAGCCTTGTGTGGTGGAAATTCTAACCAAGTGAGAGAGACTTTGTTATTTCTTCCAACAATCAATCTTTATTATCGAATAAGAACTGCAATAATGAAGCTGGTGTTCGCTGAAAGCCCAATGAGCAGGTTTGGGTTACAGCTCTTTTTTGCAAAGTATATCCTTCTGAATGTTCATGACAAACAACAGATGTGTGGAATTATATAAAGGTACATTGTGCTATCAAGCAACAGACAGCAATATTTACATTGCGTCAGGTTTCTCCAGGTCATTTACTGCTTGTTTATGCAGGGCTATCTTCTCAGTTTCGCACTCCTTAACACACAGATACTAATGCAACAAGTCCAGTGTTCATCTGCATGTGAGAGATAAACTGGAGGGAGAGTTCACCTGGTCATGGCAGAGAGGCCAGAATTTCAGACACAAATCATTCAATGGAATGCTGTAGGTTCTGTAGGTTCTATCACCAACCCATCATATATCAATTGCTAGCGCCAAACACCAGAGCCCCAACTCAGTCTCACAGTCACAGATGAGAGAGTACTGAGAAACCTTATTCGATGCATAAACAGTTTTATAACATAATCTTGTAGTTTTTTTTACCATTCCTGTTATTTGAATGTTTCATTCCATTTGGATCAGTTGTGGGTCTACCATTGACAGATTATAGAAGGGCACAGTAGCAGGCCAGTCTGGCTGTATTTTTACTTCTGATACTGATTCGCTGTCTGTTGCCGATCATCATTCTCTTAAGTTGTCCTATGGCCACATAGGCCTATGCTCCCAGCAGGCCCAGTTATTCAGGAAAGTTTAACACGTGTTCTGCCTCCTTTCCGATCTGAGCAGCTATTCCTCGACCAAGAACGTATCGCTTCAATATAGCCTAAATATTTATAATTTAACTTTTAAAATGAATAAACTTTTGTGTGGAATAAACATGGACGCTGATTGTCAACAAAGCCTCATGACAGAAATATGATGTCATGTTTTCAAACTACCGGTAGTTTCTTTGAGAAGATATATAAAGCGATGTGTCCAAGTACCAGGACATTTAAGCCAAAAACCTGGTTGTCTCTGCATGGGGCTAACAATTGGCCGCAAGTGGATCTTCCAACAAGACATTAACCCCAATGACTCATCAAAATCCACAAAGAAATTGTAAATTGACCGCAAAATCAGTCTCCGGACTTGAACCCCATTTTAAACGTGGTTTAATTTGAAGAGGGTAGTCATTAAGAGCAGACAAAGGATATCAATGATCTGGAAACATTCTGTACAGAGGAATGGTCTCCAACGTGTTCTCCAATCTCATAAAACAATTTAGAAACAGACTCAGTGTCATTATTCTTGCAATCGGAAGGTGCAGGGGTGCCAATACTGTAATCTTTTTTCACATTTTTGTATTACCTGGTAAACAAAATCCCTTTCTCTGAGCAATTATATTAGAATAAATTAATATAATTTCCAAAATATTTTAAGCATACAACATAGATCAGCATTTGTATTGTTACATTTACATTTACATTTAAGTCATTTAGCAGACGCTCTTATCCAGAGCGACTTACAAATTGGTGAATTCACCTTCTGACATCCAGTGGAACAGCCACTTTACAATAGTGCATCTAAATCATTAAGGGGGGGTGGGGTATACAGTCTTTTTTGCTCTTTATCAAGGGTGCCAATAATAATGGACCTGACTGTAGGTGTGTTAGTACCTTTTGGCTCTCCAGAACCAGAATGGAAAAACACTGCCCAGCTAACACATGTTGCTTCCCAGAACATTCTGGGAAAGTTATAATGTCAAATGATCAACGAATAACAAATCAGGAACGTTATTACAAACATCTGTGTTACCTGGGTGAACTAGACTAGAGCATCAACTTCCCATGACTTGGTCACTGGAACTTGTTTGTTTCAACTATGTCTTCTTTGCATATTCTAATTTGTCAATGAAAGGTATTTCTCAAACAAGGCTGGTAACGGAGCTTGCCAGGTCTTGTGTAAAACAAACATCACACACAAGTCACACACAAACCAATCAAAGCAAATTTCATCCTGTCGAGGATTGTATGGTAGCGAGAGACTGATTTTCTCCCATGTCAATACTGCTTTATTTCGGAAAGAATACCTGTGATAACGGATCAGCAACCATTACGCCCAAATACACTGCTCAAAAAAATAAAGGGAACACTAAAATAACACATCCTAGATCTGAATGAATGAAATATTCTTATTAAATACTTTTTTCTTTGCAAAGTTGAATGTGCTGACAACAAAATCACACAAAAATTATCAATGGAAATCAAATTTATCAACCATGGAGGTCTGGATTTGGAGTCACACTCAAAATTAAAGTGGAAAACCACACTACAGGCTGATCCAACTTTGATGTAATGTCCTTAAAACAAGTCAAAATGAGGCTCAGTAGTGTGTGTGGCCTCCACGTGCCTGTATGACCTCCCGACAACGCCTGGGCATGCTCCTGATGAGGTGGCGGATGGTCTCCTGAGGGATCTCCTCCCAGACCTGGACTAAAGCATCCGCCCACTCCTGGACAGTCTGTGGTGCAACGTAGCGTTGCTGGATGGAGCGAGACATGATGTCCCAGATGTGCTCAATTGGATTCAGGTCTGGGGAACGGGCGGGCCAGTCCATAGCATCAATGCCTTCCTCTTGCAGGAACTGCTGACACACTCCAGCCACATGAGGTCTAGCATTGTCTTGCATTAGGAGGAACCCAGGGCCAACCGCACCAGGATATGGTCTCACAAGGGGTCTGAGGATCTCATCTCGGTACCTAATGGCAGTCAGGCTACCTCTGGCGAGCACATGGAGGGCTGTGCGGCCCCCCAAAGAAATGCCACCCCACACCATGACTGACCCACCGCCAAACCAGTCATGCTGGAGGATGTTGCAGGCAGCAGAACGTTCTCCACGGCGTCTCCAGACTGTCACGTCTGTCACATGTGCTCAGTGTGAACCTGCTTTCATCTGTGAACAGTGGCTAATTTTCCAATCTTGGTGTTCTCTGGCAAATGCCAAACATCCTGCACGGTGTTGGGCTGTAAGCCCAACCCCCACCTGTGGACGTTGGGCCCTCATACCACCCTCATGGAGTCTGTTTCTGACCGTTTGAGCAGACACATGCACATTTGTGGCCTGCTGGAGGTCATTTTACAGGGCTCTGGCAGTGCTCCTCCTGCTCCTCCTTGCACAAAGGCGGAGGTAGCGGTCCTGCTGCTGGGTTGTTGCCCTCCTACGGCCTCCTCCACATCTCCTGATGTACTGGCCTGTCTCCTGGTAGCGCCTCACATGCTCTGGACACTACGCTGACAGACACAGCAAACCTTCTTGCCACTTCTCGCATTGATGTGCCATCCTGGATGAGCTGCACTACCTGAGCCACTTGTGTGGGTTGTAGACTCCGTCTCATGCTACCACTAGAGTGAAAGCACCGCCAGCATTCAAAAGCGACCAAAACATCAGCCAGGAAGCATAGGAACTGAGAAGTGGTCTGTGGTTATCACCTGCAGAACCACTCCTTTATTGGGGGTGTCTTGCTAATTGCCTATAATTTCCACCTGTTGTCTATTCCATTTGCACAACAGCATGTTAAATTTATTGTCAATCAGTGTTGCTTCCTAAGTGGACAGTTTGATTTCAAAGAAGTGTGATTGACTTGGAGTTACATTGTGTTGTTTAAGTTTTCCCTTTATTTTTTTGAGCAGTGTATGATGTCACAGCTCTGGTGTCATTCGATCGCTCAAATATAACTACATAATCTAATATTTCAGGCTCTACTCAGAGTAGAGTGCAGGGTTGGAAACATAAAAGTGATTAAAAAAATATCCTTTAGATATGCCACAATTAATAATTAAAAACCTCAGCTTCACTCGTCAGAAAGGGTGATGCTTGAAATTCTTTGAACAAGCTGTGGAGGAAGTGAATAAATACATAAATTGTGTGTTTGTGCACCATGCGAGCAAGAAACCCACCAAATTGAAATTACACAGAGAGGATGAAAGGGGGAAGTAATTTGAACACAAACCATGAACTCTCAGAAAGCTTTTTAACTCTTAAATAGTACCAAAAAAAACCACACCTAACTGTAGCACTTCTCAAATCACTGATCGCATGAACCAGCTTTAGAAACAGAACCACCTCAGGCACCAACTAACCTGTAAAGCAAATAGCATGTTTGCACTTAACAGGCCTATAGACAGTTTATATGCTGGCTGTTGGCATTTAGAAGTTGCCTATATGAAGCCACATTGTGCTTATCACTTCAATGGAATACATTCCGAGTGCCACTGCATGTTGTGCCACTGTTTGCATTCAGCTTCGGCACATGCCGTTTTAAAATTTTTCGACTTTTCTTTTACAGTTCTGCATCCATTCCACTCTACTTCACTAAAAAACATAATGGAACATTGCAATGCTTGAAAGGGACTCTCTAACCCTCTTGATGACACATTGAGCATGCTTCAGCGCTCAAAGGATGAAACATGCCTGGAAAAGACTTCAATTGAACGTCACACCAATGAAAGTCATCAGTGGAGGTGTCAGGTGTTTACCACACTGTAGGTAATGCAGTTTCACTGAGAGACTATATCTGCATCCCAGATGGCACCCTATTTCCCATAGGGCTCTGGTCAAAAGTAGTGCACTATATTAGGAATAGGGTACCATTTGGGACGCAACAAATTGTTTACATTTGAGTCATTTAGCAGACGCTCTTATCCAGAGTGAATTACAGGAGCAATTAGGGTTAAGTGCCTTGCTCTAGGGCACATCAACAGATTTTTAATCTAGTCAGCTCGTGGGTTACTGGCCCATTTCTCTTCAACTCAAGGCTACCAAATAATATGGGAGTGACTTCAGATTGTCGTCTAATGTAAAGTGATGAATCACGAGTATGGGTGAAGTTGTGAACTTGCTGAGTTAACATCTATTCTGATGAATGTGACTTCTGACAAAGGAACATGTAATAAGAGCTCTGTATTATGCTCTTGGGCAGAGAGAGAGAAGGAGAGAAAAAGAGACAGATATATACATATACATTTCTTTCCACAGGGCCAGGGGGTGAGACAGGGATGCAGTTTAAGCCCCACCCTCCTCAACATATATATCAACGAATTGGCAAGGGCAATAGAACAGTCTGCAGCACCCGGTCTCATTCTACTAGAATCTGAAGTCAAATGTCTACTGTATGCTGATGATCTGGTGCTTCTGTCCCCAACTAAGGAGGACCTACAACAGCACCTAGATCTTCTGCATAGATTATGTCAGTTCTGGACACTGATAGTCAATCTCAGTAAGCCAAATATTATGGTTTTCCAAAAAAGATTTAGTTGCCAGGACCATGAAAACAAATTACATCTAGTCACTGTTGCCCTAGAGCACACAAAAAACTATAAATTCCTCTGAAAACATCAGCGCTATAGGTAACTTCCACAAAGCAGTAAACGATCTGAGAGACAAGGCAAGAAGGGCCATCTTTCTATGCTATCAAAAGGAACATAAACTTTGATATACCAATTAGGATCTGGCTAAAAATACTGGAATCAGTCATAGAACCCATTGCCCTTTATGGTTGTGAGGCCTGGGGTCCGCTCACCAACCAAGAATTCACTAAATGGGATAAATACCAAATTGAGACTATGCATGCAGAATTATTCAAAAATATCCTCAATGTACAACGTAAAACACCAAGAGCAGAATTAAGCTGATACCCGCTAATTATAAAATCCAGAAAATAGCTGATAAATTCTACAAACCACCTAAAAGGAAGTGATTCCTTAAACCTTCTATAACAAACACATCACCTACAGAGAAATGAACCTGGAGAAGAGCCACCCAAGCAAGCTGGTTGTCACGACTCCTACCGAAGGTGGCTCCCCTTCCTGTTCGGGTGGCGCTCGGCGGTCGTCGTCACCGGCCTACTAGCTGCCACTGATCCCTTTTCCCCTTTCTGTTTATTGGTTTCACCTGTTTTGTGTGTAGGCTGATTAGTCGGGCTATGTTAGCCAGTAGGCCCGCCTGCTCTTTGTGCGGGATTGTTTTGTGTTGCTACTGTGCACCTTTGAGGTTGACGTGTTTTCGTTCGTGGGTTTTTTTCCGGCCTGTATGTGTCCCTGTGTTTGGGGCATTTGTTTTGCAGGTACTATTTAATGAAGCTGCCAGTTGAGGACTGTTTCTCAAACTAGACTCTCTAATGTACTTGTCCTGTTGGTCAGTTGTGCACCGGGGCCTCCCACTCCTCTTTCTATACTGGTTAGAGCTAGTTTGCGCTGTTCTGTGAAGGGAGTAGTACACAGCGTTGTACAAGATCTTCAGTTTCTTGGCAATTTCTCGCATGGAATAACCTTAATTTCTTAGAACAAGAATAGACTGACAAGTTTAATAAGAAAGTTGTGGCCATTTTTAACCTGTAATTGAACCCACAAATGCTGACGCTCCAGATACTCCAGATAGTCTAAAGAAGTTGTATGGCTTCTTTAATCAGAACAACAGTTTTCAGCTGTGCTAACATAATTGCAAAATAGTTTTCCAATGATCAATTGGTATCTTAAAATGATCAGCTTGGATTAGCTAACACAACGTGCCATTGGAACACAGGAGTGATGGTTGCTGATAATGGGCCTCTGTATGCCTATGTAGATATTCCATAAAAAATCTACCGTTTCCAGCTGGAGTAGACATTTACAACATTAACAATGTCGACACTGTATTTCTGATCAATTTGATGTTATTTTAATGGACAAAAAAAGTAGCTTTTCTTTAAAAAACAAGGACATTTCTGAGTGACCCTAAACCTTTGAAAAGTAGTGTATGTGAGAATGCTATTCATTGACTACAGCTCAGCGTTCAACACCATAGTGTTCAACACCACCCTCAAAGCTCATCACTAAGCTTAGGACCCTGGGACTAAACACCTCCCTCTGCAACTGGATCCTGAACTTGTTGACAGGCCGCCCCCAGGTGGTAAGGGTAGGTAACAACACATCCGCCACGCTGATTCTCAATTTCTCAAACTTCAGGGTTGCGTGCTCAGTCCCCTCCTGTATTCCCTGTTCACTCATGACTGCACGGCCAGGCAAGACTCCAACACCATCATTAAGTTAGTTGATGACACAACAGTGTAGGTCTGATCACCAACAACGATGAGACAGCCTATTAGGGAGGAGGTCAGAGAACAGACCGTGTGGTGCAAGGACAACAACCTCTCCCTCAATGGAGATGATTGTGGACTACAGGAAAAGGAGGATCGAGCATGCCATCGACGGGGCTGTAGTAGAGCAGGTTGAGAGCTTCAAGTTCCTTGGTGTCCACAACACCAACAAACTAACATGGTCCAAGCACGCCAAGACAGTCGTGAAGAGGGCACGACAAAACCTATTCCCCTTCAGGATTTGGCATGGGTCCTCAGATCCTCAAAATGTTTTAAAGCTGCACCATCGAGAGCCTTCTGACGGGTTGCATCACTGCCTGGTATGGCAACTGCTCGGCCTTGGACCGCAAGGCATTACAGAGGGTAGTGCGTACGGCCCAGCACATCAACGGGCCAAGCTTCCTGTCATCCAGGACCTCTATACCAGGCGGTGTCAGGGGAAAGCCCTAAGAATTATCAAAGTCTCCAGCCAGTACCGGAGCGCCAAGTCTAGGTCATAGAGGCTTCGAAACAGCTTCTACCCCGAAGCCATAAGACTCCTGAACAGCTAATCAAATGGCTACCCAGACTATTTGCACTGCCCCCCTTCTATCCTGCTGCTACTCTAGGTTATTATCTATGCATAGTTACTTTAATATGTACTACATGTACATACTTCAATTACCTAGACACCGGTACCCCCTGTATATAGCCCCGCTATTGTTAATTACTGCTGCTCTTTAATTATGTTTTATTCTTATCTCTTATCTTTTTTGGGGGTATTTTCTTAGAACTTCATTGTTGGTTAAGGGCTTGTAAGTAAGCATTTTACTGTAAGATCTACACCTGTAGTATTCTGCTCCATCAGGAATGAAGGTAAGACCCAGATGCAGACTGTCAAAGTAAGAATGTTTATTGTAGCAACAGGGGCAGGCAAAGACAGGTCAGGTGGGTGTGTACAGGGTCAGGACAGGCAAAGGTCAAAAACAAGGAGGACGAGAATGAAAGGAAAAGGATAGGAGCTGACAGCAAAAACGCTGGTAAGCTTGAACAAACAAGACAAACTGGCAACAAACAAGCACAAGGGCAGATGAAACAGATCAGGGCGTGACAGTACCCTCCCCCCACCCCCTCTAGGGACCCCACCTGGCTTCCCACCAGGACGGATACCGGGGAGACTGGGATACAGATGGTGAAAGTCGGCAATGAGGGCCAGGTCCAAGATGTCTTTAGCGGGAACCCTGCACCTCTCCTTTGTCCCATAACCATCCCAGTCAACCAGATACTGGAAACCCCTGCCCTGTGGTTGAACCCTCAGGAGGTCTCACTTTGTACGCTGGCTGGCCATCGATGACACGGGGGAGGGATGGGCCTAGAAACAGAAAACAAGGGGCAGTCAGACATGGTTTTGACTAATGGTAGGGAAAATACAGAGGGTACGGGGCAACAGAGGATGAACAGCAGAGGGGCTAATGATCTTGGAGCGGGGGGGACAGGTTTCGGCTTCCGGGGATGTAGCCGCGGCCCTATAACTACGTGCCAGCGCCTCAAGCTTAACCATCTTGGATACCGGTCGGTGCTGCGGAAGCGAAGTGGCCCAGGCCTTACTGAACCCCTCCCGGAGGTCCTGGTACTCTGTGGAGCTGGTGGAGAGGTCCGGGGCAATTTCCAAGCCCAGGAAGATGTCCCAGGGCAGGCAGAGCTGACCTCAGGCAATGAGTGTGGCAGGACGGGCTCCAGCCCACGATGGCACCAGTAGCCCAGTCAATGGAGGGATTGTGATGATGGAGCCAATAGAATCCCAATACCGCGGGAACCTGCAGAGACTCAACCAGCAGGAATTGGATAGTTTCACTGTGGTTCCCAAACACACCGGCCTATAGAGCGCCCGACCAGGGCTCTAACACCCATGGGAATGGAGAGGGGTGGAGTGGGGATGCCTAGCTCGGACGCCAGGTTAACGTCCATGAGACTCACATCGGCCCCTGAGTCGATGAGTACCTGGAGAGACTTGGACTGGTCGCCCCACAGCATGGTGGCATGGAGAGGGGGGCGAGTAAGGAGAGAAGAACAATTATCTTTCAGACCCACCAGTGTACTCACTCCAACAACTGAGCTAGCTCTCTTGAAGGGACAGGTAGACACAAAATGACCGGCAGTACTGTAATACAGACAACTCCGGGTCTCAAGTCTGCGTACACGTTCGGCTAGACATTCTAGCACTGCCGAGCTGCATCGGCTCGGGAAGAGGTGAATCGGCAGTCTCCGGAGGCTCTTGAAGGGACTTGGGTAAGCTTGGATCCTCTCGGGGACGTAGACGTTGGGGACTTCCGGATTTCATCAGCTGCAAGGTGGGATCCCTGAGTGAGTGATTGGGACTGCGGTCGGACCTCTTCTCCCTCCTACGAGAGAGCGAGCGAGAGAGAGAGAGAGAGCCTGCCCTGTGTGTGTAGTCCAGTGTGTGTGTGTGTGTGTGTGTGTGTGTGTGTGTGTGTATCATAGCAGCTGTTTAGCTCTACAGCGGGTAGTTCTACAGCAGTGTGTGGGTCAAGTTGGGTGAAAAAAAGACTAAATGCCCTTACGTTGATTACTTCATCACATAGATATTCTGGGTTGAAATGACATGGAAACAAAGTTGATTGAACTAGTCTTTGCCCAGTGATAAGTTTCTCTCTGAGACTGCCCATTTTCATCCACAAAGGAACTACGTTACTATAAGCCTCCCATGCCATTTCACTACATTATCCTCTCTCTTTTTTCAGGCCTGTTGTACTGTATTTGTTTGTATTCATGTCTTGAACTTTTTGTAGTCTTTCTTTATTACTTGTCTTGAAAGTCACTCTTCTGAAGGGTGACTTTCTCTCCATACTATTAGCCAACATATGAATTAATGTTTGTGACTGGTGTGGATGTGATTTGTTTTGTAAATCAAATCAAGCTCTCTTTACTTAGCATGGATTCTCCCAGGTGTGCATGTGGTTGGGATTTCCTGATAAAAATGGTCTGGCTGATTGGACAATGTGATAAGTGCATTCTCTTGAGACAATGATTTGCAAAGTAATCATGCAAAAATGTTAGTGAAGTGTTGTTGCTTTAGGGTTGGTGGATTCCATCATACATCAATATTAACCTGTTGGTTTTGTGTATCAAATCAGTCATTGGACATGCATATAATTGGCTCTAACTGACTGGGAGTGATAAAATGTGCCACAGAGCCTTATCATAATTGTAACTGGGCCGTGAAGTACATTTCACTCCAGATAACAAGCGTTTTAACATTTTGACTACCCTGCCTTTGCAAACTTGACGTCCCAATAAATTTGCTTAATTTAGCCCACTATTTGACCCAGTTTAAAGGAGCTTAGCACCCACAACAAAAGAAGGGCAGAGCGAATTTTTTGAATAAGGAACTCCGTCCAACTAGAACGCAGTGGTAACTTTTGATTGACTTAATTCCCCTTCATTTCAAGATCATCTCTGGGCGGTTCACAAAGCTGGGGGACTGGCAGCCTCTAACAACACTGCAGAGTGAGGAACGAGGCAGCCATGTCACATTGGATCCATATCAGAGCGGCTCTCGCTCCCTGCTCCCCACGAGCCACCTCCCCTTAATAGGCAGAATAAATGAGGTGCCAGTCAGGACGATGGTAGTCAGAGCTCCAGCCGCAGACACATCCCTCTGTCTCCTATCTCGGTGTGTCTTGTGAGAGAAGAGCTGTCTTGTTGTGGTTCTGGGATTCACTTCACTCTTTGCATTGTAGGAGCAACAACAGATCCACTTTGGGTTGTCCCACGCGGGATGTCTCTGGTTCTGCTCCAACAGAGAAAGAAACAGAGAGAGAGACAGAGAGAGCGAGAGGGAAAAAGAAGAAGACAGAATGAGATAGTGAGAGAGAGACAAAAAGAAAGAAAGAGAGAGGAAGAGAAAAGTGTTATCTGTGTGCTGCACTCTCAGGCCTGTCAGAGGCATTGCCATTGAACTCTGGTCTTTACGCTCTTTCCCCCTCCCCCTCTTCCTCCAGGGCTGTCTGCATGGAGACACAGCTATCTCTTCCAGGGTCTGTGGAACGTACAACTCCTCTGGGAAAAGGGTTCCAGGAAAGAGATGTCCACGAGAGTGTAAGGACTTACAGGAAACTCCCTGAGGATGAATATTTTTCCTTGTAGTCTAACATGCTGACCAGACCACATGCGCATGTGAGTCTGCGTGCACTATCACCCCCCACACCAGACATGATCAGGACACGCAGGTCGAAAAGCATTAAACATTTATGGCAATTTAGCTAGATAGCTTGCTGTTGCTAGGTAATTTGTCCTGGGATCTTAACATTGGGTTGTTATTTTACCTGAAAGGTCCTCTACTCCTACAATTAATCCACAGATAAAACAGACAACTAGTCATCCCTCCCCTCCTCCTTCCATCAGGCTTCTTCTTCTTCTTCTTTGGACTGTATATGACTTTAATATACTTTTAGGTATATTACCACAGTGTGGACCTCAGTTCATCTTTCAATCACCCACGTGGGTATATGCTCCTAAAACCAATGAGGAGATGGAAGAGGAAGGACTTGCAGGCGTCGTGTGTCACAAGTCCACAAGTTCTATTTTAGCGCCTGGCTAAGCAGACACGAGCAGTGTGGGTTCAATGATTGAATAACATGTATGTGTACATTTATTTTGCAATGCGACGCACACGCGACGTGTCCGGTCTGGACAGCATGTAAGATTACTTCCTTAACTTTCTTTTCCTTCATTAGCACAGATCTTTTGAGGATGTTAAATCGAGGAAAGGATGATTTACAATATTGTGACAACAAATCACTTCCATTCACATTAGTGGAGATGAAGGAAATTAGACGAGGAAAGGAAGTCATTCAATAGAATGGGGACATGCCCGTGGCCTCGTCTCAAATGTACGCATTGACAAGAGGAACCACCAGCTCCTCCTAAAAGTGGGCAGAGAAGAGTTCGACAGGAGGAAAGGACAATGATGAATGTGGTTATAAAACTAGTGGCCGACTTCAACACTTTCAGTGGATCGGATACCAAGGGAGCAGAAGAGCTCACTGGAGCGACGAGAAACTAGGTGATGTGAAAAGCATGTTGGAAACAAATCTCTCATCAAACATTGATGTCTCTCCTCGCTCAACAAATCCTGCCTCTCCACATCAGGCCTCAAAAGCTTCCCTACACGTGGCAATCACCTCTAAATGTATGATTTTTCTGAAGTGGTGTTCATCGCTTCATTATATGACATTTCCTCAGTGACAGTAGAGGTCTAGGATGCCTTTTAATTTTAAAGGTGTAACATGAATAATGCACAGCATTACATCCCACTGGGAAAATCTGGCTGAATCAACATTGTTACCACGTCATTTCCACAATAACAATTCATGTGATGGCATTGAATCAACATGGAAAACAGATTGGATTTGCAAAAAGTCATCAATGTAAGGGAATTTTGTATTCTTTTCATCCAATGTTTAACCTAAATCCAATGACATGGTGGATTTTTTGTTGTTGATTTCACATTGAATTAAAGTTATTTGACAACTCAATCAAATGTAAATCAAAACTAGACGTTGAAATGACGTCTGTGCCCAGTGGGATAATAATAAATTGTATAATCAACCGTAACTATAACCCAGTTTCCTGCACGGCACCTTGTGTGGCTCTTACTTTTTTTATGTCGCTACATCTTACAGCGTAACTGTATGGCACCATAATGCTGTCTTGAAACCCGCCAAAACTCTTGGTCCAATCACTCACTTTGTCATGGAATTTACCTGTAACATCATGTTCGTGTCTGAAGTTTGATGCCTTTACATCAAATGAATGACAAAACTCCCTGTGTGAATACTTATGCACTGTGTACGCACTACAAAATACTCTATACATTAAATTCTAAAGCTGCTTGTTACTGATAGTTCAGCAGTGGGTTTTCCTATTCTCTTCTGTTAAAAACAGATTCAATTAACTGGACTGCTACTGTTAGTCTTGATGAACTCCTTTTTCCTTTCCTTCCATGGTGACTATTGATTGAACATCTGAGTGAGCCAAAACAAACACCACCAATGATATTGATTTATCCGTTTGTTCTGCATTTGTATTAATGTTTCTCTCCTTTTCCATCTTCTCTTCTCCCTCTATCCCTAAGGCGTGAGCGGAAAAAAAACATTATTTGTTCAAAACAAAAGCTCAGCAAAAATGATCCTGTTATTGATCAAGCAATATGTCTGTTATGCTCATGGACAAATATGTTACCACCTCCTACAAGGAAATATGTGCATGTGTAGTCAAACACAAGTATTCCATCAGATCATGGCCCTGCTATACAACTATATTCTAATCTAAATATCCCTATGAATATATGCATGTGCACTTATAAACTGTACTAAAATGTGTGGACAGAAATGTACAACAAACGGGGCCATGATGCAACTAAAAGTGCTTGAGCAAAGTGCATTGACTGTCCCTGGGGTTAGTGTCCATATTGGATTCCCCTGGGCCAGTGCTGACAGTGACAGATGGAAGCTGAACCAGGATCAGCTGAGGGCTGAAGAGGGGATGGACCCTTCTGTATGGCATACTGCATACATATTGCTCAACGTCAACAAAACGAAGGAGCTGATCGTGGACTTCAGGAGAGTGCAGAGGGAGCACGCCCCCATCCACATAGATGAGACTGCAGTGGAAAAGATGAAAAGCTTCAAGTTCCTCTGCGTACATATCACTGACGATCTGAAATGGT
Organism: Oncorhynchus masou masou; assembly: GCF_036934945.1. NCBI lineage: Eukaryota > Metazoa > Chordata > Actinopteri > Salmoniformes > Salmonidae > Oncorhynchus > Oncorhynchus masou. The sequence goes on from NC_088244.1 coordinate 26,960,304, forward strand.
CCACCCACACAGACAGTGTGCTGAAGAAGGCGCATCAGCGCCTCTTCCACCTCAGGAGGCTGAAGAAATTTGGCTTGCCCCCTAAGACCTTAACAAACTTTTACAGATGCACCATTGAGAGCATCCTATCGGGCTGTATCACCGCCTGGTATGGCAACTGCACTGCTCACAACCGCAGGGCCCCCCTGGAATGTGCCCAATGCATCACTGGGGGCACACTGCCTGCTCTTCAGGACACCTACAGCACCCGATGTCACAGGAAGGTCAAAAATATCATCAAGGACATCAACCACTCGAGCCACAGCCTGTTCACCCCGGTGAAGGCAAGGTCAGTACAGGTGCATCAAAGCTGCGTCCGAGAGACTGATAAACAGCTTCTATCTCAAGGCCATCAGAATGTTAAATAGCCATCATTAGATGGCCTCCACCCAGTACCCTGCCCTGAACTTAGTCACGGTCACTAGACAGCTACCATCCGGTTTATCAACCCTGCACCTTAGAGGCTGCTGCCCTATGTACATAGACATGGAATCACTTGTCACTTTAATAATGTTTACATACTGTTTTATTCATTTCCTATGTACAGTGTCGTCGAAAAGTATTCAGACCCCTTGAGTTTTTCCACGGTTTATTAGGTTACAGCCTTATTCTGAATTGGATTAAATAGTTTGTTTCAATCTACACAGAATACCTCATAATGACAAGGCAAAAACAGTTTTTTAGACATTTTTGCAAATGTATAAAAAAAACAAAAAAACAAAATACCTTATTTACATAAGTAATCAGTCCCTTTGCTATGAGGCTCGAAATTGAGCTCAGGTGAGAATCCTTGAGATGTTTCTACAACTTGATTGGAGTCCACCTGTGGTAAATACAATTGATTGGACATGATTTGGAAAGTCACACACCTGTCTATATAAGGTCCCACAATTGTTAGTGCATGTCAGAGCAAAAACCAAGCCATGAGGTAAAAGGAATTGTCCATAGAGCTCTGAGACAGGATTGTGTCAAGGCACAGATCTGGGGAAGGGTACCAAAACATGTCTGCAGTTGAAGATCCCCAAGAACACAATGGCCTCCATCCTTCATTCCATCCTCCATCCTCCATCCTTTATTTAACCAAGTAGACAAGTTGAGAACAAGTTCTCATTTACAATTGCGACCTGGCCAAGATAAAGCAAAACAATTCGACACATACAAAAACACAGAGTTAACATACAGTCAATAATACAATAGAAAAATAAGTCTATAAACAATGTGAGCAAATGAGGTGAGATAAGGGAGGTAAAGGCAACAAAAAAAGGCCATGGTGGCGAAGTAAATACAATATACCAAGTAAAACACTGGAAAGGTAGATTTGCAGTAGAAGAATGTGCAAAGTAGAAATAGAAATAATGTGGTGCAAAGGAGTGCAGTAATCTGTGAGCTGCTCTGACAGCTGGTGCTTAAAGCTAGTGAGGGAGATAAGTGTTTCCAGTTTCAGAGATTTTTGTAGTTCGTTCCAGTCATTGGCAGCCAAAGAGGAATTGGTTTTGGGGGTGACCAGAGAGATATACCTGCTGGAGCTCGTGCTACAGGTGGGTGTTGCTATGGTGACAAGCGAGCTGAGATAAGGGGGGACTTTACCTAGCAGAGTCTTGTAGATGACCTGGAGCCAGTGGGTTTGGCGACAAGTATGAAGCAAGGGCCAGCCAACAAGAGTGTACAGGTCGCAGTGGTGGGTAGTATATGGGGCTTTGGTGACAAAACGGATGGCACTGTGATAGACTGCATCCAATTTATTGAGTAGGGTATTGGAGGCTATAGTAACAAAGCCTACCATCAGTAACACACTACGCCGCCAGGGACTCAAATCCTGCAGTGCCAGACGTGGCCCCCTGCTTAAGCCAGTACATGTCCAGGCCCGTCTGAAGTTTGCTAGAGAGCATTTGGATGATCCAGAAGAAGATTGGGAGAATGTCATATGGTCAGATGAAACCAAAATATAACTTTTTTGGTAAAAACTCAACTCATCGTGTTTGTTAGACAAAGAATGCTGCGTTGCATCCAAAGAACACCATACCTACTGTGAAGCATGGGGGTGGAAACATCATGCTTTGGAGCTGTTTTTCTGCAAAGGGACCAGGACGACTGATCCGTGTAAAGGAAAGAATGAATGGGGCCATGTATCGTGAGATTTTGAGTGAAAACTCCTTCCATCAGCAAGGGCATTGAAGATGAAACGTGGCTGGGTCTTTCAGCATGACAATGATCCCAAACACACCGCCCGAGCAACGAAGGAGTGGCTTCGTAAGAAGCATTTCAAGGTCCTGGAGTGGCCTAGCCAGTCTCCAGATCTCAACCCCATAAAAAATCTTTGGAGGGAGTTGAAAGTCCGTGTTGCCCAGCAACAGCCCCAAAACATCACTGCTCTTGAGGAGATCTGCATGGAGGAATGGGCCAAAATACCAGCAACAGTGTGTGAAAACCTTGTGAAGACTTACAGAAAAAGTTTGACCTCTGTCATTGCCAACAAAGGGTATATAACAAAGTACTGAGATAAACTGTTGTTATTGACCAAATACTTATTTTCCACCATAATTTGCTAATAAATTCATTAAAAATCCTACAATGTGATTTTCTGGATTTTTTTTCTCATTTTGCTGTCATAGTTGAAGTGTACCTATGATGAAAATTGCAGTCCTCTCTCATCTTTTTAAGTGGGAGAACTTGCACAATTGGTGGCTGACTAAATCATTTTTTTGCCACACTCTATGTGTATGTGACCAATACAATTTGATTTGATTTAAACACTGCACAATTTAAATCCTTGCCCCCCCAATAAACCCTTCCCAAAAACACGTAAATATTGGACTGTAAATTGTGCCTTCCTCTATTATACTTACAGTATGCTAAAATGTTTATTCTATTCTACTGAGCCATTTACTTTATGTTCCTGTTCTTATCTATTGTTGTTGCATTGTCGAGAAGGAAACTGCAGGTAAGCATTTCGTTGTGTATCCTCTATCTAGCTGTACGTCTTGGACAACTTGGAACTACTTTTTCAGTACTTCTCACAGTTCCTTCATTTTTCTGACTTCCATTTTTGGCAAGCTCACACAGGAGGAATGTTGGAGAATCTGTCTTCAAAGGATTTTTTTGCCTCATACCTGTGCCAAGGTACTTCAAAGTGAATCTATCAATTATAATTTGGGAGCATATACTAATTTTACTTAATCAGTGCAGCAGTACAGCAGTACCTCAACTGGTTAAAAGTAAACCGTATTTAACCACTTTATTGTCATGCTAAGAAATCGGTACAAATAGCACTTGAGTCTGCACAACCATTAGCGTGTCATTTTGGTTTATTTGAGATTTTCTCTTATCTGCCAATAGAAATGGAAATCAGCTCCTACAGTAAATCTATGCATGGAAGTGCTTTGAGAGGTGTGTAGAAGTAGGTTGCATTCAATCAAAAGCAGTATCTAGGTTTCAGGGACAATTCCAAAATAATATTCTTGCACCAGAGCGAGAAAGCATGGTTAAATATCAATATGCAGCACAGTTTATTTTGTTTCAGACTGTAAGACTGTTTCAGACTGTTTTGATAAGTATATTCCAACCTTTCTTGCAGCACTATTGAGACTGGTGTTAATGGCTTTGATGGTTGCTGGGTTTGGTTAGGCAAATTAGCTTGAAGTTTAATATTTCTTTTGTACTTTAGAATAGCTCATTGATGGTGAATCTTTGTGCAAAACAGTTATTGATATCCCAAGATCAGAGTCAGAACTGGACATTTTTTACAAATTGGACTGAGTACCTAGGAAAAACACAATTGTAACCTTTTTGGGAAAAAAACATCAACAAGCAACAGAAGTTTCCCTGCACCCTTTCATTATATAGAAAGATACGCATACACTACGCATTCGTATTATTACATTGAGACATGAACATCTGTGAAGTGGAAAGGCCCGTTATGTTGTTTTACTGTATTCCTCATAGTAGGGATGCTCCAGCAATCTACTAAACAGAGACTCTGGGGGCATCATGGCGAAATAACCAACATCCTAATGTGTAAAAAATGTGTTTATTATCTGAATCAAGCCTCTTCCCCTCACCATTAACCCACTTCTTTAAATAGATCTGCTCCATTCACTCTCTCAAGTGTTCCAAAGAGAAAAATTGCTTCTGGCTGCCTGTGTCCTACATAATGTAATTATGTAAACCAAAAGCTAAAAAATTCCTGCACACCACATACAATTGATAGTTGACAATTGAGATTGAAACTAATTGAAAATGCAGATCTGAGAGTGTATGGCGAGGATGCTGTTGGTGTTATTTGCTGTGGAAATGTAAGGATTCAGTGGTAATACTTGTTGTCTTATTCTTGAAAGGAAAGATAATTTTTCTGAAATGTAGGGATGTAAAAGTGACTGGAGATGCAAGTTTTGTTTCAAAAATATTTCTTAGGGGCAAATGTGCTTGGTGAAATTTGATTGTATCTGATTAATTGACAACGTTCCTTTACTTCCTGAACATAATGTTTTTCTCTTATCTTATCAAAACAGAAAAATACATGTTTCATCACCGATAGCAAAACCAATTTGACAACTCAATATTTATAATATCTCAAACAGTCCAATGTTCTTACATGAGTTTGTCACGATCGTCATGAGTAAGACCAATTCGCAGCGGGGTATGCATACATTCTCCTTTTAATGAATGAAACACTTAACAAAACAACAAAACCAACGCACGAAACGTGAAGCTATACAAATTAGTGCAGACAGGCAACTAAACATAGTCAAGATCCTCACAACACAAATGAGGAAAATGGCTACCCAAATATGATCCCCAATCAGAGACAACGATAAACGGCTGTCTCTGATTGGGGACCATATCAGACCAACATAGACATACAAAAACCCTAAACATACAAAATCCCTAGACATACAAACACTAGAGTACCCACCCTAGTCACACCCTGACCTAACCAAAATATACAGGGGTCCGGGTGGGAATCTACCCTCGGTGGCGGCTTCGGGTCTGGACGCAGTCCCCCCTCCTTACGCTAATCGCTCCGCTTTTGTGGAACCGGACCGTGGATCATTGCTGGAGGCTCTAGACTGCAGCTCGTCACTAGAGGCCCCTGACTGGGGACCGTCGCTGGAGACCCAGGACTACGAACCATCGCTGGAGGCTCCGGACTGGGGACCGTCGCTGGAGGCTACGGACTGGGAACCGTTGCTGGAGGCTCCAGACTGGGGACCGTCACTGGAGGCTCCGGACTGTGGACCGTCGCTGGAGGTTCCGGTCTGTGGACTGTCGCTGGAGGTTCCAGACTGTGGACCGTCGTTGGAGGTTCCGGACTGGAAACTGTCGCCGGAAACTCTGGACTGGGAACTGTCGCCGGAAGCTCTGGATTGGGAACTGTCGCCGGAAGCTCTGGATTGGGAACTGTCGCCGGAAGCTCTGGACTGGGAACTGTCGCCGGAAGCTCTGGATTGGGAACTGTCGCCGGAAGCTCTGGATTGGGAACTGTCGCCGGAAGCTCTGGATTGGGAACTGTCGCCGGAAGCTCTGGATTGGGAACTGTCGCCGGAAACTCTGGATTGGGAACTGTCGCCGGAAGCTCTGGATTGGGAACTGTCGCCGGAAGCTCTGGATTGGGAACTGTCGCCGGAAGCTCTGGACTGGGAACTGTCGCCGGAAGCTCTGGACTGTGGAGATGCACTGGAGGTCTGATGCGTGGGACCGGTACAAGTGGCACCGGCTGATGACAAGCACCTCAGGGCGAGTGCGGAGAAGAGGCACAGGACTTACTGGACTGTGGAGGCACACTGGAGACCTGATGCGTGGGACCGGTACAGGTGGCACCGGGCTGATGACACGCACCTTAGGGCGAGTGCGGGAAGAGGCACAGGACCTACTGGACTGTGGAGGCGCACTGGAGACCTGGAGCGTAGAGCTGGCATATGCGTCCTTGCTGGATGCTCACTTTAGCTCGATACATGCGGGGCGCTGGCACAGGACGCAATGGGCTGTGAAGGCGTACTGGCGATACAGTACATAGAGCCGGCGCAGGATATCCTGGTCCGAAAAGGTGTACTGGAGACCAGGAGCGCTGAACCGACACAACCAGTCCTGGCTGGATGCCCACTCTAGCGCGGCAAATGCGGGTAGCTGGAATAGAGCGCACCGGCTATGAATGCGCACTGGAGATACCGTGTGCACCACTGCATAACACGGTGCTTGACCAGTCACATGCTCCCCACGGTAAGCACAGGGAGTTGGCTCAGGTCTTTTCAAATCATGTCCAACCAATTGAATTTACCACAGGTGGACTCCAATGCACTGTCAACTGTGGGACATTATATAGACAGGTGTGTGCCTTTCCAAATAATGTCCAATCAATTGAATTTACCACAGGTGGACTCCAATCAAGTTGTAGAAACATCTCAAGGACTATCAATGGAAACAGGATGCACCTGAGCTCAATTTTGTGTTTCATAGCAAAGGGTCTGAATACATATTTAAATAAGATATTTCTAATAATCTGTTTTCGCTTTGTCATTGTGGGGTATTGTGTGTGGGTACATTTTGAAAAAGTAAAGGGGTCTGAATACTTTCTAAATGCACTTTAACTCAGTATTTGTATTATATATTTTATACAGTATTTTTTGCTCATATTTATCAAGAGTGCCACTAAATATGGGCCTTACTGTATGTGCAATATATATATAACCCAAACAAAGTACATTGCTGTGCATCGTAAATAACTACTCATTATTAGTTGTAGATCAATCAATGAGGGAGCACAATTGATGCTCTAGAACACGGCCATAGACTCTCTGACCAGAGGCTCACAATAGGTAACAGAAGTGTGGCTGCTTTCCCCAGCTGGATAAATGCATCTTCTCTAGGAAACCAAAATGTAACTGTGGTAGTGGTTAGTTCCAAATGTTAAATTTGTGCTAAAATTCGCAGTGCACTGTTTATATCACCATATAAACTGATTTTACAAGGAGGTGTTTTACTTTGGGAGCAAAGTTAAATTAATTTTGTTCTCGGTAAAGGCCCAGAAACAACAATTGTCTCAGACAGCTGAAAAGGATAAATAGGGTCAATTCTGAGTCGGCTTTACACCTGCATTTGTTTGAGTTAGTTTTTATTCACTGCTTTGTGACCTTGAATGATAGATTATCAATATTCCCATCATCTGTACGGACATTTAGCTATTGAAATTCATTTGTAATTTGTTACAGTATCTTATCTATTCTCTCTGCTTCACTAGGGAATTCATAGTATGAAAATGGCTTATCAGAGAAGCGTATTTGCCACAAACAAGTTATGACATGGTATTATATGCACTAGGCTTAACTATGACTTACGATGACTTAATCCCCTCTCAGCCATATATTATAATTCTGATCAATCAGTTCACTAATAAGTGAGTTTCTTTGCAAATCTTTGAAATTGTGCATACCGCAAACATGTTTAGTAGTATATTGCTACTATGCAGTACTTGTAATTACAGTATTTTAACACATGAATACACCGGTTTAGGGGCAGCTTTAGCTATTGGAAAGTGGGAATTGTATCCAATTTCTCAAGTCATTGTAGCTTACCCTTGGGTCAGTTAGGAACCAGTCTTCGATCACATTCACAGACAGAAACTTCAGCTGTAAAAAAGTAAATTGGCTATGAATTGAAAGCTGTAATTAAATATGGGTACATTAGAGCTACTTTTATATTACTTTGTTCTTTATACTGCTGGACAGATGCAGTTTAGAAACGCTTGCATCATGCTCCTTAGATGGTCTAGCACATGCCTTTTGTAGGCCCAAGGATCAATAGAAAACAAATAACAACATTATTTTTAGTTTTGGAATTCAGTCGGTGTCACGCCCTGGTCTATATTTATTATGTTATCTTCATTTATTGAGTCAGGCCAGGGTGTGACATGGGTTTATTTGTAGTGTGTTTCGTCTTGGGGTTGTGTGGGGTGTATAGATTAGTCTATGGCTGCCTGAGGCGGTTCTCAATCAGAGTCAGGTGATTATCGTTGTCTCTGATTGGGAACCATATTTAGGTAGCCTGGGTTTCACTGTGTGTTTGTGGGTGAATGTTCCTGTCTCTGTGTTTGTTACACCAGTCAGGGCTGTTTCGGTTTTCGTCGTTTGTTGTTTTGTATTGTTCGTGTTTTTTCATCATTAAAGATGTATCGAACGAATCACGCTGCATTTTGGTCCGATCCTTATTCCACCTCTTCGTCACAGAAGGAGGTAGGAGAAAGCCGTTACAGTCGGGGTCTCAACTTACTGTTGAGAGTTAAAATAGTAGAATACACAAGGTGCAACTTTGAAATGTGTTTCTGCATTAGCAGTTTTTCGAATATGTCAGCCACTCCACTCAATTAGCCCGTCATTTTTTTTTGTTGATAGGTAAAGTCTAGTGGCCAGCTATCTAAACTTGTAGTGGGGTGGCAGGTAGCCTAGTGGTTAGAGCATTGGGCCAGTAACTGAAGGGTTGCTAGATCGAATCCTCGAGCTGACAAGGTAAAAATCTATCGTTCTGCCCCTGAACAAGGCAGTTAACCCACTGTTCCTAGGCCGTCATTGTGAATAAGAATTTGTTCTTGACTGACGTGCCTAGTTAAATAAAGGTTTAAAAAAATCATGGTTGAATTACTGACCGGGGGGGCCCCATTGATTTTGTTAGTCACTCTCACTCAAATATCATATATAAAACTGGAAACATTTCTCTCCGCCCCATGGCAAAATTAGTCGAATTGCATGAAATTGGTCATAAAATTACAAAATCTTCTCTCCGCCCCATGGCAGAATGTGTAGAATTTCAGCAAACTTGCTTTAAAACTCGAACATTTTCTCTATGTCCAACGGCATAATGTGTAGAAAAATAACTGTACAACTTCACATTTTTCTCTCCCCAATCAAGGGGGCGTCCACTGAAATATTTTGCTGATTTCAATTGTTTTGTGGCCCCCAACCCTATCGAAGTTGCCCATCCCTGGGCTAGCATTTGTCAGAGGTGTCTAGACAGTTTTGTTTTTGTGTTGTCATAATAACATTGGAGGCTACTTATAGACACAGAATAGTTCATATAAAAGAGTCCTCCTGCAGTTATACTGTAGCTCGCTGTCCTTTCAAATGTACCTTAAGTTTGTTAATTTTACACAATCAAGTCAAAATAAGATCCTTTTTTTAAATAGATCCCGCAAGAAAATATATATAATTTCGACACCAACATGTGTGTCCCTACCAATTGGTGATTGAGTGTGCACAATTGATCACAGCCAATTACCGTCTGACCCATTTGATTTCATCAGCTGGCAGAAGTGTCTCAGGCGGATCAATCTCAAACAATTGAGGCTGCAGATGACAAATTACGCACATTTTTCACAGTTACATTGTTGTCATTTAGCAGACGCTTTTCCAGAGCAACTTACAGTTAATGCATTTATCTTAAGATAGCTAGGTGGGACAAACACATATCACAGTCATAGTAAATACATTTTTCCTCAATAAAGTAGCTATCAGCAAAGTCAGAGTTAGTAAAGGGGAATGTTAGTTCTTACGATAGTCATTTTATTTTGATTTACATTTTTTGGTGCATTTTGGGGGGAGGGGGAGTGGTCAGGGTGAAGAAGGGCTGCGAGGAGGGGTGTTGTATTAAAGATACTTTAATAGAAAATGACTCAAGTAAAAGTCACCCAGTAAATTTCTACTTGAGTAAAAGTCTAAAAGTATTTGGTTTAAAATCTACTTAAGTATCAAAAGTAAAACAATGAATCATTTCAAATTCCTTTTTTAAGCAAACCAGATGGTACCATTTTTTTTTATTTATGGAAAGCCACGGGCACACACATAATTTACAAATGAAGCATGTGTGTTTAGTGAGTCTGCCAGATCAGAGGCAGTAGGGATGACCAGGGATGTTCGGTTGATATAAGTGTGTGAATTTGACTATTTTCCTGACCTGCTAAGCATTCAAAATATAACGAGTAATTTTGGGTGTGCTATCCAGGAGCACGGGTACAGGACATCAATAAGCTGCTGCTAAACATTTTAAACCTGCATCAGGAAATTTAGTCTATCATAGTTCTTGTGGAATTCAATGACATTATGAAGGGAATCTCGGAACAGCTGAAGATGGATTTTAAAGAACTGATTGGGTCTCTGCTTGACACCAACAAACACCCCATAATATCTGGCCCTGTGCCCTCCCTAAATCGTGGCATTGAACGTTTCAGCAGACTTTTAGCCCTACATAACTGGCTAGGAGACTATTACAGCTCTGTGGGTGTGACATTTATTGACAATTTTGATACCTTCTGGAAACAAAGCTTGTTTTATAAGGAGGATGGGATCCACCAAAATCATTTGGGTTCCCGGATCCTTTAAAAAGCATTATAATGCTGCGTTGAGACAATGATTTATCAATGACCCAAGCCCAGCTCAGTTAATCCCTACCATTGTGTCGCTAAATTGTCATTATGCTTCAGCAAATGTACATTATCCCAGGGGCTTTGGAATACACAATGTAAATAGCCTAATTTATGTCCCTCTAAATTCCCTGAATGCCTCTGCTGATCCTACAGCTATTGTGTGCAGTAATCATGTACCAATGAACCAGAGTTATACTGTTAGCACTAAGGCGGTGTGCCCTAGTAGGAAGTCCACTATGTGCAGCTCACTCTGCACTAGCCTAAATAACATGAGCATGTCTACTTCTGCTAAGCTTCCCAGTAAAACAATGAAAACAATCAAGCATTCCAGAAAAGTGATAAATATAGCCCACATTAACATATGTAGCTGAAGAAACAAGGTTCATGAAATCAATCATTTGCTAGTAACAGATGACATAAATATTCTGACAATCTCTGAAACTCACTTAGATAATACCTTTGATGATACAGTGGTAGCAATACATGGTTATAACATCTACAGAATATACATACATGCCAAAGGTGGAGGTGTTGCCATTTATATTTAGAACCACATTCATGTAAAGCTTAGAGAGAATACTGTTGAAGTAGTATCGCTACAGGTTCATCTACCTCACCTAAAGCCTATTCTGGTGGGAAGCTATAGACCACCACATGCTAACAGTCAGTATCTAGATAACATGTGTGAAATGATTGATAATGTATGTGATATTAACAGAGAGGTATATTTTCTGGGTGATTTAAATATTGACTGGCTTTCATCAAGCTGCCCACTAAACAAAAAGCTTCAAAGCTGTAACTAGTGCCTGCAACCTGGTTCAGGTTATCAGTCAACCTACCAGGGGAGTTACAAAGAGCATAGGAATTAAATCATCAACATCGATTGATCACATCTTTACTAATGCTGCAGAACTTTGCTTTAATGCAGTATCCAAATCCATCAGATGTAGTGATGTAGTGAACCAAAGTTCCAAAGGCTGAGCTTAATATAATGTATAAGTTTTGTAGTGATTCATATGTTGTTGATGTAAAGAATATTTGTTGGTCTGTGTTGTGAATTGAGGAGCAACCAGACGCTGCACTTCACACATTTATGAAATTGATTATTCCAGTTACTAATAAGTATACACCCATGAAGAAAATTACTGTAAAAACTGTTAAATCCTCGTGGATTGATGAGGAATTTAACAATTGTATGGTTGAGAGGGATGAGGCAAAGGGCATGGCAAGTAAGTCTTGCTGCACAACGGATTGGCAAACACACTGCAAATTGAGAAATTATGTGCTAAACTGAATAAAAAGAAGAAACAATGCTATGAAACAAAGATAAAATGACATAAAGAATGATAGTAAAAGCTTTGGAGCACCTTAAATGAAATTTTGGGCAAAAAGGCAAACTCAGCTTCCTCATTCATTGAATCAGATTGCTCATTCATCACAAAAACCATTGATATTGCCAATTACTTTAATTATTTTTTCATTGGCAAGATTAGCAAACTTAGGCATGACATGCCAGTCACAAATGCTGACACTACACATCCAAGTATATCTGATCAAATTATGAAAGACAAGCGTTTTGAATTTTGAATTCCGTCAAGTGAGTTTGTAAGAAATTAACAAATTCTTGTTGTCTATCAACAATGACAAGCCACCAGGGTCTGACAACTTGGATGGAAATTTACTGAGGATAATAACGGACGGTATCGCCACTCCTATTTGTCATATCTTCAATCTAAGCCAAGCAGAACGTGTGTGCCCTAATTCCGCTACCGAAGAATAGTAAAGCTCCCTTTACTGGCTCAAATAGCTGACCAATCAGCATATGACCAACCCTTGGATACAATGCTATGTTACAGTAAACAAATTGACAACAGACTTTCAGCACGCGTATAGGGAAGGACATTCAACAAGCACAGCACTTACAAAAAAAATGATGATTGGCTGAGAGAAATTGATGATAAAAAGATTGTGGGAGCTGTTTTGTTAGACTTCAGTGCACTTTTGACATTATCGATCATAGTCTGCTGATGGAAAAACATATGTGTTATGGCTTTACACCCCTTGCTATATTGAGGATAAAGAGTTACCTGTCAAACAGAACACATAGGGTGCTTTTTAATGGAAGCATCTCCAACATAATCCAGGTAAAATCAGGAATTCCCCAGGGCAGCTGTCTAGGCCCCTTACTAATGACATGCCACTGCCCTTGAGCAAAGCCAATGTGTCTGTGTATGCGGATGACTCAACACTATACACGTCAGGTACTACAGCGAGTGAAGTCACTGCAACACTAAACAAAGAGCTGCAGTTAGTTTCAAAATGTGTGGCAAGGAATAAGTTAGTCCTAAATATTTCAAAAACTAAAAGCATTTGATGTGGGACAAATAAATATTGTAATACATGTGGAAATTCAGCAAGTTGAGGTGACTAAACTGCTTGGAGTAACCCTGGATTGTAAACTGTCATAGTCAAAACATGTTGATACAACAGTAGCTAAGATGGGGAGGAGTCTGGCCATAATAAAGTGCTGCTCTCCCATTTTAACAACACTATCAACAAGACAGATCCTACAGGCTCTAGTTTTGTTGCACCTGGACTACTGTTCAGTCATGTGGTCAGGTGCCACAAAGAGGGACCTTGAAAAATTACAATTGGCTCAGAACAGGGCAGCATGACTGTCCCTTAAATGTACCCGGAGAGTTAACATGAATAATATGCATGTAAATCTCTCATGGCTCAAAGTGGAGGAGAGATTGACTTCATCACTACTTGTTTTTGTACGAAGTGTTGACATGCTGAATGCACCAAGGTGTCTGTTTAAACTACTGTACTGGCACACAACTCGGACACCCACGCATACCCCACAAGACATGTCACCAAAGGGCTCTTCACAATCCCCAAGTCAAGAACAGACTATGGGAGGCGCACAGTACTACATAGAGCCATGGCTACATCAAACTCTATTCCACATCAGGTAAATGATGCAAGCAGTAGAATCAGATTCAAAAAGATAAAAAAGACACCTTTATGGAACAGCGGGGTCTATGAAGAGACACACACACAGGCACAGACACACTCTATACACAAGTACACATGGATGTTGTAACACACTAAATGTATTGGGTAATGTGTTATGAAATGTAATGTCATGTAATATGTTTCATTGTGTATATAACTGCCTTAATGTTGCTGAACCCCAGCAAGATATTGGGGATCCTTAGGAAATACAAATACATATACTAATATTAATTGCTTGCAGAGCTGAACAGCACACCTCACGGTACTAATTGCTGATTGCCTAGGAGAGCAGAAACCACTCCCCCTCCAATACAGCCACTGATTACCAAAACAACAACAGTCACAAATTACCCTGCCCCTTAATCCTGGTTGTGTCAACAATCATCTGCAAGTTATGAGTAGTCAGCAGTTCACATACCAAGTAGGCTCCTGGGAAAACAGGCAGCACTTAAAGTAGAAGGCCCTTGCTAGCAAAAAGACAGTACTAGACAACAACAGAAAAATACAAAAAATTATACTTATCACTCCTAGAGATATCAAGAGTCCTCAAGCTAAAGAATGAAGCATAATGAAGATACTTAACAATGACAAGAAAATACAGCTTGTCTGGTAAATTATATATTTCCCACATGACCTCACCTTTCCGTTAGATGCACTTTATTAGTTTTCCAAGCCCAAATGAGCCTCATTAGACGACACTGTCTAATTATAGGACATACAGTATATTTGAAGACTCCAGCGTTTACCACAGTGCTGTGAGAAATAAAATGCCATTCTTCAATCTGCTTCGTTTCAGACAGTTGAAAACAAAGCCTTGGCATCTAATGAAGCTGTGTTTTTTTGATCTGGTTGGTTACGCGTAAATGGTGTCCATTTCTAACAGGATTGGCATGTGTTGATTGAGTAATCTTTCTGTGCTGTTGATTGATATAGAAGCTATTTGAGCGTTAAAAAGCGCTTTTGAGAAAACCTTTCTAGAGTTTGTCTAGAGTCAAACCTCATTAAGTTTGTTTTGTCAACATGCTGGTATGAGTGAAAGGCTTCCTTTTTTTTACACCTAATTAGTCATCTGAACACAGTTTAGATTTCCTGGTGTTTAGAATATTGCCATCAGACAAAACATTTTCCCGCATTTATGGGGAAGCGCTCATGCGCAGTCTTAATTGACGCTTCTGCAGCAAGGCATTAAAAGCCCACTGTAGAGAATAGTCATATTTTCAATCTGAACATCAACCCTCTGAGTTTACCCAAAATGTGGAAGAACCATTTTTGTCTGGAAATCATTGTTTTTGTGGAAATATTTTTTATTTTGGCCTTGAGTGGCTATGGTTTCACTGGCTGAAACAAATCCTACATTTCCATTCTCATGCTGAATAAGGAATACCGGAATAAGGAAATCAAACTATCGCTGGCCAGCACTTTTAGTGCACTGGTAGCCTTATTCGTAGACAAGAAGAAACATGGATGTAGTCTACAGGATGAGGGAGAAATGCTTCTAACTGTAGAAATCCTCAGTAGTCCAGGAGGACTATGGTGTGCTTTAAATATATTATGACTAAATTCACACGGGACACATTTAGTGTGGTGTATTGAGTTGAACATGCCATTTTGGTTTTTCAGAGAACTACACTTTATAAAAATATTCTCTCCTCTTGGGTTTTCAGGCCGTCATGAATTTTTACAACATTGATGTCATTTTCCTAAGTGATTTCAGCCCATTGCAATAAAACATTTATATACAGCCCCATCAAAACTGCTGTTACATAGACCTCATATATTTGTATTACTGCTTGGTGGATTGTTTGAAATATTTCTGAGTGTTAAATCATTTATTTCCTTTTCTGCATCAAAAGTTTGCTGTATTTGTGGGCAATTCCACGGTAATGGAATTACGCCGTGATGCCAAACAAAAAACATTGCTTTCTAACTTTATCAAACCATACAACTCTATGCACAATGACTACTTTTAATGATTTACATAGTAAAACAACTATAATAATGTACTGGGAAACCGTGCAGATTCAGTTTGGTACCAAACAATTGTATCTGCACAGTTCTTCCTGTAAAAAATATTTTCAGTGGAGTTTTTTTTTATTTGCCTTGTTTTTTTGTTTTGGTATACATTTTAAGTGAAAATCTGATATTCAGTGTAATTCCGTTACCATGGAATTGCACATTAGCAGAGGGATCTAATATTTTAATACATGAAATAAATAAAAATACAACTTGAATATCAGAAAGTCTTGATAGTAATTTATACAATTAACTCAGCTGACAACTGACTTTGTGTACTTCTTAAAACACATTACCTCCACATGTGTCAAAAGCTCAAATAAGGTACCCTTTTCAAAACATTGTTCTTAATCAAAGTTCAAGACTTTGTGGTTTTTGAAAAGGCTATAGGTCTACTTTAAAAGGAGAACTTGCAGACATAAGAACTGAAGATCTTGATATCATATATCATAACTTTTGTCAGTCTTGATCATCTGTCTTTGTTTACTCAAACATTTACACCAACAATCTACCTCTCAACACTTTATACAACAAAAGAGTCAACTGGTTTTTAAATACTCTATTTATCTCAAATTACAATGGCTATTCTGCAGATACCTGTTTGGTTTTGTTTTGTAATTTTGTTTCATTTAGACTGTATTCCGTCTATTCAATTGATTATTTTGCTGAACGACATTGTGGGAATGATAGGTAACAGTGAGCGGAGAAGAATGTCATGATGGAATGAAAAGGTGAACCTTCAATGAACCCTCACTATGAAGGACAGGCACCACTGATGTCACGATAAACAAGAAGAACTTGAGCAAATGGGAGAGAGAAGCAATGAAAAGAGAAGCAAACAGGAGAATGCAAGGAGGTTCTGATGAGAGAAAAAATAAAGGAACCTTTGAGTACAGAAAATGAGAGAAGGAACCAAGGGCATATATGGGAGGTCAAGAGAGAAAGAAAGCATCAATAGATTGAGTGAAGAAGAGATGGGGGCAAGTTTTTCAACCCCTTATGCAACCTCTAATGCACTGAAACTATTGACTGATTGAGAAAGACTGTATTGACTTTGATCTGAATTGAGTAACTTTCATTGTCAATTTTGCCCAGACTGCAAGCTCAGCGTGTCAATTCACCCCCAGCCCTTTGGCGGAAAGGATATGAGCTCCCTCCTTGAGTTGATGATCTGCTTGGAGACGGAGACTGGATGAAGATGCATGTTTTCTCTAGCCTTTCTCGCTCACACACACAAATGCACACATGCATGCAAGCACATACACACGTGCACGCGCGCGCGCGCGCGCGCACACACACACACACACACACACACACACACACACACACACACACACACACACACACACACACACACACACACACACACACACACACACACACACACACACACACACACACACACACACACACACACACACACGTTAAAATGGGCTCTGTCATCCACCAGCCTTTGGAGATGCCATGTGAAGCGGAGCCTTTCTTAGTTCTCCCTTGTGTTCTCTAGCTAAAGAGCTTTGGCTACTGGGAGAAGTGTAAGGATAAAGTTAATTAAAAATGCAGAAGAACATCAGCACACACTTCCCTCAGAGCGAGACCACTCTCACGCTCTCTTCTGGTATGTAATATAAAAATGTTTTTTTTTCTCCACTGCAGTCATTTTTAGGGCAATTTGTTCTTACATGGCTTGAGCGCATGTACAATTGTGTTGATGGAGCAGTTGAATGGAGCAAGGGAGCAGTTGAAGAGGAAAACACACCACACACTAAAGTGCCATATACTTTTCCCACGAATAAAAAATTATACTTGTCCATATTTGTAAAACTAATTAGGGTGCTCTTATTTCCTTCAGGGGTGCTCAATACAATATTTAATTCAAATGTATAAACATGAATGGTAACTTTTCAATACACATAATGTGAAGGATCTTCTCATGCATGCCTAGTGTTATGTAACCGAAATGCATAACACCTTTTGATGTGTTTGGGATATAACTTTGTACATTATTTCATCAAATTGGATAAGATAGTAATAATAAATGACTTACAGTTAGATCATAGAGTGATGTGTCATCTTCTGCCTAGGATTATTAATCTGGATTAGCTGTGCTATGTTTGCTTTCCTCTTCCTGTCATCATTTTTCTATACCATGATAGCCTGATATACAGGAACTCCATGCACACATCCAGGAGTAGAGAGTGCCTAGGTGCTACACTATCCCAATCTAATCCTGATGGGTTTTGTCTTTTTCTTCTGGATGTAAGCCACACAAACCACAAAATCAGACTTCATTGCTAGGCAACTAGTCTTTGCACAGAGGGGGAGAGAGACACTAGGCTGTGTTCTTTTTGTTGTTGGAGATCTGCTGGTGGGAGTAGCACAGCCCAACCAAAAGAGGACAAATGATACAGAAATGAAAGAAAACTGATACTAGTTATTTAATCAGGTCTCTCAACGACTACTATACAAGGGTCGATTTGAACAGAGTCATGTATGACTCGTTCTTATAAACACCTGGCCCTAATACATTTACCATTCCTCTCCAGATTTCTTCTACCAGAATATCAACTGGTCTCACACTGTGAGATGTTGATTATTACCATACTGTAAATGTACTGGGCAGAGTACAGAGAGAGAGGATGAGCAGGGAAGGGAGCTCAGGAGAATGGAAATGATGAGGTAATCATTCACCCTGATCTGAATAAATAACGCCTCATTAAGCCATTGGAGACTGCAGCACGAAGGAGAGACATCCATAGCTCAGCATGGATTGGCCCATCCACTTACACCGAGTCAGGGGCTTCACTGTCAACACGCCACGCTGCTTCTCTCTCACAGACCCACCGCTCGCTCAGCCCATATCACGGCTAATTTGTACACATCCATTAGACTGAGATGACTGATCTGAGATGCGTGGGAGTTCTTCAATGGTTCAGATCTGCTTGTTAATTGACTTGTGGGTGGAATTGCGAGGTCTTCGCCAGTCCGGGATAGGTACACTGTGTGACGGTTTGCTGCCTGCACATGATACAGTTAGCGAACATTGGTGATTTTCCATTCATTTGAAGTTATGCCATGTTCAAGGCAAGTCTGGTAAGTGCACAATGAATACGTTCCAACTATTTGAGTGCAGTGCAGTTCACCACCAACCCAAATTGAAATATAGTTTTCGTGTTGCGAATACACAGTCATTCAAAACGGTCCCAAGACATTGCATATATCCCAAGTCTAAGTTAAAGCATATAGTATGTATAAGCTTGAGTGGATTGAACACTCCTCAGTGGCCAAAAGTCTATAGCCTACTCTCCTACTCTCATCAGCTGTCAGCAGCTTCCTTTACTTTCCCCCTGGACAGTGCACTACAATACAATACAGTACATGAGCGAAACCACATAAACAATGAGGACGTGCATTCCTTTATTACCCAGAGTAAACACAATAATACCAGGACATGGTCTTTTGTATCGGTCCATTCGGTTTTCAAAGTTCGATAGGTTGGTTCTCCAGCTGCAGATCTCTGATGATGAGGAGGAGTGGGAATTGTTTCATGGAGTGGAATCCTGTGGTTTTGTTTTTATTCCCAGGGTGCACTTGTCCGAGCGGACTGAAGAGCACTCCGGCTCAAAAAGCGCCCAATCTCTCCTCACACTAAGTGGATGTGACAGGTAGCCATGGAAAACGCAAAATGGACACAGCACTGAAATTAAGGACACGAATACCAGTGTCACTGATCAGTGTCGCTTTTTTTCATTCGACACGGGATCACAATTGGAAAACAACCAACCGGAAAGAAAGGAATAGCAAAGGGTTTGATGTGTCTTATTTATTGCTGTTGAGCTTAACCTTCAAAGTCACATCACAAGATGATGGGAAATAAATTAAATGAGTTGAAAGAAAATGCTATTCCATGATATTAGAGGCATTAATCTTTGATGAAGGAGAAACAAGTTTCTTTTTGAGTGACATAGCAAGCAGGTCCAAAAAGGGTATGAGGGATACTGCATATTAAATATTACCAAAGATACATTATTGTCCTGGTTCCTTTATTGACCTACTAATCCTGTTTAGGACCATTGCTACAAATTTTGGTTTTAACTAATTAAGAGAGAGAAAATGTGACCCCGAACAGGAGAATTGTTGTAAATGGCAACAAAGCAATGCAGACTGAACTTGTTTTGAAATAAAATGAGTGTATGGTCGGGGGAGAGCACACCAAACAACATATAGGCTATATATCAAAACTAAAAACATACACATTACCCATGTGAAGGAGGGCACCTGTAGGGGGGCACCTGTGCAAGTGCCTGGACTGTGGCTACAGCCAAAGACCTCCCACATAATCAAATATTTGCCAACAATGTTGTTGAATACCAAGTTATTTGATCTTGGGTTCCTGCCACTGTAGAGGAAAGTTGTGGAAAGCAAGCATGATTGTCAGGGGAAAGGTCATCCAGTGGACACACAGTGAGCTGTCCACGAAAACAAGGTTTTTCTGTTTCACAAAACAGACATAAAGAAGAGTCCCTTTCCATTGAACACACCACATCATTTCAACATGGATAATTGGGTCATTTTTGCATGAAGAAGTGGACCAAAGCACAGCGTGGTAAGTGTTCATGATATTTTAATAGAACTGACCACTGAATAACAAGAATAACAAAACAACTACCCACAAACACAGGTGGGAAAAGGCTACCTAAGTATGATCCTCAATCAGAGACAACGATAGACAGCTGCCTCTAATTGCGAACCACACCCGGCCAAACACACAGACATAGAAAACATAGAACACAAAACATAGAATGCCCACCCCAACTCACGCTCTGACCAAACCAAAATAGAGACATAAAAAGGATCTCTAAGGTCAGGGCGTGACAAAGACGTTGATCAATGAGATTACAATCTATATTCACCCACTCAAAAATACAGCCAAAAGTTAGTTGAATTTCCAATGTGTTATTACTATGCTTTCAACCATCTAAAAGCACAACCAAATTCCAATGGAAAAACTATGTCTGATTTTTGGTAAAGTTGTCACCCAAATGTCTATCACTGTGCTTTCAACCATTTAAAAGCACAGCAAAGTTCAAACAGGAATACAATGTCAGATTTTTTGTTTATTTATACAACTGATGAATGTTTTATATCATTGTGCTTCATCTAAAAGCAGAACCAAATGAGCTGATTTACCTTAAAAGTACATGGTGCAAGTGATCATTGCCGCTAGAGATTTTTCACAGATTATTACACCAATTGTGAAGATCTCCACAGACTTGTGACGACCAATGAAAGCTATCATGTACATGTACTCTTGTATAGTTACAGTCACCTCAGAATGTGACCGTTGATGGGTTACTAATTTTAAGGTTGAATGTTACATTAGTTTGTAAGATAGTCTTAACTTTAGGCTATTTACTGTATTAGAAATGTAATATTGAATGCAACCAAATATAAACATTTAAAGTAGATGTGCTTTGATAGTTCTGCCTGAGCAACTGGCTTAATCCCATTCTTAACTGGTTGAGTTGGAGACATGAATCCAACATATAATTTGTTAACTTGTCAACAAGATAATAAGATATTTATTGTATTTAAAGGGGATTTATCTTCTTTTTGGATAGTTCCATCTGTGCCACTGACTTAGTCTGGTTCCAATTCCAGTTCTTCTACAAATTAATAATTAATATGTTGGATTCACGTTTCCATCTCAACCAAAAATCCAGGTTAAAGAAAATTATTAAATCAAATGAAAGCAAACTTCAAATGCACTTTAAATAAAGTTTGATTTGAGTTAATCCTATTCTTTCACTTTGGAATGACTTTAATAGTAACAGTGAATATATTTTGTTTTTAAGTGGAGCTCTCTCAACAATAATTTTCACGTTAGGATATTTGTAATCGTAAGTGACAAATATCATAGCTATGCAGGGCTGGGCTTGGTTAAATGGGCTTGGATGGGAAACCAAAGGATAGACCAAAGGGTAGATCCATTCTCCAGTAGAAGGTGCTGCCCAGCCTATAGATTTTTTTCTGATAGTGGATATAACATTGAAGATCTGATGTTTAAAAGCGACAAATTCAACATAAAACTGAAAAACTATAAGCACAATATGTAAAGTGTTGGTCCCATGTTTCATGAGCTGAAATAAAAGATCCCAGAAATTTTCCATATGCAGAAAAGCTTATTTCTCTCAAATATTGTGCACAAATTTGAACATTTTATTCTTTGTCAAGATAATCCATCCACCTGAAAGGTGTGGCATACCAAAAATCTGATTAAACAGCATGGTCATTACACAGGTGCACCTTGTGCTGGGGGAAATAAAAGGCCACTCTAATATGTGCAGTTTTGTCACGCAATACAATGCCACAGATGTCTCAAGTTTAGAGGGAGCTGCAATTAGCATGCTGACTGCAGGACTGTCCACCAGAGCTGTTTCCAGATTTTATGTTAATTTCTCAACCATAAACTGACTCCAACGTCGTTTTAAAGAATTTGGCAGTACGTCCAACCTTCTTCACAGTAGCAGACCACATGTAACCACGCCAGCCCGAAACCTTCACATCGAGCTTCTTCACCTGCGGCACTGTCAGAGGGTGGAGGGCAGGTTGCTGAGGAGTATTTATGTCTGTAATAAAGCCCTTCTGTGAGGAAAAATGAATTCTGATTGGCTGGGCCTGGCTCCCAAGTGGGTGGGCCGATGCCCTCCTAGGCCTGCCGATGGCTGTGCCTGCCCAGTCATGTGAAATCGATAGATTAGGGCCTAATTTATTTATTTAAATTGACTGATTTCCTTATATGAACTGTAACTCAGCAAAATCTTTTAAATTGTTGCATGTTGCATTTATATTTTTTTCAGTATATTTTATACAAGGTTTGTCTATTTTGATATTTGGTTACCCTGATGACATAATCCTGTGTGTCACGAATACCGCCGAAGATGGTGCCTCTTCCTGTTCGGCGGCGCTCGGGGGTCGTCGTCGCCGGCCTTCTAGCTGCAACCGATCCCCTTTTCTGTTTCTTTTAGTTTTGTCTGATTAGTTGCACCTGTTTCTTGTTTAGGTTATGGTTTTGGGCTATTTAAACCTGGTAGGCCCGCTTTTGTGCGGGCTTGTTTTCTGTTATTTGATGTGTGTGATTTCTGTGGAAGTATTTTGTTCTCGAACCGTTTCGCCCTGTTGTTTTGGACTGGGTCTTATTGCGCCCGTGTGTGTGGCGTTGACCGACACTGTTGTTTTGGGAATAAATTTTCCACTTATCAACTACCCTGCTCTCTGCGCCTGACTCCTCCACCCACTACTTCTAGAAGTACATGACAGAAGCCCGCACCAAACCCATGGAGTCAGCAGGAGCAGCGAACACCCCTCTTCCATCGATGGAGGAGCGTGTCCTCCATCATACAGCCATCCTCCATCGGATCGGTTCGGCGATGGACCTGATGATGGAGAGGATGGAGCGATGGGAGAGGAGTGGTCTCCCGACATCCACCGCCGGGCTACCCCAGAGACGACGCAACCCACTCCTCCACCGTCATTGTCTGGTCCCAGCACGTTTCGTCTCGCGCCCCACGAGGGAGAACGATGGAGCAACGGCTGGGTGCCAGGTTTTTTTGATCCAACTTGAGCTCTACCTGGCTACCGTTCGTCCGACTCTCTCAGGTGAAGAGTTTGTGAGCCTCCTCGTCTCCTGCTTGACGGGTAGAGCCCTGGAATGGGCCAACGCTGTCTGGAACGGCCCAGACTTTGCTCGGGACCACTACCCGGAGTTCACCAGCGACTGTTTCACCTCAGACAGGAGACAAGGAGCACGCAAGACTTCGCCTTGGAGTTCCGGACCTTGGCTGCTGGTGCGGGGTGGAATGACAGGGCCCTGATGGACCACTACCGATGCATCCTCCGGGAGGAGGTCCGCAGGGAGCTAGCTTGTCGGGACACCACACTCTCCCTCGACGAGCTTATAGACATGTCGATCCGACTGGACAACCTGCTAGCTGCCCGCGGGCGTTCAGAGGGGGTTCTGTCAATTCCACCTCCCAGCCCTCATGCTCCAACTCTGATGGAGTTGGTAGGAGCTGCAGCTAGGGGGACTGGGGGAGGAGGCTCCTCCTGCACCTACTGCGGCCGAAGAGGACACACTTCGGACCGGTGCTGGAGGAGTCCATCTGGGAGTCGAGATGGCAGGCGGAACACTTCTCGGCCTCTCCAGGTGAGTAGTCACCAAACTCACCCAGAGCTCCCTGTTGGCCACATGTTTTTATTTATTTATTTATTTCCTTGCGTTTTTTCCCTCTCTCCAGCATAAGGCGCTAGTCTATTCAGGCACAGCTGGGAGTTTTATGGATCGCGGACTCGCCCGTAAATTGGGGATTCCGTTGGTGCAGATAGACCCACCCTTCCCCGTGCACTCCTTAGATAGCCGACCATTAGGGTCAGGGCTGGTCAGGGAGGCCACGGTTCCGCTGGACATGGTAATGCAGGAGGATCATAGGGAGCGGATCAGGTTCTACCTTATCGATTCACCTGCGTTTCCAGTGGTGTTGGGGATTCCCTGACTGGCTATTCATAATCCCCTCATTTCCTGGAGACAGGGGGCTCTTTGGGGGTGGTCAGATGAGTGTTCAGGTAGGTGTATAGAAGTTTCCATCGGTGCCATGTCGGTGGAGAGTCCAGACCAGGTTTCCACTGTGCGTATTCCCCCAGAATATGCCGATTTGGCTATCGCTTTTTCTAAAAAAAAAGTGACCAAATTACCACCCCATCGACGGGGGGTTTGCGTAATAAACCTCCAGGAGAACACTGCACTTCCCTGGAGTCACGTGTACCCATTGTCACAGGAGGAGACGTTGGCTATGGAGACATATGTCACGGAATCTCTGAGACAGGGGTACATTCGGCCCTCCATGTCACCCGTCTCCTCGTTTCTTTTTTTGTGAAAAAAAGGAGGGAGGACTGTGTCCGTGCATTGATTATCAAGGTTTAAATTCGATCAGAGTGGGATTTAGTTATCCGCTACCTCTCCTCACTACGGCGGTGGAATCATTCCACGGAACGGGTTTTTTCTCAAAACTGGACCTCAGCAGTGCGTATAATCTGGTGCGTATTCGGGAGGGAGACGAGTGGAAAACAGCGTTTAGTACCACATCAGGCCACTATGAGTACCTCGTCATGCCGTATGGGTTAAAGAATGCTCCAGCCGTCTTTCAATCCTTTGTAGATGAGATTCTCAGGGACCTGCACGGGCAGGGTGTGGTGGTATACATTGATGACATCTTGATCTATTCTGCCACACGCGCCGCGCATGTCTCCCTGGTACGCAAGGTACTTGGGCGACTGCTGGAGCATGACCTATACGTCAAGGCTGAGAAATGTGTGTTCTCCAAATGAGCCGTTTCCTTCCTGGGCTATCGCATTTCCACCTCGGGGGTGGTGATGGAGTGTGACCGCGTTAACGCCGTGAGTAATTGGCCGACTCCGACCACGGTAAAGGAGGTGCAGCGGTTTAAAGGGTTTGCCAATTACTACCGGAGGTTTATCCGGGGGGGGGGCGGTGCGTTTACGGTGGTCGGCCGAGGCGGATGGAGCATTCAACCAGTTGAAGGCGCTGTTTACTGACACTCCCGTGTTGGCAAATCCGGACCCTTCGTTAGCATTCATAGTGGGGGTGGATGCGTCCGAGGCTGGGGTTGGAGCCGTGCTGTCACAGCGCTCGGGCACGCCACCGAAGCTCATTCCCTGCGCTTTCTTTTCTAAGAAGCTTGGTCCGGCGGAGCGGAACTATGATGTGGGGGACCGGGAGTTGCTAGTTATGGTAAAAGCCCTGAAGGTGTGGAGACACTGGCTTGAGGGGTTAAGCACTCTTTCCTCATCTGGACTGACCACCGCAATCTGGTGTATATCCGGGCGGCGAGGAGACTGGATCATCGTCAGGCTAGGTGGGCCATGTTCTTTACCCGATTTAGATTTACGATCTCTTATAGACCAGGTTCCCTTAACACTAATGCCGACGCGCTGTCCCATCTCTATGACCGGTCAATCGATCCTACTCCCATCCTTCCAGCTTCTAGGCTGGTGGCTCCGGTGGTATGGGAGGTGGACGCGGACATCGAGCGGACGTTGCGGTTAGAACCTGCGCCTTCACAGTGTCCTACCAGTCTCAGGTATGTGCCGCTTGGTGTCCGTGATCAATTGATTCGGTGGGCTCAGACACAACCTTCTTCAGGTCATCCGGGGATTGCGAGGACAGTGCAGGGTCTTAGGGGAAAATACTGGTGGCCTACCTGGTGGCCAAGGACGTGAGGCTCTATGTCTCCTCCTGTTCGGTGTGCGCCAAGAGTAAGGCTCCTAGGCACCTGCCTAGAGGGAAGTTACAGCCCCTCCCAGTTCCACAACGGCCCTGGTCTCATCTGTCGGTGGACTTTCTTATTGATCTTCCCCCATCTCAGGGGAACACTACCATTCTGGTCGTTGTGGATCGGTTCTCTAAGTCCTGCCCTCTCCTCCCATTGCCTGGTCTCCCTACGGCCCCACATCTTCCGGCACTACGGGGTGCCGGAGGACATCGTATCTGATCGAGGTCCCCAGTTCACGTCCTGTGTTTGGAGGGCGTTTATGGAACCTCAGGGGGTCTCGGTCAGCCTGACCTCTGGTTATCACCCCGAGAGTAATGGGCAGGTGGAGAGAGTGAACCAGAAAGTGGGTAGGTTTCTGCTGTCGTATTGCCAGGACCGGCCAGGAGAATGGGCGAGGTACGTCCCATGGGCGGAGTTGGCCCAGAACTCACTCCGCCACTCCTCCACAAACATGTCGCCATTCCAATGCGTGCTGGGCTACCAGCCGGTCCTGGCTCCATGGCATCAGAGTCAGACCGAAGCTCCTGCGGTGGAGGAGTGGGTACAGCGCTCTAGGGAGACCTGGCGGGCAGTCCAGGACGCTCTCAAGCAGGCAGGTGGACAGCAGAAGAAGAGCACTGACCGCCACCGCAGTGAGGACACTATGTTCGCACCAGGGAACAGGGTCTGGCTCTCAACCCGAAACCTGCCCCTCCGCCTGCCCTGCCGGAAGCTGGGGCCGCAGTGTGTGGGGCCATTTAAAGTCCTGATGAGGATAAATGAGGTGTGTTATAGATTACAACTTCCCTCTTACTATCGCATTAACCCCTTGTTTCATGTGTCTCTCCTCAGGCCGGTGGTAGCTGCTCCCCTACAAGAAGGTGAGGTGCCGGAGGTCCCTCCGCCCCTTCTGGACATCGAGGGGTCCCCGGTGTACACGGTACAAGCTATTCTGGACTCGAGACGCAGTGTGAGGGGCCTGCAGTACCTCGTGGACTGGGAGGGGTACGGTCCAGAGGAAAGGTGCTGGGTGCTGGTGGGGGACATTTTGGATACTTCCCTCTTGAAGGACTTCCACCACCTCCCCCCGGATCGCCCTGTGCCTCACCCTCTGGGTCGCCCTTGAGGCCGGGTCGGTGCGCTGCGGGAGCCGCGCGTCAGAGGGGGGGTACTGTCACGAATCCCGCCGAAGATGGTGCCTCTTCCTGTTCGGGCGGCGCTCGGCGGTCGTCGGATTAGTTGCACCTGTTTCTTTGTTAGGTTTTGGTTTTGGGATATTTAAACCCGGTAGGCCCGTCGGCTTTTGTGCGGGCTTGTGTTCTGTTATTTGATGTGATTTCTGTGGAAGTATTTTGTTCTCGAACCGTTTCGTCCTGTTGTTTTAGACTGGGTCTTATTGCGCCGACCGACACTGTTGTTTTGGGAATAAACATTCCACAAATCAACTACCCTTCTCTCTGCGCCTGACTCCTCCACCCACTACTTCTAGAAGTATATGGCACCCGCAAAACAAGTTGATTACTTTTTTCAAATCCACATAGATTCCACATCACAATACATTGACAAATTACGTTGAAATATCTTAGATTCAACCCGTTTGTGCCCAGTGGGTTTCTTATACACAGTGGTACCTACCAAATACGTGTCTGTAACATTCAGATACTAATTTGATAACTACTTTGATAGCTAAATCATCATTAAAAAAAAAGACAAAAACAAAGACCTTAACTAGAATCAACTAAAAGTAGAAAAATGTAACTACAGTTAAAAAAATAAATGACAGTGAGTAATTGTGCATCAGCAGTATGAGAGGCTAAGTGCAGCACTTTTTAATGTCATCTAATCACCATGTCTGATAAAAGGGGTTAGGAGAGACGCATGGTTCGACGAGGCAGGAAAGGTCACATTGAGGCACAGAACATGTGACTGTGAATATAATTCCAAATACATCCATTTGTCTCCTTGGTTGACAGAGAAATATTCACATTCTGTACGTGAATCCACTTTCACACACTGTTGCCTTCTTTTGACAAGCGACCTCAATGGCACAAAACACCCTTTCAAGTAGTTACGCCTCTCTCGTGATACACAGCGTTCACTCTCAAAGTTCTGCTCTCCAGAAGGCTAGAAATGTTATCTCCAACGGCTTCTGCAATTTGCCCTAATGGTTTTACATACCTCATTCCCTGAAACAGTCACTTTGATTTACCTGAGCTGTGCAGGCAGCTGCGGGGACATTGAAATTCTGCCGGATGGGTCCCATGAACAACAGTCATAAATAATCCAGAGGGTGTGTTCAACAAATAAATGGCTTTTTTCTTGAGTGCCATCCCTCCTCTGTGGTGCGTAATGTGACTGGAGGCTGGATGGGCCCTGGTGGTGCCATCCTTCCCCATCACAGTTCATTCTCATGTTCACTTATTGTGGCTTGTTCGCATTTATTATATAGCTCATTAAGGTCTATTCTCCTCTATACCAGCTCAGAACAGAATGGTTTCCTCTAAGAGCACGTAGACGTCTCCCCCAGAAACATATGGCTGCTGTATGCTCCTTTACAACAGCACATTGGTCTATTCTCCTCTACAACAGCTGATAGAGGTATTTTATCATTGACTGTAGCAGTTCCTAGAGATCCATGGTAATAAGCGCAGTGCAACTTCAGTAAGATTAGAACAGTCCCATGTCCCCCTAAAATGTTTAATTATTTGTGTTTTTTGTACTGAGACCTAACATGGCCTAGCTGGCTGACTCATTTCTTTATTCAACATTTATTTATGCTAGTTCTTCTCATTGAGATTAAATCTCTTTTTCAAGAGAGACCAGTTTAGTGGTCATGATGTCATCTTGACAGGACAAGGATTCTCAAGATGATCTCTCCACCAACCTTACCACTCAGTGTTAATATTTCAAAACCTTTTCCAAAGACATGCAAGTGGGTAATTCTGTTGGAGCTAACTTTGTTGTTCACGGAGGGGAGAAAAATAAAAAAGGAGAAGAAAAACACAATCAGCAGCCCTGAATGAAACCTTGTGATGAATCCATCCGCTCAGATGGAAAAACCATGTCCTATTCAGAACGTCTTTATTAATATGTAAAGCCCATGTGAAAGCACGATCAGTCACTAGTCACTCGAGGGGATAGAGAACACCTCGTTGGAAGGCTTTAGCGCAAGAGATGCTGGAAAGCTACTCCTGTTCTGTTTGGGTTTTAGCTGGAGGGTGAGAAGCAGATATAACCTGTTATCTGCTGGCACTGCTGTTATTTATTCCCTTGTTTAATTCCCACCCTCCCACTCACTGTGCTCACTGAGGATATAGGGCCCAGAACGCACAGCCCAAAATGAAGCCCAGGCACTACCTGTCTACACTGGTGGCTGGTAGGGATGACTGGGTAACGAAATGTAGTGGTTTGCAAACTTTTTGGGGGCATGACCCATCTAACGGCCCAAGCATTTCCTCTAGTGATCAAACTACCTGACTCTCAGTCACTTTCAATGGAAGGAAAACACAAAAAGAGACAATCAACAAGTTAACGGTTGTCGACTATTTGAGCAGAAAGTCCCAAATGTATGCAAATTAGAAGTGATGCAACACTACTGGATAGGCTAGGAGCCAACATGAAATCTTGCATGCCTTTGCTGTCTCGGAGATTCCTTGTTATTTTGCAGCTTTGGTGAAACCACGACATAATCCCTCCAGAATAAATTTTGACCCCAGAGAAAGATAAAGTTTGTAGCCCGTAGGCCATTCTTAAAATGTCACCTATTATAATTTGTCCACAAACTACCAATGGGTCCCAAACCACCCTTTTGGGAAACACTGACAAGCAGTGCATTAATTGTGTAGTGCTCCTTAGTTATTCAACCTGCATCTGTCTGTGCTCTGTCTGGTTTGGGTAGGTATTCTCTGAGGAGGCTAATTCAGGGGGGGGGGGAACATTGCATAATGGACAGATAGAAATGAATTGTGTGGAACAGACTGGAAATCTCGTTGCTCTATAAATTACATTTCTATGCAATGTTACAATTTTTTTTATTTTTAAATGTTACCTTTATTTTACTAGGCAAGTCAGTTAAGAACAAATTCTTATTTTCAATGACGGCCTAGGAACAGTGGGTTAACTGCCTGTTCAGGGGCAGAACGACAGATTCACGCACTACACTAAATAAGCCCATAGTCATGATCTGTGTGGGTCAACACACCAGTTGAGTGCAGTGAAAACCGCTAATAAGCTATAACTAAGATAACATGTATTGATTCATTCTGCAAATTAGCAGAGAGAATACAGCCGCTAAAGAAAAAATCCACCAAAAAGCCTGAAAATACATTTCCATGTTATATACACTGAACAAAAATATAAATGCAACATGTAAAGTGCTGGTCCCATGTACCATGAGCTGAAATAAATGACCCCAGAAATGGTCCATACACACAAAAAGCTTATTTCTCTCGCATTTTGTGCACAAAGCATTTCTCTGATCCACACCCCTACCTTTTTTTTAAAGGCATCTATGACAAACATATGCATATCTTTATTCCCAGTCATGTGAAATCCATAGATTAGGGCCTATTTTTTTCAATTGACTGATTTCCTTATATGAACTGTAACTCAGCAAGTTCTTTGCAATTGTTGCATGTTGCGTTTGATTTTTGTTCAGTATAATACTTCAAATTTGGAACAAACATTAACTCTAATCCAGAGAGATTTAAAAACATACAGGTCACATGAAAGTATTGAGTGTAAATTATCTTTCTCTGTTATCCCTTTGGTCTTCCCATGGATTTTGTCAGTTCCAAAAAATCCAGGAAATGAGAATATGAGATTCCTCCACAGCGTTACATTTGGGTCTCTCCCTGGCAACCAGAGTGAAACTAGTCAAATGAGAAATCCATTGGTGTGGGTTTATGACAACCTTTTTTGGTATTGTCAAAAACATGTGAAGTAGGCATAATTGTTTTATGTCCCCCTAGAATTTGTAATAAATGTGAAATTACAACAGAGAAGGACGGAATGGACATAGGGCAGTTGTAGAAAATATCTGATGGCCTGGTCCATCTTTAGCGAAGTGGGCCTGTCAAAATAGTTTTTATAATAAATATACACTGCTCAAAAAAAGGAAGGGAACACTAAAATAACACATCCTAGATCTGAATGAATTAAATATTCTTATTAAATACTTTTTTCTTTACATAGTTGAATGTGCTGACAACAAAATCACACAAAAATTATCAATGGAAATCAAATTTATCAACCCATGGAGGTCTGGATTTGGAGTCACTCAAAATTAAAGTGGAAAACCACACTACAGGCTGATCCAACTTTGATGTAATGTCCTTAAAACAAGTCAAAATGAGGCTCAGTAGTGTGTGTGGCCTCCACGTGCCTGTATGACCTCCCTACAACGCCTGGGCATGCTCCTGATGAGGTGGCGGATGGTCTCCTGAGGGATCTCCTCCCAGACCTGGACTAAAGCATCCGCCAACTCCTGGACAGTCTGTGGTGCAACGTGGCGTTGGTGGATGGAGCGAGACATGATGTCCCAGATGTGTTCAATTGGATTCAGGTCTGGGGAATGGGCGGGCCAGTCCATAGCATCACTGCCTTCCTCTTGCAGGAACTGCTGACACACTCCAGCCACATGAGGTCTAGCATTGTCTTGCATTAGGAGGAACCCAGAGCCAACCACACCAGCATATGGTCTCACAAGGGGTCTGAGGATCTCATCTCGGTACCTAATGGCAGTCAGGCTACCTCTGGCGAGCACATGGAGGGCTGTGCGGCCCCGCAAAGAAATGCCACCCCACACCATGACTGACCCACCGCCAAACCGGTCATGCTGGAGGATGTTGCAGGCAGCAGAACGTTCTCCACGGCGTCTCCAGACTGTAAAGTCTGTCACATGTGCTCAGTGTGAACCTGCTTTCATCTGTGAAGAGCACAGGGCGCCAGTGGTGAATTTGCCAATCTTGGTGTTCTCTGGCAAATGCCAAACGTCCTGCACGGTGTTGGGCTGTAAGCACAACCCCCATCTGTGGACGTCGGGCTCTCATACCACCCTCATGGAGTCTGTTTCCTACCATTTGAGCAGACACATGCACATTTGTGGCCTGCTGGAGGTCATTTTGCAGGGCTCTGGCAGTGCTCTTCCTGCTCCTCCTTGCACAAAGGCGGAGGTAGTGGTCCTGCTGCTGGGTTGTTGCCCTCCTACGGCCTCCTCCACGTCTCCTGATGTACTGGCCTGTCTCCTGGTAGCGCCTCCATGCTCTGGACACTCCACTGACAGACACAGCAAACCTTCTTGCCACAGCTCGCATTGATGCCACTTGTGTGGGTTGTAGACTCCGTCTCATGCTACCACTAGAGTGAAAGCACCGCCAGCATTCAAAAGTGACCCAAACATAAGCCAGGAAGCATAGGAACTGAGAAGTGGTCTGTGGTCACCACCTGCAGAACCCCTCCTTTATTGGGGGTGTCTTGCTAATTGCCTATAATTTCCACCTGTTGCCTATTCCATTTGCACAACAGCATGTGAAATGTATTGTCAATCAGTGTTGCTTCCTAAGTGGACAGTTTGATTTCACAGAAGTGTGATTGACTTGGAGTTACATTGTGTTGTTTAAGTGTTCCCTTTATTTTTTTGAGCAGTGTATAACATGAGCTGGTCAGTATGTGTATATAATCCTTAGTAGTACTGCAGTAGGACTGTACGTAGTAGAACTGCAAAAGTGTCGTTCTCCACTTTCTGGAGGACCGAGTTTTGAAATCAGTGGAATGCTTGGTGGAATTATTGTAAAGTATGATAGCGAAGGAGATGAAGAAAATTCAGGTGTTTGATTGCCAATATGCAGAGGGAGTCGACAAGAGAACACACAGAAGAAGGCTGTTGTATGAAACACCTGTCTCCGGATTACATCTTCAAACTACGGGCAAGCTGTCACGTTCTGACCTTTATTTCCTTTGTCTTATCTTTATTTAGTATGACCAGGGCGTGAGTTGCGGTGGGCAGTCTATGTGTGTTTTTCTATGTTGGGGTTTTGAGTTCAGCCTAGTATGGTTCTCAATCAGGGGCAGGTGTTGTTAGTTGTCTCTGATTTTTTATTTTACCTTTATTTTACTAGGCAAGTCAGTTAAGAACAAATTCTTATATTCAATGACGGCCTAGGAACAGTGGGTTAACTGCCTGTTCAGGGGCAGAACGACAGATTTTGTACCTTGTCAGCTCGGGGATTTGAATTTGCAACCTTTCGGTTACTAGTCCAATGCTCTAACCACTAGGCTACACTGCCACCCCAAATCATACTTAGGTAGCCTGGATTTCACTTTTGAGTTGTGGGTGTTTGTTTTCCGTGTTTGTTGCCACACGGTACTGTTTCGGTTTTGTTCGTTTCACGTTTATTGTTTTGTAGTGTTCAGTTTATGTATTTAAATAAACGTTATGGACACTTACCACGCTGTGCATTGGTCCTCCGATCCTTCTCGCTTTTCCTCCTCAGAAGAGTAGGAGGAATGCCGTTACACAACCATGGCACCCGTGACAGAGAGAGAGAAGAAGTATCCATCCATGTATACGGGTAAGATAGTCTAGCTAACTACATTTTCAGATATTATACGTTTAAACATTTTTCAGAAAGTCATTTTCATTTCAAGCTAAAGCATACTGTTAGCCAGCTAACTTTAGCTGGCTGGCTCGCTTGCTAACGTTACGTAAATGATCTGTGTAGAAATATTATTCGTATCTCAGAGCCATTTGCATTGTTAGTTATAGCCTAATGCAAGCTAGGTAGTAACGTTATGAGTTAGGATTATGGTTCATTGTTTAGCTGGCTACATGTCTCAACAAAATACTCCACTATACAAGTAACCTTTTCACCACACCTTCTGTATCCTGTGCATGTAATAAATAAACATTGATTTTATTTGATATAGTATGTGTTAACCAGAGATTGTAATTTGAAGAACATGATTTGCAACAATGTCAAATTAGGATATAACGTTAGGCCACCGTAAGCTATTTTCTGTAATTGACTCGCCATTAACTTGTAAATAAAGATCTTGTTGTGAGTTGCTTTTCCTTTAATAATGAAGACAAATAAGCAAAAGTGAAGATGTCAGCTATATGATATGGTCATTATTTGAACTGGCTAGCCAGCTAACTTAACATTAGCTAGCTAGCTAACAAGCTATAAATGGACCAAAACATTGTTTAGAATTTTTCTTTTAGTTTCCTGGTTTGCTAGATTGACATATACTAAATTCGTATTCAAACAGGTGGGAATATTGGTTTTAAAATACGCTAGTTATGCTATTTTGGACCACCAGGCTGCTGATAGTTTTTGTGTTTATACTTTTTCATAACGACAATGACAAGTTTGATGTCGGACGACAATAGTGTTCATGATGCCACTGCGATAACTGTCGATAGACGTAGTATAAACCAGCCTTTAGTCTTGAAATATTTCGTTGTTTAGTACATGGCCTCACATGTGAATCCTTAATATGGGTGGGGCTAAGGCTTAAGAGGGTGTGAACGATGCTGAATGGGTGTAGACAAAGAAGAGCTCTCAAGTAGGCTTACCAAAACATTCAAAGGCCATTTTCTCAAAAGTGAGGTTCCAAGTTGATCAACTTTCAAAACAGAATTACTTTACTATTGTAGTGTAGTGTATGATATACCATTTTCTAGCTCTGAGTCTCTACTTTTATCCAATGTAAAAACACCATTATAAATGTTGCTACCTAAGACCGAATCGAGTCAGTCAGTCACATAATGCAGAATGCACAATGACCATTATTTGGCTAATAATGGGGTTTCAAGGAAAAAAATGGGTCAGTGTTTTAGAAATGCCCAGGCCGATTTGTGGTCCCAGTCCATCCATAATAGAGGCAGTAAGCTAGCTCGGGTGACTATCTTGGTGGGGCAAACATTTATTTTTATATTTATGCATACCAGCAAAGCCACTATGCAACACAAAACAATACATTATTCACACTATAACGGTGACCAATGGTGCCCGCAAACTGTTAGGGCCTACATAAATTGTACCAACAGCAGAGACCCAACAGCAGTCCCAACATCTTACCACTGCTACACCTAGCTATCAGCAGAGCCGTGTCTGCCAGCGAAACAGTTCATTCAGTCTCATTTACTGCCTTTAAAAAAATATCTGATATGCCTAACTTTCTTAAACAAATGTGGTTTCTACTGAATATTGAGATGTACAAACTATGGCATAAGATGCAATCCTTAATTTCGATTAAGACATTAATGAGCAAGCTAGGATGGACATAGACAATATAACTATTTGTTCAACACTTTTAAAATGTACAGCAACAGAATTCAGAACATGGGCCGTTCATACAGTATTCTCCCTGTACACAATATCAGAAGGCTACATGTGCACCACCAAGTCAGAACAGTAGGCAAAATTAAGAGGGGGAAAAGGGACCAAATTATTAGGGTGAGGCACATGGGCTACTAACAGCTTACTTCACAACATATACAGTGGGGCAAAAAAGTATTTAGTCAGCCACCAATTGTGCAAGTTCTCCCACTTAAAAAGATGAGAGAGGCCTGTGAATTTCATCATAGGTACACTTTAACTATAACAGACAAAATGAGAAAAAAAATCCAGAAAATCACATTGTAGGATTTTTAATGAATTTATTTGCAAATTACGGTGGAAAATAAGTTTTTGGTCACCTACAAACAAGCAAGATTTCTGGCTCTCACAGACCTGTAACTTCTTCTTCAAGAGGCTCCTCTGACCTCCACTCGTTACCTGTATTAATGGCACCTGTTTGAACTTGTTATCAGTATAAAAGACACCTCTCCACTACCTCAAACAGTCACACTCCAAACTCCACTATGGCCAAGACCAAAGAGCTGTCAAAGGACACCAGAAACAAAATTGTAGACCTGCACCAGGCTGGGAAGACTGAATCTGCAATAGGTAAGCAGCTTGGTTTGAAGAAATCAACTGTGGGAGTAATTATTAGGAAATGGAAGACATACAAGACCACTGATAATCTCCCTTGATCTGGGGCTCCACGCAAGATCTCACCCCGTGGGGTCAAAATGATCACATGAACGGTGAGCAAAAATCCCAGAACCACATGGGGGGACCTAGTGAATGACCTGCAGAGAGCTGGGACCAAAGTAACAAAGCCTACCATCAGTAACACACTACACCGCCAGGGACTCAAATCCTGCAGTGCCAGACGTGTCCCCCTGCTTAAGCCAGTACATGTCCAGGCCCGTCTGAAGTTTGCTAGAGAGCATTTGGATGATCCAGAAGAAGATTGGAAGAATGTCATATGGTCAGATGAAACCAAAATATAACCTTTTGGTAAAAACTCAACTCGTTGTGTTTGGAGGACAAAGATTGCTGAGTTGCATCCAAAGAACACCATACCTACTGTGAAGCATGGAGGTGGAAACATCATGCTTTGGGGCTGTTTTTCTGCAAAGGGACCAGGACGAATGATCCGTGTAAAGGAAAGAATGAATGGGGCCATGTATCGTGAGATTTTGAGTGAAAACCTCCTTCCATCAGCAAGGGCATTGAAGATGAAACGTGGCTGGGTCTTTCAGCATGACAATGATTCCAAACACACTGCCCGGGCAACGAAGGAGTGGCTTCGTAAGAAGTATTTCAAGGTCCTGGAGTGGCCTAGCCAGTCTCCAGATCTCAACCCCACAGAAAATCTTTGGAGGGAGTTGAAAGTCTGTGTTGCCCAGCAACAGCCCCAAATCATCACTGCTCTAGAGGAGATCTGCATGGAGGAATGGGCCAACATACCAGCAACAGTGTGTGAAAACCTTGTGAAGACTTACAGAAAACGTTTGACCTCTGTCATTGTCAAAAATGGGTATATAACAAAGTATCGTGATAAACTTTTGTTATTGACCAAATACTCATTTTCCACCACAATTTGCAAATAAATTCATGAAAAATCCTACAATGTGATTTTCTGGATTTGTTTTCCTCATTTTGTCTGTCATAGTTGAAGTGAACCTATGATGAAAATTGCAGGGCTCTGTCATCTTTTTAAGTGGGAGAACTTGCACAATTGGTGGCTGACTAAATACTTTTTTGCCCCACTGTACTTAGTATTACTTTTTTAGCTACAGTAAAAAAAAAAATCTCCCTGGCATATTGCATCGTTTATGCAGCGTCATACAAGACATTTTTGGACCTTGTTGTGCTGTGCTCACTTGAACAGGATGTTGGCTGGGCGGTCCTTGTTGGGCAAATTTTGTCATCAAGCTTTGTCATCAAAGTCTGTCATTCTCTGGATTTATGGTGCTTTCAAGACAACTGGGAAAAAACAAGGTTGAATCAGGATGATGTCAGTGATCTTCAGGCCGGAGCTTTAGAAAGAGGCCTGAGATCCCCGACTTGGAATTCCAAGTTGGATGACCGTTCAAAACGTTTTTTTCCCAGTCAGAGCTAATTTTTTCAGAGTTCCCAGTTGTCTTGAACTCACTATTGTCAGATTCTCAGTTCTGATTTTCCAGTTGTTTTGAGTGCAGCAGAAGTCATGCTGGATTGACAGCATGGCCAATGTTGAATGCTTATCCTTTAAAGCTTGGAAAAGAGACTCATAAACCCAGACTTGGAACCACACACCCCCTCCACTGAATAGCAGGCTAGTGATTGCGTTGTAATGCTTGCAGTTAGCCACCAATGGCCGATGAGCACCAATACGTTTTAGCTATAATTTCTATTCATTATTTATCTCCATATGACAAGGGACTAAAACGTATTTGCCAGTAGATTGTCGACTTGATTCATGATGATGACTGCTAGCTTGCTAGCTAAGATTATTAAAGTGTGATGTTTACTTGATCAGTCCAATCAAAGCTACTGTAGATATAACATGATTTGACGTAATTTTATCTCTTGGCCAATGACCTTGAGCCTTGTAACTCTATGGCAGCACCCAAAGGGGCCTGAATTTTTTTGCTCTACACTTAGATTTGGTGGTGACATAGTGTCCCCATGAGCCAATCACGGCGGAGAACATTACCTAATCACTGCACAACTCGAGAACATTACCAACCCCTACGCTTCGTATTTCACACTGGCTGCCCCACCACCACAGAAAACACTGAGCTCGGCTGAAACAGCTGTATTTTGGAGCTGCCTTACTCAAGAAAGCAAAAAAGAGACCAACTATGTATGCAGCTTATTAACTCAATGATTATTTATCATGGGATGGCAGGTAGCCTAGTGGTTAGAACGTTGGGCCAGTAACTGAAAGGTTGCTAGATCAAATCCCCGAGCTGACAAGGTATAAATCTGTCATTCTGCCCCAGCACAGGCAGTTCACCCAGTGTTCCTAGGCCTTCAATGTAAATAAGAATTTGTTCTTAACTGACTTGCCAAGTTAAATAAATAAAATTATATATTTTTTACATGGTTTGGAAACTGATATGTGACACGTATTATTTTCAAAATAACATGCAAAACATGGGGCTCAAAACATGGGGCTCAAAACATGGGGCTCAAAACATGGGGCTCAAAACATGGGGCTCAAAACAGGCTCTGCCCCATCTGCTCTGAATGATGGGTCGCCACTGGAAGGGAAGAAGGGGATGACTCCTGCAAATTCAATGGGTGAATGGCTTTAGTCTTTGTTTAAGACATTCAAAGTTTTACTCTTTGTCTGAGACATTCAGAATTACTTTTGAAGTCCCAATGGTCGCAGTGAGAAACGGATGGATAATTTTATATTACTGTGATAAATCCAGAAAGTCCAATCCGTCTGGTATGCTTTCACCTTTACGTCACCCGTACCTAAATCTGCAGCATTCATTTGCCTGAAAAGGATCACATACTACTACTCCCATTCATATTTTCTCCTGACTAGACAGCAACACGTCTAAGAGATTCTCTTTGCAGGTTCAGTGATCATATTCCGGAACATTTGAGTCCATATGCTGTCTGTCTGCAGATAGGCAGCCAAACAGTAGAGTTCATTTTGGGTGGCTTCTTTTTGAAGATAGTTATCAAATCTAGAGAAGAAAATGAGTAAATGTGCAATGGCAGAAAGAGGGTCGAACATTAACAATTCAATGATTGTGGTTCTTACAGCTCGGCGATGAAGAAGAGCACTTTGTGACTAGCCTTCAGGCATGAAATTATAATGCTAAGTAGGCCACTCATTCTACTACGATTACCAGAACCACCACTATGCGCAATAATAAAAACAATATGTATCATTAAGTGAGCTTTCGTTCTCTTAGTAAAAGTTATAGACAACTACTGATTCCAGAAGTCCTATTTCTGGAATCTCTGGAAACAACATTTTCAAGTATTTTCAAGTATCTGTAGATTGAATCATCTTTTTAACCACTGTAACATTGTTTTCCCTGGAACAGCATATTTGTGCAATTTAATTGAACTATTTAATTAATTATTTAATAATGCAAATAAACTGCGGCTCATTGCTCTATTTAGAAACATAACTGTCCTCTGAGGACAAAGGGAAGAAAACAAAAAACATTTCCAGAGACGACATTTATGATAATTGAAGTGGGCTGAATACATTTCCATATTAAACAGAGCAAATTTGAAGGCTTCTACCAGACGATTCAATGAGACTGACCCTTGGAAACTAGCCTCACTAAGCACAGGTTAGCCATTAATAGGTGAAGTTAATATCCGAGGCATTTATAAAGAAACACGATTACAGCTGTCACGCAGCATTAGGGTGACCACATGTCCCGGATTGTGCGGGACAGTCCCGCATTTTGGCCTTTTGTCCTGCAACCAAACAATCATGTCCCGCATTGTATAAAAAAATTCTAACACCACTAATATTCAAAAAAGGTAGATTTGTTCCTTATTTCAGTGTGTATTAATTATTATTATTATAATAAAATGTATTCATTTAGAAGACGCTCTTATCCAGAGTGACTTACAAGAGCAATTAGGGTAAAGTGCCTTGCTCAAGGGCACGTCGGCTCAAGGGCACATCAAGGGCACATAGTTGGCTCAGGGATTCGAACCAGCAACTTTCGACTCTCTGTGTTTCAAATATTTCCTTCAATTCCCAAGAGGCTGAATGTATCTCACCAGAGAAATCATCTGAGTGAATGAAACAGTGTCCCTTTGTCTCAGTATGTGTAGTGTATCTATCTGATGCTGTCTGTTGTCTTAAGGGTCAAACAAAGCCCGCCACTATGTTTAACAGCAGAGAAAACCCCCTAAATTATACTTTTTAAACTTGAAATTTGTTTCATTTTCCTGGGGTGACCCCAACATTAGAAAAAGTTAAACATCGCCTTTGTTCATATTTCCATGAAAGCTGTACACCACCAGGGTACAAAGATTGTCTTAGGGTCATTTTTGACCCGGCAGTTATAAAATAATTTACACACCACAAAAACCACAGAGACACACACGCACGCACGCACACGCACACACAATGAGAAATTGAGATTGTGTGCTACTGATTGAACTCAGCCAGCAGCTCCTGAAGAGGAAGATCACCATGGTTGACACAGTTAGAAAGAACAAGCCTGAGCTCCCCTCTGCACTCCTCACAACAAGGGGGAGAGAGGCCTCCCCACCACCCCTCTAGTTTCTTACCTCCCAAAGTGGAACAAGAATGTGGTCCTCCTGATCACACTGCACAAAGCGGCTGAGATCAGTGATCATGAAGACAGGAAGCCAGCCATCATTCTGGACTACAACCACAACAAAGTAGGCGTGGACAACCTGGACAAGGTGATTGGAACTTACAGCTGCAGGAGGATGACTGCCCACTGGCCCCTGGTCATCTTCCATAACATCATTGATGTGTCCTCATACAATGTCTTCGTAATATGGAACAACATCAACCCTACTTGGATGCCTGATAAGCGAAACAAGGGGAGGGTGTTCCTGGAGCAGCTGGGAAAGGCACTTGTAACCCCACACATTCAAAGAAGGGAGTGCCTCCTCTGCACAGCAGCCTCTGCAGCGCTTGTGAAAGCTGTTCAGGGGGCTCAATCTTGTCCTGATCCACATGAGGCTGCAGCTGGGGCAGGCAAGAGGAGGCAATGCCAATTCTGCCCCCCAAAGGACTGTAAAACAATTACTATGTGGTTAAAAAAATGGTTAAAAAATGGGAGAGGACTAGTATTTTGTAGTTGAATTCCTCATTGTACAGTATATAAGAATATATCACTATGTTGCCAAAAAAGAACAAGACTTATTGTTTCCCTTCAATAAAATGCATTCAAAACTACTTTCTATACATTTCTGCTACTTTCTTAGGCTATATAAGTGCTATCTCTTGCTAAAAAAATATGTTTACACCTATGCAGTACCTTTAGCAATAATAATAATAATAATAATAATAAACCTCTACTTTAGTAAAGAAAACCATTATGACAGGTGTGTTGTAATAAAAACGAAAGCTGTCCACTGATTGAATGCAGTCTTTCTGCATTGTGAAGAGGGAAAACCCAGATATTCACAAAGTGTGTGATGAATGACAGGTTGTTTCTTCATGCAAAGTAGATTTGGTGTTTAAAATTCAGCTGCTTTATTTTAGGGGTTTAGTGAAGGCGGGTCATTTTTGACCCTTAGGAGAATGGTAGTACACCGAATGTTAAGACTACACAAGGGTTAAGAAAGAGTGACATTTTTGCCAACCGTAGCATTAAATGTAAGGGAAGACATCGAGAATTATTATTATTTTTTTAATAAAATAAAAGTCAATAATGTAGCTAGATGTAGTATGCTAATGTCAACTAACTGGCCTTGGTGTATCATTGCCCATGAAAGGAAGTTAGGCTAGCGAGCAAGTATTTTAGCCAGGTAGCCTAGGACAACAAAAACTAAAAGCGTGTTCTGTATGACAGAGTCATAGACTGTTTAGGAAACATGGAAGAGGAGGATGGCATTGGTGTTTCTCTGCAAGTAGGGTGAGTCAACATGATTTTTCTACTTGCAAGCTTGCACACACACACATAAATAAGTACCATTGACAGACACATCGTATTTAGCGTACATTGATTGGACTAAATCGTTTTTGGTATGTTTTAGTTGTCACCGTATTAGACTAAGCATAGGTGAAATGTTGAAGTTGAAATGGTGCTGGAACAGTGGAGGCAGCTCCTGTTTTCTTTGCGACATGAGGTAACTCTCCGTGGTTCTAAATCAATTATCTTGCTTGACCAAGCGGTAGGTCATGTAACTGTTTGTTATTTGCAATATGTTTTGTGGACTTCACTGGACAGATGTTGCTTTCCTGTTATGTAATGAAACAAATGTGTATTTTAGTTTATTCTGCCACTGTGTCTTCCTCTTGCCACTTGTCTCAGCCTTAGACCTATATATCACAGTGTCAAGGCATATCAACTAAGAGGTTAGAGTAAACAATGCAATTATCACAACAGCATTATGCCAGAAACACGAGATCCACTCCAATTTGCATACTGCCCCAACAGATCCACAGATGATGCAATCTCAATCGCACTCCACACTGCCCTTTCACAGCTGGACAAAAGGTACACCTATGTGAGAATACTATTCATTGACTACAGCTCAGCGTTCAACACCATAGTGCCCTCATAGCACATCACTAAGCTAAGGACCCTGGGACTAAACACCTCCCTCTGCAACTGGATCCTGGACTTCTGGTAAGGGTAGGTAACAACAACAAATCCGCCAGACTGATCGTCAACACAGGGGCCCCTCAGGGGTGA
The DNA here is from genome assembly GCF_036934945.1 of Oncorhynchus masou masou. NCBI lineage: Eukaryota > Metazoa > Chordata > Actinopteri > Salmoniformes > Salmonidae > Oncorhynchus > Oncorhynchus masou. The sequence goes on from NC_088244.1 coordinate 27,002,812, forward strand.
GTGCTCAGTCCCCTCCTGTACTCCCTGTTCATTCATTACTGCAGCTGCAGGCACTACTTCTACACCATCATTAAGTTTGCCGATGACACAACAGTGGTAGGTCTGATCACCGACAATGACGAGACAGCCTATAGGGAGGAGGTCAGAGACCTGACAGTGTGGTGCAAGGACAACAACCTCTCCCTCAACGTGATCAAAACAAAGGAGATTACTGTGGACTACAGGAAAAGGGGGACCGAGCACGCCCCTATTCTCATCGACAGGGCTGTAGTGGAGCAGGTTAAGAGCTTCAAGTTCCTTGGTGTCCACATCACCAACCAACGAACATGGTCCAAGCACACCAAGACAGTCATGAAGAGGGCATGACAAAACCTATTACCCCTCAGGAGACTGAAAAGTTTCGCCATGGTAACTCAGATCCTCAAAAGGTTTTACAACTACACCATCGAGAGCATCCTGACGGTTTGCATCACTGCCTGGTATGGCAACTGATGGTAGTGCATATGGCCCAGTCCATCACCGGGGCCAGGCTTCCTGCCATCCAGGACCTCTATACCAGGCGGTGTCAGAGAAAGGCCCTAAAAATTGTCAAAGACTCCAGCCACCCTAGTCATAGACTGTTCTCTCTGCTACCGTACAGCAAGCAGTACCAGAGTGCCAAGTCTGGGTCCAAGAGGCTTCTAAACAGCTTCTACCCAGCTTCTAACATCTAATCAAATGACTACCCAGACTATTCCCCCCCCCCTTCTACGCTGCTGCTACTCTCTGTTATTATCTATGCATTATCACTTTAATAACTCTACTTACATGTACATATTACCTCAATTAACCTTGACTAACCGGTGCCCCCGCACATTGACTCTGTATCGGTAACCCCTGTATATAGCCTCACTATTGTTATTTCACTGCTGCTCTTTAATTATTTGTTACTTTTATTTGTTACTTTTTTTAGGTATTTTGTTGGTTAAGGGCTTGTAAGTAAGCATTTCACTGTAAGGTTGTTGTATTCAACAGATGTGACGAAACAAAATTAATTATATTTGATAGGTTGTACAGTAGTATGGCAGTAATATTTTTTCTGGATTGGCTTCCCCAGTTATTTACCTACGCACTGCTACTGTATTTAAGTTAGGCATTCCAACCTGTCTCTTTTGCAGCAGAGAGGAAGAGGTGAAGCGAGAGGTTTCACTCTCCAATACCTGTCTAAAATTTGCCCAATACATTGCTATGGGCTTATTTTGGACATAAGCTTTTCGCCTGTGGGACAAAAACTCCTATTGTTAGGGTGGAGACATGAGCATCTCATCATTATATACAGCTTTCTGTTTGCAGTCACGTTGCTCTTTTGACAAGATATAAATCATACGGATGTGGTACTGGTGATGTTAAACTCTTCTCCAATCGTTATTGAGATCTGATATTCTGCGCAGTGCAAGGCGATATATCGTCAACCAATCACATTTGTAAAATCCGTTCAGTTTAAATTCCAGCTAAACTTGGAGAGGACAGTTAGAAAATAGCTACAAAAGTAAATAAATAGCCCTATTAGACTGAATATATATATATATAAGGTGATTAACCTGAAAAGATGCAAGGTGATTTTGTCAAACTTGTGAGGCTCTTCAAGCTCATTAGTTGCTCATTTAACACATGTTCTACTACTTCACTAAATCTGGTTTTCAAATTCTCCCTTCCTTACTGCTTTATATTCCCTGAGAGCAACCAGAAATCTTTCCTTGGACAAGTATTCCCAGAATTTCCTAAAACAGACACACAATTGGTCTCGTTTCTGCATGACCACATTTGCGTGAGGCAAAATAATATGAATGTAGGCTACACTGTCCAATAAATGTCCCGCAAAATCATCCGTTTGACCCTCAATTGGGTATTTTAAACATGGTCACCTTCGTCACGCTTGAGCATTGTAACGTGATAAAGAGAAGCAGGAGAAGCTGATATGATACTAAAACCAATGATGAACTCTAGCAAGGTTACAAGAAGAAAACACTGAAAGAGAGGGGGAACAAATGCGTTGTTTGATTGTGTGAAGTGAGAAGTTAACTACTGCATTTGAAAGGGAAGGGTGGCAGATGATCAAAGCGAGTGACTGCAGTGGGAACACGCTATGAATCACACTCCATTAACTTCTGCATCGGAGCCAGGGCAAGAAATACGAATGTCATCAAGCTGAACTGTGTATCACTGAGCCCACATAATTCGACTTGTGGCAGTTAATGAAAATGTATTGTCAATTTATGATGAATTAATCATCGCTCTAATGACAAATGCAGTGAAGTGAGATTACGGGAGTAACAAGCTATCTGTGGTGAAATAGTGTGTCAGTGACAGGCATATAGTGAAACACTATGCAGGCCACATCCTCAGTATGGTTCATTGTTGGTCACAGAAATGTAGATTGTCATACAGTAAATCTACATACATTATATATACAAAGGTATGTGGACACCCTTCAAATTAGTGGGTTCAGCTATTTCAGCCACATCCGTTGCTGATATGTGTATAAAATCAAGCACAAAGCCATACAGTCTCCACAGACAAACATTGGCAGTAGAATGGCCTTGCTGAAGAGCTCAGTGACTTTCAACGTGTCACCGTCATAGGATGCCACCTTTTCAACAAGTCAGTTTGTCAAATTTCTGCCCGGCTCGAGCTGTCCCAGTCAACTGTAAGTGCTGTTATTGTGAAGTGGAAACGTCTAAGAGCAAAAAGGGCTCAGCTGCAAAGTGGTAGGCCACACAAGCTCACAGAACGGGGCCGCCAAGTACTGAAGCACATAGCGCGTAAAAATCGCCTGCAACACTCACTACCTAGTTCCAACTGCCTCTGGAAGCAACGTCAGCACAAGAACTTCTCATCGGAAGCTTCATGAAATGGGTTTACATGGCTGAGCAGCCACACACAAACCTAAGATCACCATGTGCAATGCCAAGTGTCGGCTGGAGTGGTGTAAAGCTGGCTGCCATTGGACTCCGGAGCAGTGGAACGTGTTCTCTGGGGTGATGAATCACGCTTCACCATTTGGCAGTCCGAAGGATTAATCTGGGTGTTGGTGGATGCCAGGAGAACGCTACCTGCCCAAATGCATAGTGCCAAATTGTTTAAGTTTGGTGGAAGAAGAATAATGGTCTGGGGCTGTTTTTCATGGTCCGGGTAGGCCCATCAGTTCTAGTGAAAGGAAATCTTAACGCTACAGCATACAATGACATTCTAGACGATTCTGTACTTCCAACTTTGTGGCAACAGTTTGGGGAAGGCCCTTTCCTGTTACAGTATGACAATGCCCACGTGCACAAAGCGAGGTCCATACAGAAATTGTTTGTTGAGATCGGTGTGGAAGAATTTGACTGGCCTACACAGAGCCCTGACCTCAACCCCATTGAACCCCTTTGGGAGCAATTAGAACGCCAACTGTGAACCAGGTCTATTCACCCAACATCAGTGTCTGACCTCACTAATGCTCTTGTGGCTGAATGGAAGCAAGTCCTCGCAGCAATGTTCCAACATCTTGTGGAAAGCCTTCCCAGAAGAGTGGAGGTTGTTATGGCAGCAAAGGGATGACCAACTCCATATTAATGCTCATGATTTTGGAATGAGATGTTAGACTTTTGATCATATAGTGTATCAAACCCTATGGACAATCTAAACTGAATTGTCTCCTACATTAACAACTTCCTCCACCATACAGGCTCAAAGGACAACTGAGTAGTGCTGTTACAGTGTATCAGACCAACATAGGCCAGTCTGTGTTTCAGAACCAGAATTCAGTTCAACTCCAAAGCAATGTCACAATGTTGAGCAGAAATAAGTCAGACAGTCAGAACTGGAGCCACTTGAAACAAGGACAAGCCACCACCACAACGAGGGCAAATCTCTCCATAGTTGGCTGTCCCATAGCTTAGGGCACTGCAAACATCTGTTGAACGTATTAAGATCTTAACTTCAGCCAATTACCAGCAAGGAACACTGCCCCCAGTCAATCAGTAGCTCCGTCCCATTTGTTAATTTGCATAACTCGCACTGGCTGGTTGTTTGTTCCCTTCTTCCCCTGCAGGTGTATAACCGCGTCTGGTCCAAGGACAGGGCCGAGGAGACTTTACAAAGCAACAGAAATGAGGACCTTGCAGTCTGATGTGCTTCATACAAAATCAATGTGCCAGCACATGAGTGGGTTGTGTGGGGGTGTTTTTTGTGTTTGTTTGTTTTCTCATCTCCTCTCTCTGGCAGCTATTTAACATAGATATATTAAATTGCAGAAATGGGTTTCATCCCTGGTGTTTTCATGTGCTGTGCATAGGTGGATGGACCTGAAAAAACAGGCGATTACATTGGATTGGTGGTCGTTTAGAAGCTTTCTAAATGGGCAACTGCCAGATCACTGTCTGTTTGCTAATGTATGTAACAAATTCATAAAATTACATAATTTTCTTTGATACCAGAACACTCATATGTAACAGAAACATGCCACCCACCCAGCATTTTGAAACATTGGAAAAGGCTTTGGCAGGTAGTCAGAATGGGATAGATCTGTGACTGTAGAGTAGCGTGGCTGGGGAAAGGGCACATGCTCCAGGTCTTGGCTGCATCCATGACATTAATGTGCTCTGTGAATCTAATAACGCCTCCGCGCTTGTGTAATGAAAAATAAATCTAACGCTGTGCTCCGTAGCAGTCAAAGCCAAGGCCATAAGAAACAAGAATACAACCGATTTTGACACAACCTATTTGTATGTACAGACATTGAAGAGGACCCTCACTATAAACCTATATATTTTGATGACTCTCTCCTGACAGGTGTCTGTACCATTTAAAGATGTCACCAGAAGAAAATGCAAATGTACACTTGCTAATGGAAAAGGTTACATTACCAACTCAGTCTCTCCTTCTCTCCCAATTACAGGTGATCTGTACACTTCACCTGATTTGATTTATTAGGATCCCCGTTACCCGACGCCAGTGGCGACAGCTAGGCTTACTGGTGTCCGACACATAACAAAAAATACATTACAGACAAGACTTTACAATTGACATATACCTGCTTTCCTCTCTATCACCACCACCCTAGCTGGACCCCTATTTTGGTTTCCACAGGGATTCTACAGGTAGAATAGCTCTATGCTAGCCCACTGTTAAATACATGACCTATTTTGGTTTCCACAGGGATTCTACAGGTAGAATAGCTCTATGCTAGCCCACTGTTAAATACTGGACCTATTTTGGTTTCCACAGGGATTCTACAGGTAGAATAGCTCTATGCTAGCCCACTGTTAAATACTGGACCTATTTTGGTTTCCACAGGGATTCTACAGGTAGAATAGCTATATGCTAGCCCACTGTTAAATACTGGACCTATTTTGGTTTCCACAGGAATTCTACAGGTAGAATAGCTCTATGCTAGCCCACTGTTAAATACAGGACCTATTTTGGTTTCCACGGGGATTCTACAGGTAGAATAGCTCTATGCTAGCCCACTGTTAAATACTGGACCTATTTTGGTTTCCACAGGGATTCTACAGGTAGAATAGCTCTATGCTAGCCCACTGTTAAATACATGACCTATTTTGGTTTCCACAGGGATTCTACAGGTAGAATAGCTCTATGCTAGCCCACTGTTAAATACAGGACCTATTTTGGTTTCCACAGGGATTCTACAGGTAGAATAGCTCTATGCTAGCCCACTGTTAAATACAGGACCTATTTTGGTTTCCACAGGGATTCTACAGGTAGAATAGCTCTATGCTAGCCCACTGTTAAATACTGGACCTATTTTGGTTTCCACAGGAATTCTACAGGTAGAATAGCTCTATGCTAGCCCACTGTTAAATACTGGACCTATTTTGGTTTCCACAGGAATTCTACAGGTAGAATAGCTCTATGCTAGCCCACTGTTAAATACTGGACCTATTTTGGTTTCCACAGGGATTCTACAGGTAGAATAGCTCTATGCTAGCCCACTGTTAAATACAGGACCTATTTTGGTTTCCACAGGGATTCTACAGGTAGAATAGCTCTATGCTAGCCCACTGTTAAATACTGGACCTATTTTGGTTTCCACAGGGATTCTACAGGTAGAATAGCTCTATGCTAGCCCACTGTTAAATACAGGACCTATTTTGGTTTCCACAGGGATTCTACAGGTAGAATAGCTCTATGCTAGCCCACTGTTAAATACTGGACCTATTTTGGTTTCCACAGGGATTCTACAGGCAGAATAGCTCTATGCTAGCCCACTGTTAAATACTGGACCTATTTTGTATGCTGTGTGAAGTACTCCATCAGACCAAACCTTGTCCGAGCAAATGTTTACACTGTCTGGACATGAACCGAGGCGCCACACAAATATCCAGTGAAAGAGTAAGAGCAAACACGTGGAAGCAGCAATCCACCCGTAGCTTGCAGTTCTCCTTGTCAGTTAAATTGAATGAATATCAAAAGGTAGGCCTGCTATTCCAGCTAACATGTTAGGATGTAATCCAGTATTTATGACTAAGGATAGGGGTATAAGTCCCAGAGCTGCCTGGCTCATTAGCTACTCATGTAATGGGGATGTGGTGGGCTGTGCAAGTGCATCTGGGTGTGTAATGATGGCCCCATTCCCCCATGCTCAGCAGTGCAGCCTGGAAAACCATTGACATTTCTTTGTTTATACTAGAACGACGCAATGTCAAGCAGTGCACAACTTCCATCAGCTGTCTGTCAGCCATATAAAACTCAATTACACCCAGCGAAGTGAGCTGCTTATGCCTCCACCAAAAAAGTAATTTCACACCAATTAAAAGCTATAACAACAGAATCTGTGATGCGGTATCATCGACTCCTTCAATCGTGCCTGCGACCCAGACAATGTGATACAATGAGTTTATGAACATGAGAAGATGGATCCTGATCTTTGTTCTGTGGTAATGGTTAGACTTGAGAAAAACTAACATTTGGGAATACATACTGTCTTTCTGAGCCGAAAAGGAAACAAACATAATGAAAAGAGAGGGGGGGGGAACACACTACTAAGGGAGAGGAGAAACAAACACAGAGCAGCTGTTGAAGAGGCTAGATAATTAAAGACACAGCACAATACCTGTGTCTACCTGATTGGCTTAGATGGCCAGTGTTAAACTGACAAATTATATTTAATGGAAATTGGGTTGTCAGTGTGGTTTGATGAATTATAGAGAACAATTTGTACAGGTTACCAAATCACCTCATTGGTGCCCGTGCCAAAGGTAATTTTTTGGCATGCACCCCATAACATTTTAACACGGAAATAGCTGTTCTATCATTCAGCTACCAGTGACAGCCAATGTGTGGTGTTCAATGTAGGCCCGATTATGGTAACCTCAGGCTATTGGCTATTTAGCTTATTCAAGCCTTTCTCAAAATACAACACTGCCCCTTTAAAAAAACATTTAACTGACTCAATTTCAAAGATGTCTAGAAATGTATACATTTGTGCTCTTGTAGGAAGCAATCACCCCCCTATTGCTAACTACAAATAACTCTAACAAAGGATATGAACAAAATGTGCACACGTGGCTACATGCAGCTTTTGCTTGAATTTAGAAACAACCGCTCATTCTGTAAACACAGTCCAGTTAAAAGTAAATGGCACAGATCCATATATGGCAATGGACTATTGCATATAGACCTACTGCAGCTCTGATTGGTTATGCCACACTGGTCTGTGTCGAGTACGGGCTGAGTAATGCGTGTCAATGTAATAAAATCCTACTCCGATGTGTTCTGTCTACATAAAACTCTAGAACAGCGGTCACCAACCCATGATCACTTTGAGTTAAAATGCAAGCCAATATTGTTTTTAACATAACTTCAAAAATGTAAGCCTATGCAACATTAACCAATTAAAAACGGTACTGGAACAATGAAGTTGGTGCAGTAAGCTATAGGCGCAATACATTATCACTACATATTGGCTTTGCTTGAATTGCCCTGCCAATGCATTGCTGTTCGGGATGAAAAAATATAATTACATTTCAAAATTTGAAGTAGGCTATATGATCACACCGTTAATATATGCATTGTTGTATTATTTGTTAAGCACAGCTGAGTGAGCATCCATTTCAATAATTACCTTTTTTATTTTTCTTCTTCTTTTTTTTACTGGGCTGATGGGCTGATAGTGCCTGCATCTGACGGTCAGTCTCAGCAGAGCGAGAGAGCATGATTTTCCACTCTCTATGATTACTGAATGTGAAACAATGAAGAACTGGGCTCATTATTAATACCTGGAATGTACCTCAAACTATCTGGGTTGGCACTGTGTGTCTAGCAATGTAGAGTAGTAGTTCTTCACTGGGTCAGAACATCTCTGTGTGCCCTACACCCTCCCAACACTCCAAACAGGATTCCAAAGGTATCCTCAATGATGTGAATGTATTACGTTACAAGAAAAACTTCAATATCTCATAACAAAACCGTGCATAAAAGGCAATGAAGACTATCACAAGAAGCCAATTAGAGTGATAAAACACCGTATGCATGTATTCGCTCTGCAATCCATCAAAACAAACAAATTAACTCACAATGAACACACTTTTACGTGTGGTAGACACAATTCATACACTGGTGTGATTAATTCAAATTCCACACATTTCTGTATCATGGTCAGCAGTTCATTATAGATTGTTCATCAACTTCTGCAAACTGCTTCTGTCACTCTGTAACAACCAATTTAAATCCCCAATTACTGCTGTATCACAATCTTCGGCTGAACCTTGCCTCTCTGTATTACTTGTCAACTGATCTTGTAAGTTGAGGTATTTGAAAAGAGAATGCCATCTTCCTAATCAACGAAACAAGGGATGCAGGCTCCCAAGTACAGCAGCCGTCTCTGTTTGATGCTCCATGTTTCCTCAGAAGCAGGTAGCGCCGAATACGGTGGCTGTGAATTTGTAGCGGCTAATTAGCTTCACAAGGAGCTTATTAATGCAACGCCTTTATACCCCACACTGGGTGTCCTCATGTCCTGAGAGATTTCTCCCAGACAGATACAGCAGATTGAGTCACATTCTATTATACATTCTGTTTTATGGGCTGTGACAGCGAAGAACGGCCCAAAGACTGTTGTAACTTGACAAAAACTAATTTTGGAAACTGTCATATATCCGAGTTACAGTGACATCAGTCGAACAACAATGCAGGATATCATAAACTCAGGACCTTGTGCCCCACCTAATGCTGGGGCAATAAGGAAGATTGTGTAGACACTACTCTCTGCCAATTCCCCAACAAAAGTATTTTCCAGGGGAAATGGAAAGAGAGCCTGTGACCCAACTTCCACTTTTGGATGTTAACGGCACTGTCTTTGTTAAAAAGGCGACACATTTAACTCCTCCTCTACATTTACTGGATTGGTTGAACAGTGCAGAACACAGTTTTGTTAAAAAGGCAACACATTTAACTCCTCCTCTACATTTACTGGATTGGTTGAACAGTGCAGAACACATTTTTCTCCCTTCTCGTCAAGATCAGTATGTAGGGGATCTTGTTTCAGGCATTTATTTTACGCCTGCTAAGTTAGGTTATGTACACACAGACACAAAGTTGTTGGCTACTATCTAAGCCTCGGTGTGTGAGCCTGTGTGGAACGTGGACTATTGACAAAGCTGTGTGGTTGAAGAAGATGAAGGAGGTATCCATTTGAATGCCCCGTGTCCCGTCTGTCCCATTGTGATTGGTATCAAATAATGTATCTTTCTGATGTGAAAAGGGAGACAAAATCATTGTGGAAAGAATGGGGGACGTCGATAAGCCCAGAGAATTATATTATTGCACAGCGATATGAAACGTGGCAAGAGCAGAATATAAATGAAGCTTAATGCGTTTTCCACAAAGATTGGACACAGTCTTAACTGAACAAGAAGGCGACAAGTTTATTTTTTCCTAGGCAATAGGCATTTTTCCATTGAGGACCTGTGTTTTGTTCTCAACATTAGGCAGTCTGTTCACAAGTTTCTGCATGAGCAGTTGCAAATGGGAAAATGTTTAAAAAAGGAAGAGATTGGGCAAAAATATATCAGGCATTTTAGATATCAATGGGTGTCTAGCCATTGAACCTCCTTTTAAGCCTCCCATATGTCAGCATCAAAGGCACACATTACTCACTACACTCACACACTAGGCTACTTTACTCTCAAAGATCATCTGGGTTCATTTTGAGGTTTGATAAAGGTTTGGTTGTGCCTTCATCATGGATGAATAAGCATACAGTATGTGCACATTCTGATATTGTATTCCTGTGTTGTCACGTGAGACATTTTCTTGTCAGGAATTAATTAAACATCAAGCTGGGTCATGATACTGCTTTTCATACACCCAGGATAACACTGCTATCTGCACCCAAGCATCTCCGCAAGGATCACACAGCATAACACTTGACTGCTGTTGCAGAAGTCTGCAGGAAGACAATTTAGTCTCTGCTTTGAGTGAATGTTATTTTCTTCTACTGTTTTCTTGTGTTTTATGAAAATTCCCAAAATCAACACTTTCTTGGTATTTATTTATTTTACTAGGCAAGTCAGTTAAGAACAAATTCTTATTTTCAATGATGGCCCAGGAACAGTGGGTTAACTGCCTGTTCAGGGGCAGAACAACAGATTTGTACCTTGTCAGCTTGGGGGTTTGAACTTGCAACCTTCCAGTTACGCTAACCACTAGGCTACCCTGCCACCCTGTTTTCTTGTGTTTTATGAAAATTCCCAAAATCAAGACATTCTTGGCAAAAGAAAAACATCAACTGACCTGTCGGAGGGCATCTAACATTGTCACTGACAGTGTTCAGTTCTCTCTTGGATGAAGCCCTAGTTGGGAAAACAAAAATCTTCTAAGCAAAGAGGCTCCTGGAAAGTTTATCTCATGCATTTTCCAATATGCCAGGGAGCCTGCCTCACTGTCTGCCACCGAAAGACACATGTACCACCAATTTTTAGTTCCATTTCAGTAGCGTTCCTTATCTGAAAAGTCTGGGACAGTGGCTCACTTAAAAAAGCACCCTAGAGTCTTCATGGCCTTCTTTAGCTGGAACTGGCACTGCTCCTGTTACAGCGATCTCTGATTCTTGAGAATGAGACATAGTCGCACCAGAGCCAGACTGGCATTGCTATACAATTGACTGCAGTTTTGAAACAACTTCTAGCCAGATGGTATCCATGTTATTATCACCAATGAACAGGAGCTTCATCTCAGGGTTAAAGTTCAATACTTGTCATCTCAATAGTCCAGAAAGGTCTGTTGTAAATATTTGTAATCTTATTAGTCCAGAATAGTGAATGCTATGGATTCAGTGGAGGCCTCACATCTCACATCTCAGGTGTCAAATAAAGAGACAATGACACGAAGAGTAATGTGGTCTACCTGTGGGGTCTGGTGACTGAACACCAGTGCAGGCTCACAGTGCAGAAAGATGTCTATCGTTTTACAAAGTAGGCTTATGAATGCATGGTGTATTTATTATTACTTTTATTATCACGTGTTTGACTTTTCTATTATTTCTCTATTTTTTTCTTTCTCTCTGCATTGTTAGGAAGGGCCCTAAGTAAACATTTTACTGTTAGTCTACACCTGTCGTCCACAAAGCATGTGTCTAATAAAATTGTATTTGATATGAGTCATCGTGTTGGAGTGAATTCAGACCTTCCTGGACATTCTAGCAGGAACTGCTCCTCCCTACCTTCAGGCTATGCTCAAACCCCAACCCGAGCACTCCGTTCTACCACCTCAGGTCTCTTGGCCCTCCCACTCCTACAGGAGGGCAGGTCCCGCTCAGCCCAGTCCAAGCTCTTCTCTGTCCTGGCACCCCAATGGTGGAACCAGCTTCCCCTGAAGCTAGGACAGCAGAGTCCCTATCCATCTTCCGAAAACATCTGAAACCCTACCTCTTCAAGGAGTATCTTAAATAATCCTCCTGGTCACTTCGACCCCCCCTCTACTGAAAGCTAAATTATTGAGGAAAAATGTACTTTCTATGCCTGTGATATGTGGTTGTCTCACCTAGCTATCTTGATGAATGCACTAACTGTAAGTCACTCTGGATAAGAGTGTCTGCTAAATGCCTAAAATATTAAATGTAAACAATCAAGTAGTGATTTCCAACACTGCACACACACAATCCCTTGCTTCCAATACATTCCAACCGATTCCAATACAACACATGTTGTTAACATAGGTGATTGATTATTGAACCAGCCACATACCACCTGCGTAGCAGTACAGTAGAGAGAACATTTCCTGGTATTAACAAAGGTTACCTCAAAGACAAGGGGAAATAAGGGAGGAAAATAGGGGGAATTGTTGGGGGCTATTGGGACGGAGTAGCCTGAGTAATTGTGTGGTGTTGTTGGCCTAGAGGTGTGGTTGGCGTCATTGGGAGTGGAGATTCCGCTCACCCCTTGGCCTAGGTAGGATGGAACGATGGGCAATAAATCCAAGGACCTCTTGACATGATGAAATATGTCCGTATCACCTCGAGATCCATGAGCTCCATTTATTCTCTGCACCACAAGGTCATGGTGGAGATGTATCTGTCAGACAGCTTTAGTCTTTTACTACTCAGTGGCTTGTGTCCCTCCCATTAGTGTACTAGACTAGAGAACACCCCAAACAGTAGTTGATGTGTGGATCATCCAGATTTCTCCCTCCCCATGGTTAAGGGGATCTACAGTGGGCACATGCATGCCCTCCGGCAAGAGTTCTGGCTAGAATCTTTCCTAGTATCTTAATAATAGGGGGTGGGAAAAGTATCACAAGCCAATACTAACACCAATACCAATATCAGTTCCGATACATATGCAGAGTCCAATTCTGATTCCAATTCCAATACCCAATACCAATATCAAGTGAACCATTACAGAGAAAAAGTTGTCAACTGTCAAGGAAAGATTGTTTTGACTAGACCATACTGAGACCAACCACCCAATTCACAAATGCTTTGCTAGCTAATATCCATATACAGTTGAAGTCAGAAGTTTACATACACCTTAGCCAAATACATTCAAACTCAGTTTTTCACAATTCCTGACATTTAATCGTAGTAAGAATTACCTGTCTTAGGTCAATTAGGATCACCGCTTTATTTTAAGATTGTGAAATGTCAGAATAATAGTAGAGAGAATTATTTATTTCAGCTTTTATTTCTTTCATCACATTCCCAGTGGGTCAGAAGTTTACATACACTCAATTAGTATTTGGTAGCATTGCCTTTAAATTGTGTAATGGCCACTCCAATACATTGGCTTTGTTGTCCTTAAGCCATTTTGCCACAACTTTGGAAGTATGCTAGGGTCATTGTCCATTTGGAAGACCCATTTGCGACCAAGCTTTAACTTCTTGACTGATGTCTTGAGACGTTGCTTCAGTATATCCACATAATTTCCCTTCCTCATGATGCCATCTATTTTGTGAAGTGCACCAGTCCCTCCTGCAGCAAAGCACCCTCACAACATGATGCTGCCACCCCTGTGTTTCACGGTTGGAATGGTGTTCTTCGGCTTGCAAGCCTCCCCCTTTTTCCTCCAAACATAACGATGGTCATTATGGCCAAACAGTTCTAGTTTTGTTTCATCGGACCAGAGGACATTTCTCAAAAAAGTACGATCTTTGTCCCCATTTGCAATTGCAAACCGTAGTCTGACTTTTTTTATGGCGGTTTAGGAGCAGTGGCTTCTTCCTTGCTGAGCTGCCTTTCAGGTTATGTCGATATAGGACTCATTTTACTGTGGACATAGATACTTTTGTACCTGTTTCCTCCAGCATCTTCACAAGGTCCTTTGCTGTTGTTCTGGGATTGATTTGCAAAGAATGTTCATCTCTAGGAGACAGAACGCGTCTCCTTCCTGAGCAGTATGACGGCTGCGTGGTCCCATGGTGTTTATACTTGCATAATATTGTTTGTACAGATGAACATGGCACCTTCAGGCATTTTGAAATTGCTCCCAATGATGAACCAGACTTGTGGAGGTCTACAATTTATTTTCTGAGGTGTTGGCGGATTTCTTTTGATTTTCCCATGACATCAAGCAAAGAGGCACTGAGTTTGAAGGTAGGCCTTGAAATACATCCACAGGTACAACTCCAATTGACTCAAATGATGTCAATTAGACTATCAGAAGCTTCTAAAGCCATGACATAATTTTGGGGAATTTTCCAAGCTGTTTAAAGGCACAGTCAACTTAGTGTATGTAAACTTCTGACCCACTGGAATTGTGATATAGGGAATTATAAGTGAAATAATCGGTCTGTAAACAATTATTGTAAAAATGACTTGTGTCATGCACAAAGTAGATGTCCTAACCAATTTGCCAAAACTACAGTTTGTTAACAAGAAATTTGTGGAGTGGTTCAAAAATGAGTTTTAATGACTTTAAGACATTCCAAATCATGTCCAATCAATTGAATTTACCACAGGTGGACTCCAATCAAGTTGTAGAAACATCTCAAGGATTCAATGGAATCAATGGAAACAGGATGCACCTGAGCTCAATTTCGAGTCTCATAGCAAAGGGTCTGAATACTTATGTAAATAAGGTATTTCTGTTTTTTATTTGTCAAAAAAACAACTAATTCTATAAACCTCTTTTCACTTTGTCGTTATGGGGTATTGTGTGTAGATTGATGAGGATTTTTTATTTTTATTGAATCCATTTTAGAATAAGGCTGTATGTAACAAAATGTGGAAAAAGGGAAGGGGTCTGAATACTTTACGATTGCACTGTATATGGCTGGTGTGTCAGGGGTCAATAGTGACTTCATTGAACTGACAGGCTTAGCTGAGCAAAATGCTCATCGGTTTATTGACACTGGTTGTGAAGAAGGGACTGAGGAATGTATAGTTGAAAAACAAGTTTTAATGACTCCAACCTAAATATATGTAAACTTCCGACTTCAACTGTATAGCTTGTCTTGACACCTCTTAAAAACATTGTAATTAACAAAAGTGTGCTTTTAATATGCATTTGATCTTGGCCCTGTTCTGAATGCAGAGACTTAAAGAGAATAAAAGTGAGCATCCTTTTAATGAGCTTACCACAAATCTTACCACAAATATCCTCTCTTGAGTTTTGCCTGACCTGTACAAAATAATGTGATGAGACTGAGTAGGAGAGTGGTAGTAATTAGTGAATTTAACAGACACTTTTGGCATTTCTAAAAGTAGGCACTCAAAAAGAAGTCTCCCTACTTACAGATTCAGAAAATGGAGGGGCTTTGAAGACTTCCATACTACAGTTCACTCTTCAAAGAGTTAAAAATTATGTGCTGTGGATATTGCAATTGTACGGTCTTGTTGACTCCTTTGCTATCTGAGGTAAGATCGGTAGTTTGCAGGTCATGAAGTTCATAATACTGTATATCTACGAAGAATATATCAAATAACGTCTAATAAAAAGTATTTGGCCCCTAGGGAGCTAGGGGGACAACGTTGCTCTATAAAGTTGATCTGTAATTACTGTTAACCTTGTAATGGGAATTTTTAAGACTGAAGTTTAAGACTAAAGTGAACAACATAATGAACAACATAATGTTTGGCATATTTTGAGTCTGTGTAATACACATCATTTCCAGTGTTCTATTTCTAACACAAGACACTAGATTTGTGGATTATTCTCCTATCTGTTGATTGTGGTTGACACCAGACTGGAGGTACAAGGACCGAGGACACACTGATTACTATCTGTTGTATTGACGACATTCTATGAAGGTTGTGATTCTGTAGTAGCTAACAAAGTCACTGCCTTTTGTTTTGACTTCCTAAAAGGCTGGTGTTTACAGAACATTTGGTGCTGTCTCATTGGATTAAAGGGCCTGCTCAGAGAAGGCCAGTTAGACATTTTCTCTGCTTCTGTGCTGGGTGGTGTCTCCCTGTTGCAACTTATAATAAACCAGATGGATTCTTTATTGACTTTATCAGCGACTGCTCTCCTTTTTGTTCACCTGGAAATTGAATATAAAACACACTTAACTGCATCACTATTCAATTGCAATGCAATCATTAAAGTAGTATGTAACATATGCAATGCTGTTACTTGGGTATTTACAGTGTTACACAGGTAGAGAAACTTCATGTTCAGGGTTACCGTTGCTTCTGATTTGGTGCGTTAGTGCCATAACAAACATTTGCCCTACGGTATGTAATGTGATAGCCAAAACCTACTCAACTCCCCCATACTCAATTACAATCAATGATAATATCAGCAAATGTCATAAGGTCTCAGAAGTCAATTCCTCATTGACATATAGATTTATGAACTAGCAGGTTGAATGCTTTTCGCCTAATTGGTCATTAAATCAAAAGCCTTGGGTTTGGATTGCATTTTTGCATATCTGAAGGGCTGATATTTCATAAAAGTCAACAGCCAAGGTTCAGTAAACAGTAAACGGAGGCCATTAAGACTGCGGAAATAATTAGCTTCCTTAAAAAAACATTTTTTAACCACATGTTATGAGAATTTTGTTAAGATTTATTTGGCCTGAATGTATCATTGAAAGCTCTATTAAGTATTTATGGTCAATTAAGTTCAATTATCAATTCATATCTCACAATTACAGAATATTTTATGAAGTAAGGAAGTATTTGACAACAAATACAACATATTTAAACCTATTCTCTCTGAAATGTCCGTTTGAGCTGCTGAGACTCAAATAATTCTAATGAAAGTGTGTCTGGTTCGGACGTCTAGAAACTTCCAGGGGGACTATATCTCTCTAACTGATTTCAAATAATTTACATTATTTTTCGTTGACCACAGGCAGAATAATAACTACCCATCATGCTCAGGATATATTTGAAGGGAAAAATTCAATCACAGCACATTGCATTCTGAAGCACACAGAAAGTAACAATACCTAGCCCTACCACAGTTAGGATATAAAGAAATCCTGTGAGAGAGTATTGTGGTTTCTCTGAAAAACAGAAGATTTGCAATAAGTCAATAGGTCCTTATGGCCTCATTTCTAGAATTGATTAGAACAAGAAAGGAGGACTATTAACATTGATGAGCTAAAGAAGGTCCCAATTACCGAAAATACTCATTGACCCCATTGATCCACAATGATCTGGTACGTTCATTGTTTCAAATGACCATGGTCACGTTTGCGGTACATATGTAAATCATGGAAATATGGAGTAAAAGGGATATTACATGCAGACTCATCCCACAGTGAATTGTGGGATTCTGACTGTGCACCACTAAATTCCCACATCGGTAAAAAATATTGAGAGAACATTTTACAAACCATCCAACAGCATGGCACATTTGATCTCTTTTAGAAACTCTTTCTACATGAGCAAATCTGGAACATGATGACAGCATGTTATTTAATGTTAATGTAAATGATGCACTATACAACAATCGCTCCGCAATTTCCTGGTTGAAAAATTCTAATAGTTTGCCTAATTTCAGTTTACATTAAAAAACAAGCAAGTATAGTTTAGAGCAGTGGTTCCCAAACTTTTTATAGTCCTGTAACCCTTCAAACATTCAACCTCCAGCTGAATACCCCCTCTAGCACCAGGGTCAGCACACTCTCAAATGTTGTTTGTTGCCATCATTGTACGCCTGCTACACACACAATATACAATACATTTATTTAGCATAAGAATGTGTGAGGTTGTTTTCACAACCCAGCTTGTGACATAGAGCTCTTATAGGACCAGGGCACACATAATAATATAATAATAATCAATAATGTTGCTCTTTATTTAACCATCTTACATATAAAACCTTATTTGTTAATCGAAAAGGGTGAATAACTCACCACAGGTTAATGAGAAGGGTGTGCTTGAAAAGATGCACATAACTCTGCAATGGTGGGTTGTATTGGAGAGAGTCTCAGTCTTAAATCATGTTCCACACACAGTCTGTGCCTGTATTTAGTTTTCATGCTAGTGAGGGCCGAGAATCCACTCTCACATAGGTACGTGGTGGCAAAGGGCATCGGTGTCTTAACAGCGCGAATTGCCAAGGCAGGATACTGAGTGCAGCCCAATCCAGAAATCTGTCAGTGGCTTCTGATTAAATTCAATTTTCACAGAACCGCTTGTTACAATTTCTATGATGCTCTCTTGTTCAGATATTGGTAAGTGGACTGGAGGCAGGGCATGAAAGGGATAATGTATCCAGTTGTTTGTATCATCCGTTTTGGGAAGGTACCTGTTTAATTGCGCACCCAACTCACTTACTGTAGGTGCTTCGCTATATCCCATTTGACATTGTCCGTAAGCTTGAGTTCATTTGCAAACAAAAAATCATACAATGATGGAAATACCTGTGTTGTCCTTGTTAATACAGACAGAGAAGAGCTTCAACTTCTTAATCATAGCCTCAATTTTGAGAGTCCCTGTAATCCTATATTCAGATCATTTAAGCGAGAAAAAACATCACCCAGATAGGCCAGTCATGTGAGACACTTGTCATCATGCAAGCGGTCTGACAAGTGAAAATTATGGTCAGTAAAGAAAACTTTATGCTCGTCTCTCAATTTAAAAAAACGTGTCAATACTTTGCTCCTTGATGAGCAGTGCACTTCTGTATGTTGTAAAAGCATTACATGGTCATTGCCCATATCATTGTATAGTGCAGAAAATATACGAGAGTTCA
This sequence comes from Oncorhynchus masou masou, assembly GCF_036934945.1. Taxonomy (NCBI): domain Eukaryota; kingdom Metazoa; phylum Chordata; class Actinopteri; order Salmoniformes; family Salmonidae; genus Oncorhynchus; species Oncorhynchus masou. The sequence goes on from NC_088244.1 coordinate 27,021,435, forward strand.
GGAGCCTTGCTTTAACAAAGTTAAAGCCAGGCATTCCCTTGGCAGAAAGAGCCTCCCGGTGGATGCTGTTATTGTGCTGTTATTTTGCTGAACACTAGATGGTTTAATTTAATTTTTGGCGGTGAAACGAGGCTCATTAGCCGAGAAAAAAAACTCACCCAAATGTATAGCCCCGTTGGAAAATGTAATGTGAATCACATTTTTATTTGGCGTACCAATGGCGTACCCCCCAGGGGTACGTGTACCCCCCAGGGGTACGTGTACCCCAGTTTGGGAATACCTGGTTTAGAGAATCGTTGTACCATCTAAACCGCTGTGAAATATACTTTTTATAACAAAAAATATTGTATTTTCAGCTGTTTGAAGCTGGTGTACACCACGAAAGTAAAAGATGTAATAACGAAGCTGAAAAACTGGAGGCATATAAATAGTGCACATAGAACATATCTACTGCGTCTTTGACTTGCTTTCAATGAGAATGACAGATCTATAATGCAAATTTCTATGTGAATTTTGCTGGGTCGCCCAAAAAGTTATATATTGCAGCTTTAATCATGGTTTTCATCTTTTGAGCATGACTTCCTTCCCTGTTCTCATTTTAGTTTGGGTAGAGAGCTTTACAAGGACATGTGATATAGGGAATGTCAAAGCTCCTTCAGATATACAGTATACAGTGCCTTCAGAAAGTATTCCTACTGTAGTATCTTGCATAGACCAACATATAATTGGAGGACACAGGATATAATCTTTACTTGTCATTTATTAGGAACTGATTTACACCACTATCTATCATGGAGACCAATACTAAACGAACTATCTCTATTGCTCACAGAACGGTTAGCAACCTAGGACCGGTGATAGCGCGCCTATTGGTTAGATGAGCCAGCATCATTTATCACTCGATAACACATACCCCCTGACTTATTTCACATTTTGTTACAGACTGAATTAAAAATGTATTAAATTATCATATATATTTTCCCACCCATCTACACACAATACCCCACAAAGTGAAAACATGTTTTTTGAAATTTTAGCAAATTTAACAAAAATAAATTACAGAAATATCTCATTTACATAAGTATTCACATCCCTGAGTTAATACATGTTACATTCACCTTTGCTAGCGATTACAGGTGTGTCTTTCTGGGCAAGTCTCTAAGAGCTTTGCACACCTGGATTGTACAATACCTGTCCACTATTATTTAAAAAAATCTTCAAGCTCTGTCAAATTGATTGTAGATGTCACGCCTGCTCCCGCTCCCCCTCCCTGACACTTCTTTATACGCACCTGTCACCATCATTACGCGCAGCAGCGCTCATTGGACTCACCTGGACACCTTCGCGTTGTTGATTACCCCCTGTATATCTGTCTGTTCCTCGGTGGTGTTCATTGTGTCCATATTAGTTGTTGTTAAGTGTTCCTGTCCAGACACTGTTCCTGTTCCATTTCATGTCCGTCAGCTATTAAACCTTCACTCCCTGTACCTGCTTCTCATCTCCTGCGTCGCTCCTTCCAGTAGATCATTGCTAGACAACCATTTTCAAGTCTTGCCATAGATTTTCAAGCAGATTTATGTCAAAACTGTAACTAGGCCACTAAGAAACATTCAATAACTTCTTTGCAAGCAACTCCAGTGTAGATTTAGCCTTGTGTTTTGGTTAACTTCTTGACGCTACACATCCCGTTAGCGGGATCATTTTCGTCAGCAACCGCTGAATAGCATAGCGCCACAGTCAAATGATATTACTAAAAAATATTTATATTAATGAAATCACAAGTGCAATATTGCAAAACACACTT